>NC_133619.1:641364872-641676301 GCF_048593235.1 Sminthopsis crassicaudata | reverse complement strand
AGTTCCGGCCTTTCCTGGTAGTTTTTACTTGTGAATTCCTGCAGAAGAGCTTGAATGCTCAGGAGGAGCAAGTTCATTGGTTGGAGTAATTCTTCCCAGAAGCCCTTGCATTATCCCACACCCATTCTCTGGGAGGATAAAGAGGGCAGCTCTGGAGGAGATAGGGAGTCTCTGCTTTAGACCAGGCTTGATGCGGCTCTCTACAGGAAGGGAAGTCACTTCTCTGGACGAGAGTTAATGGCAACTGTCTGGAGAAAACAGCACGTTACACTATCCAAGAGCATTTAATATTTTTCCAATTGGTTGGATCAGACTTAATTTGTGTGGAAAGTGTTTTGTAGTTTTGCTCATATGGTTTCTGATTTTCCCTTGGCAGATAGATTCCTAAATATTTTATACTATCAGTAGTTACTTTAAATGGAATTTCTCTTTGTAACTCTAATTGTTGGATTTTCTTAGTGACATATAAGAATGCTTATGATTTATGTGGGTTTATTTTGTGTCCTGCAACATTGCTAAAGGTGTGGATTATTTCTGATAGCTTTTTAGTAGAATCTTTGGGGTTCTCTAAGTATACCATCATATCATCAGCAAAGAATTATAATTTGGTTTCCTCATTACCTACTCTAATTCCTTTCATCTCTTTATCCACTGTTATTGCCAAAGCTAGCATTTCTAATTCAATATTGAATAGTAATAGTGATAGTGGGCAACCTTGCTTCACCCCTGATCTTAATGGAAATGGTTGCAGTCTTTTCCCATTACATATGATGCTTACTGATGGTTTTATATAGATGCTACTGATTATTTTAAGGAAAAGTCCATTTATTCCTATTCTCTCAAGTGTTTTTAATAGAAATGGATGTTGAATTTTATCAAATGCTTTTTCTGCATCTATTGATATGATCATATGATTTTTGTTAATTTGGTTAACATAGATGTTTTTAATGGTTAATATAGTTTTCCTAATATTGAACCAGACCTGCATTCTTGGTATAAATCCTACTTGATCATGATGTATTATTCTGGGGATGATTTCTGTAGTCTTTTTGATAATATCTTATTTAAGATTTTAGCATCAATATTCATTAGGGAGATTGGTCTATAGTTTTCTTTCTCAGTTTTCAACCTACCTAGTTTGGGTATCAGTACCATGTCTGTGTCATAAAAGGAATTTGGTAGGACTCCTTCATTCCTTATTTTTTCAAATAGTATATATAACATTGGAGCTAATTGTTCTTTGAATGTTTGGTAGAATTCACATGCAAATCCATCTGGTCCTGGAGATTTTTTCTTAAGAAATTGATTAATAGCTTGTTCTACTTCTTTTTCTGAAATGGGACTATTTAAGCAATTTACTTCCTCCTCTGTTAATCTGGAAAGCCTATATTTTTGGAGGTAGTTATCCATTTCACTTAAGTTATCAAATTTATTGGCATAAAGTTGGTCAAAGTAACTCATTATTTCATTAATTTCTTCCTCACTGGTGGAAAATTCCCCTTTTTCATTTTTCATACTAACAATTTGATTTTCCTCTCTTCTTTTTCTAATCAAATTTACCAAATGTTTATCTATTTTATTGGTTTTTTCATAAAACCAACTCTTAGTTTTATTTATTAGTTCAATAGTATTTTTACTTTCAATATTTATTATTAATTTCTCCTTTTAATATTAGAATTTCAAGTTTTGTATTTGATTGGGGGGTTTCAATTTGGTTTTTTTCTAGCTTTTTCAGTTGCAAGTCCAATTTGTTGATCTTCTTTTTCTCTATTTTCTTCAAGTAAGCCTCTAAAGATATAAAATTTCCCCTTATTACCACTTTAGCTGCATCCCACAAATTTTGGTATGATGTCTCATCGTTGTCATTATCTTGAGTGAAATTATTAATTGTGTCTATAAGTTGCTGTTTCACCCAATCATTCTTTAAGATGAGATTATTTAGTTTCCAATTACTTTTTGATCTATTTACCCCTTTTTGTTGAATGTAGTTTTTATTGCATTGTGATCTGAAAAAAAAAAAAAAGCCTTTACTATTTCTGCCTTCCTGAATTTAATTTTGAGATCTACATGTCCTAATATATGGTAAATTTTTGTATAGGTTCCATGAACTGCTGAGAAGAAAGTATACTCCTTTCTGTCACCATTCAGTTTTCTCCAAAGATCTATCATACCTAATTTTCATAATATTCTATTTACCTCTTCAATTTCTTTCTTATTTGTTTTGTGGTTTGATTTATCTAATTCTGAGAGTGCAGGGTTGAGATTTCCTAGTATTATAGTTTTGTTGTCTATTTCTTCTTGCAACTCTCTTAACTTCTCCTTTAGGAAGTTAGATGCCATACCACTTGGTGCATATATATTTAGTATTGATATTGCTTCATTATCTATGCTACCCTTTATCAAAATATAGTTTCCTTCCCTATCTCTTTTGATTAGATCAATTTTTACTTTTGCTTGATCTGAGATAAGGATGGCTACCCCAACTTTTTTGACTTCACTTGAAGCATAATAGATTCTGCTCCAGCCTTTACTTTACTCTGTATGTATTCCCCTGCTTTACATGTATTTCCTGTAAACAACATATTGTAGGGTTCTGACTTTTGATCCAGTCTGCTATCCCTCTCTGCTTAATAATAGAGTTCGTCCCATTCACATTTACAGTTAAAATTACTAATTCTATATTTCCTGCCATCATATTATCCCCAGATTATGCTTTTTTTCATTGCCCCCCCCTTAACCCTTTCCCCAGTATTAAAATTATGAGCCCCACTTGGGTCACGCAGTCCTCCCTCTTTATTATCCCTCTTTCCTCCCTTCAAATCCCTTTCCCTTTCTTGTTCCCCTTCCTTATTACTCTTTTCCTTTTCCCTTTTCTTCTCCCCCTTATTAATGAGGTGAGAGAGAATATTCTGTAAAGCCAATATGTCAATTATTTTCTCTTTGAGCCAATTCTGATGAGAGTAAGTTTCACACAATGTTCCTTCCCCTCTCTAACTTATCTCAGATATCATAGGTTTTCTTTGCCTCTTTGTGTGATGTAGTTTTCCTCTTTTTATCTCCCCTTTTCCCTTTTTCTGACACTATCCCCTTTCCATTTCTACTTCTCTTTTTTTTTGTTAGTTATATCAGTAAAATCAAATTATACATGTAGTCTTAGTGTATATCCACAACAAAAATACAGTTCTCAAGAGTTCCTTTTACCTTTTTCTGCTTCTCTTGAGTCCTGTGATTAGAGATCAAATTTTTTGTTGAGAGCTGTTTTTTTCCTAAGAAACATATGAAATTCATCTGTTTCATTAAATGTCCATCTTTTTCCATGGAAGAAAATGCTAAACTTAGCTGGATAGTTTATTCTTGGCTGCATTCCAAGTTCTTTTGCCTTTCAGAATATCAGATTTCAGGCCCTTTGATCCTTTCATGTAGAGGCAGCCAGATCTGAGTGACCCTTATTGTGGCACCTTGGTGATTGAATTGTTTTTTCTTGGCTGCTTGTAATATTTTTTCCTTAGTCTGATAGTTCTGAAATTTGGCCACAATATTCTGTGGAGTTTTTTTTTTTTTGTTTGTTTGTTTGTTTGTTTTAGGGTCTTTTTCAGAAGGTGTTCAATGAATTCTTTCAATGCCTATTTTCTCTTCTGGTTCTGTTACCTCTTGGCAGTTCTCTTTGATAATTTCCTGTAAAATAGTATCTAGGCTCCTTTTTTATCATAATTTTTGGGAAGTCCAATAATTCTCAGATTATCTCTCCTAAATCTATTTTCCAGGTCTGTTGTTTTTCCAAGTAGATATTTCATTTTTTTGGTTTTGCTTGACTGATTCTTGGTGTTTCAATGAATCATTCATTTCTATTTGTTCAGTTCTGATTTTTAATGAGTTATTTTCTTCATTAGCTTTTTTTTGCTTCTTTTTGTATATGTCCAATTGACAATTTTAATGAGTTGTTTTGCTCTATGGAATTTTTTTCCATTTCACTAATCTTGTTTTTTAGTGAGTTATTTCCTTTTTCCAATTCACAAATCCTACTTTCTTGGGAATTCTTTACCTTTTCCAATTCATAGATCCTACTTTCTTGTGATTTCTTTACCTTTTCCAATTCATATTTCAGAAAGTTGTTACTCTCTTGCATAGCTTCTCTTTCCTTTCCCCATTTTTCTTCTAACTCTCTTTTGAGATTATTAACAGTTTCTTCTAGGAGAGTGTTATTTAAGGTATTGTCTAGAGGCTGTCTGCTTTTAGTCTATTCGGAGTTGGAAACCCACTTTCTTTCTGTATAAAAGCTATCAATAGTTTTCTTCATTTTTTTACTCATTTTTTTCCTATTTTTTTGTTTGTTTTTTTATTTTATTTTATAATTATAACTTTTTTTTTGACAGTACATATGCATGGGTAATTTTTTACAACATTATCCCTTGCATTTACTTCTGTTCAGATTTTTCCCTTCCTCTCCCAACCCCCTCCCCCAGATGGCAGGCAGTCTTTACATGTTAAATATATTATAATATATTCTAGAACAATATATGTGTGTAGAACCGAATTTCTTGTTGCACAGGAAGAATTGGATTCAGAAGGTAAAAATAACAGTTTACACTCATTTCCCAGTGTTCCTTTTCTGGATGTAGCTGATTCTGTCCATCATTGATCAATTGGAATTGGATTAGCTCTTCTCTATGTTGAAGATATCCACATCCATCAGAATACATCCTCGTACAGTATCATTGTTGAAGTGTATAATGATCTTCTGGTTCTGCTCGTTTCACTCAGCATCAGTTGATGTAAGTCTCTCCAAGCCTCTCTGTATTCCTCCTGTTGGTCATTTCTTACAGAACAATAATATTCCATAACATTCATATACCATAATTTACCCAACCATTCTCCAATTGATGGACATCCATTCATCTTCCAGCTTCTAGCTACTATGAAAAGGGCTGCCACAAACATTTTGGCACATACAGGTCCCTTTCCCTTCTTTAGTATTTCCTTGGGATATAAGCCCAGTAGTAGTATGGCTGGGTCAAAGGGTATGCACATTTTGATAACTTTTTTGGCATAATTCCAGATTGCTCTCCAGAATGGTTGGATTCTTTCACAACTCCACCAACAATGCATCAGTGTCCCAGTTTTCCCACAGCCCCTCCAACATTCATCATTATTTGTTCCTGTTATTTTAGCCAATCTGACAGGTGTGTAATGATATCTCGAGTTGTCTTAATTTGCATTTCTCTGATCAATAGTGATTTGGAACCCTCTTTCATATGAGTGGAAAAGCTTTAATTTCATCATCTGAAAATTGTCTGTTCATATCCTTTGACCATTTATCAATTGGACAATGGCTTGATTTCTTATAAATTAAAGTCAATTCTCTGTATATTTTGGAGATGAGGCCTTTATCAGAACCTTTAACTGTAAACATGTTTTCCCAATTTGTTACTTCCCTTCTAATCTTGTTTGCATTAGTTTTGTTTGTGCAGAAACTTTTTAATTTGGTGTAATCAAAATGTTCTATTTTGTGATCAATAATGGTCTCTAGTTCTCCCTTGGACACAAACTCCTTCCTCCTCCACAAGTCTGAGAGGTAAACCATCCCATGTTCCTCCAATTTATTTATGATTTCATTCTTTATGCCTAAATCTTGGACCCATTTTGATCTAATCTTAGTATGTGGTGTTAAATGTGCGTCCATGCCTAGTTTCTGCCATACTAATTTCCAGTTTTCTGAGCAGTTTTTGTCAAATAATGAATTCTTATCCCAAAATTTGGGATCTTTGGGTTTGTCAAACACTAGATTGCTATTTTTATTCACTATCTTGCCCTGTGAATCTAACCTATGCCACTGATCAACTAGTCTATTTCTTAGCCAATACCAAATGGTTTTGGTGACTATTGCTTTATAATACAGTTCTAGATCAGATACAGCTAGACCACCTTCACTTAATTTTTTTTTCATTACTTCCCTTGAAATTCTCGACCTTTTGTTGTTCCATATGAATTCTGTTGTTATTTTTTCTAGGTCATTAAAATAGTTTCTTGGGAGTCTGATTGGTATAGCACTAAATAAATAGATTAGTTTAGGGACTATTATCATCTTAATTATATTCGCTCAGCCTATCCAAGAGCACTGAATGTCTTTCCAATTATTTAAATCTGACTTTATTTTTGTGGCAAGTGTTTTGTAATTTTGCTCATATAATTCCTGACTCTCCTTTGGTAGATATATTCCCAAATATTTTATACTATCGACCATTATTTTGAATGGAATTTCTCTTTGTATCTCTTGCTGTTGGATTGTGTTGGTAATGTATAAAAATGCTGAAAATTTATGTGGATTTATTTTGTATCCTGCAACTTTGCTAAAATTCTGAATTATTTCTAATAGCTTTTTAGCAGAGTCTTTGGGGTTCTCTAAGTATACCATCATGTCATCTGTGAAAAGTGATAATTTGATTTCCTTGTTTCCTACTCTAATTCCTTGAATCTCTTTCTCGGCTCTTATTGCCGAGGCTAGAGTTTCTAGTACTATATTGAATAGTAATGGTGAGAGTGGGCAACCTTGTTTCACTCCTGATCTTACAGGGAAAGGGTCTAGTTTATCGCCATTACATATGATGTTTACTGAAGGTTTTAAATATATGCTCCTTATTATTTTAAGGAATAGTCCATTTATTCCTATACTCTCAAGCGTTTTTAGTAGGAATGGATGTTGGATTTTATCAAATGCTTTTTCTGCATCTATTGAGATGATCATGTGGTTTTTATTAATTTGATTATTAATATGGTCAATTATACTAATACTTTTCCTAATATTAAACCAGCCCTGCATTCCTGGTATAAATATCACTTGGTCATAGTGTATTATCCTGGGGATGATTTTCTGAAGTCTATTTGCTAATATCTTATTTAAGATTTTAGCATCAATATTCATTAAGGAAATTGGTCTATAGTTTTCTTTCCCAGTTTTTGATCTACCTGGTTTAGGTATCAGTACCATGTCTGTGTCATAGAAGGAATTTGGTAGGACTCCTTCAATCCCTATTTTTTCACATAGTTTACATAGCATTGGAGTTACTTGTTCTTTAAATGTTTGGTAGAATTCACCTGTAAATCCATCTGGTCCTGGGGATTTTTTCTTAGGAATTTGGTTAATAGCGTGTTCTATTTCTTTTTCTGAGATGGGACTATTTAGACTACTTACTTCTTCCTCTGTTAATCTGGGCAAGCTATATTTTTGAAGGTATTCTTCCATTTCATTTAAGTTATCGAATTTATCGGCATAAAGTTGAGCAAACTAGCTCCTAACTATTGTTCTAATTTCCTCTTCATTAGTGGTGAGTTCTCCCTTTTCATTTACAAGACTAACAATTTGCTTTTTCTCTTTCCTTTTTTTAATCAGGTTTACTAAGGGTTTGTCTATTTTGTTGGTTTTTTCATAGAACCAACTCTTAGTTTTATTAATTAATTCAATAGTTTTTTTTACTTTCAATTTTATTAATCTCACCTTTTAGTTTTTCAATTTCAAGTTTTGTGTTTGTCTGGGGGTTTTTAATTTGTTCCTTTTCTAGCAATTTTAGTTGTAAGCCCAATTCGTTGGCCCTCTCTTTCTCTATTTTATGCAAGTAGGCCTGTAGAGATATAAAACTTCCCCTTATTATTGCTTTGGCTGTATTCCACACATTTTGGTATGATGTCTCATTATTGTCATTTTATTGGGTGAAGTTATTAATTATGTCTATGATTTGCTGTTTTACCCAATCATTCTTTAGTATAAGATTATTTAGTTTCCAATTATTTTTTGGTCTATTTTCCCCTCGCTTTTTATTAAATGTAATTTTGATTGCATTGTGGTCTGAAAAGGATGCATTTACTATTGATGCTTTACTGCATTTGATTTTGAAGTTTTTATGCCCTAGTATATGATCAGTTTTTGTATAGGTTCCATGAAATGCTGAGAAGAAAGTATACTCCTGTCTGTCTCCATTTAGCTTTCGCCAAAGATCTATCATATCAAACTTTTCTAGTATTCTATTTACCTCTTTGACTTCTTTCTTATTTATTTGGTGGTTTGATTTATCTAATTCTGAGAGTGCAAGTGCACTATTATAGTTTTGCTATCTATTTCTTCCTGCAGCTCTCTTAATTTCTCTTTTAAGAATTTAGATGCTGCACCACTTGGTGTATATATGTTTAATATTGATACTGCTTCATTATTGATGCTACCCTTTAGCAGGATATAATGCCCTTCCTTATTTCTTTTAATTAGATCAATTTTTGTTTTTCCTTGATCTGAGATGAGGATGGCTACTCTTGCTTTTTTGGTTTTGCCTGAAGCATAATAGATTCTGCTCCACCCTTTTACTTTTAGTTTGAATGTCTCTCCTTGTTTCAGGTGTGTTTCCTGTAAACAACATATAGTAGGATTCTGACTTTTAATCCAGTCTGCTAACTGCTTCCTCTTTATGAGGCAGTTTGCCCCATTCACATTTATGGTTAAAATGACTAATTCTGTATTGCTTGCCATCCTATTAACCCCTGCTTATGCTTTTCCCCTTTCCTTCCCCTTACCCCCCTACCCAGTATTAAACTTGTGAACACCACTTGCTTTTCACAGCCCTCCCTTTTTAGGATCCCTCCCCCACCTTAAAGTTCCTCCCCTTATTTTACCCCTTTTCCTCGAAATTTCTGTATTCCCTTCCCCTTAGCTTATTCCTTCCCTTTCACTTTTCAATAAAGTGGAAGAAGTTTCACCATAAATCGAATATGTCTATTGATACACACTATGTTCATCTCCCTCCTTTCTTTCTCTCAGATATAATAGGTTACCTTTGCCTCTTCATGAGATGTAGTACCACCACTTTACACTTTTTTATGATATAATTTCCTTTCCACCTCTAGTTTCTAAGACAAATTGTACATATGTTCTTTACATATTTTTTTGGCAGAAGTATAGTTCTCAAGATCTCTTTTTACCTTTTTAGAAATCTCTTGAGTTCTGTATTTGAATATCAAACATTTTATGTAGGTCTGGTTTTTTCATCAAGAATAGATGGAATTCATTTATTTCGTTAAATGTCTATCTTTTTCCCTGGAAAACGATGCTCATTTTTGCTGGGTAAGTTATTCTTCGTTTCATACCAAGTTCCTGAGCCTTTTGGAATATTATATTCCAAGCCTTTTGCTCCTTTAATGTGGCCACTGCTAGATCCTGTGTTATCCTCATTGTGGCTCCTCCATATCTGAATTGCTTTTTTCTAACAGCTTGCAATATTTTTTCCTTTGTCTGCTGGTTCTTGAACTTGGCCACTATATTTCTTGGCGTTTTGATTTTAGGGTCCCTTTCAGTAGGTGATCGATTAATTTTTTCAATGTCTATTTTACCCTCTGTTTCCAAAACATCTGGGCAGTTCTCTTTGATAATTTCCTCAAAAATAGTGTCCAAGCTCTTTTTTTCCTCACATTTTTCAGGGAGTCCGATTATTCTCAAATTGTCTCTCCTGGATCTGTTTTCTAGGTCTTTTGTCTTTCTAATAAAGTACTTAACATTCTTTTCAATTGTTTCCTTTCTCTGGTTTTGATTGACTACCTCTTGGTTTCTCCTTGAGTCATTCATTTCTACTTGTTCAAGTCTAATTTTCAATGATATATTTTCTTCACTCACTTTTTAATATCTTTTTGTAATTTTCCAATTGTGTTTTTAAGTGAGTTTTTTTCTTCTATGGAATTTTTTTCCATTTTATTTTTTAGAGAGCTTATTTCTTTATCCAGCTCACTAATCCTGTTTTCCTTGAAGTTGTTTATCTTTTCCAATTCACTAATCCTGTTTTCCTTGGAGTTGTTTGCCTTTTCTAATTCACTAATTTTATTTCTCAATGATTTGATCTCTATCCACTCTGGATAACTTCTCCAGGCTCTCTTTCCAAGCTTCCCTTTCCTTTTCCAATTTCTCTTCTAGGTCTCTTGTGAGAGCCTTTTTCTTTTCCTCTATGAGATTCTTTTGTATTGAGGAACAGCTCATATCCCCCTTAGGGGATTCCTCTGGGGACAGTCTGTTTTTAGTCTCCTCGGTATTTGAAGTCTGCCCTCTCTCCATACAGAAGCTATCAATGGTTAGAGCCCTTTTGAATGGAAGAAAACAAATTGTTTTGGGGGGGGTGAGGCTAGATGGTGTTAATGGGCTTCCTCTACAGACTGGGGGTAGGGCAGCAGAGAGCCACTAACAGGACAGAGATGGCTGCACTGCATGTGCACTCTGAGGCTCTGAGAACTCAGAGTCACTCTAGGTGGGGATTGGGGGTGGCCAGTTCTGAGAGACGCTAGCTTTCCGGGGTTTTAATCTTCATTTCCGGTGTTTACACCCTCTCTGCACCTCCTGGCTTGCTACCAAGACGGAACATCCATACTGGGGTAAAAGCCTTTTCACAGAAACGGCAGAGATCATACCTCTCCCCCCTCAGGTCTGAGCTGTGTGAGCTGCCTGTCTTGCTCTGGCTGCCTGCCCTCAGTCTGCGCCCAGTCTGTTCGACCCTCCCCTGAGCAAATAGAGACCTTCTCTGGCAAATTTCAAGGATGTCTTCTCTTGGTGATTATTTGTGGGTTTCTTTTCTGGTCAAGCATTAACTCTGAGGCTTGTCATGAAGTAAGTCTTGAGAGAAAGCTCAGAGCTCAAGCAGCTGTCTGCCTCCACGCTGCCATCTTGGCCGGAAGTCCTTACTCATTTTTTTTTTAAAGCTTGTAGGGTCTGCTTTCAGGGCAGGGAGGTTACCAGCTTCTTCTGCAGAGCAAGGATGGTTATATGGATGGGTAACTGTCCTCTTAATGGGCTGCAAGGAACAGGTGAGCTGTGGGAGGGCTCTGGGAAGAGTTCCACATGGAAGTGAATAGTCCTGGGTATCAAGGGCCAGGCTGTATAAATGCCCTATAAGGAGCCCCGCTGTGAGGATTAGTGATTGCCTTGGGGGCTAGAGGTTAAGCAGCAAAAGTATCACTGCCCTCCCACAAAAGCCTGCTTTGAGAATTAGCAGTTACCTCATCCCTCACCACACTAGAAGTGTTTCTGCCTGGGCAGTGTAGTTGAGCAGGGGAAATTCCACCACCCCAAGGCCAAGCCCCCACTGTGAGGATGAAAGGCTGCCCCGGGCTGTGCCCCTGCTGTGTGTGACTGCCCCCAACAAGAGCCCCTAGCTGCAGAATGCCGGGAAGAGCTGTGTTATGGTCTGAGCTGAATCACTTCTGGTGCTTGGTGGGTGCAGCCAGATCCTGCTCTGGCATCCCTCAGTGTGCCCTCTAGCCTAGGCTCTGATTTCTCTGCTGGTCCACTACTCTGCCACCGAAGCAAAGCAGTCAGGCTATGGCAGAGAGCTCTATGTAAACCTTCCAACCGCAGAGGCCACCCCACTCCTGATTCTATCCCTGCCTTGCTCTGGTCTACTCCTGTCACCTCAGGACAAACCTTTTCTGGCGATATTCCAGATTATCTTTGGCTGATGAGTTGTGCTTCCAATCTTCATGAACCTTACCAGTCTAGCGGTATTTTTGAGGCTGATTTTAAAAATTGGTAATGAGGGTAAGAGGAGCTCAGATTGTCATGTGTGCCTTCTGTGCCATCTTGGCTCTGCCCCCCTCCCCTTATTTTATTTTTAAAAGTTTTTTTCAAAACATATATAAAGTTAGTTTTCAGCCTTCCTCTTGCAAATCGTTGTATTCCAATGTTTTTTTCTCCCTTCTTTCCTTGAACTTCTTCCCCAGAGGACAAGTACTTCAATATATGTTAAACATGTGAAAGTCTTCCATATACATTTCCACAATTATTATGTTGCACAAGTAAAATCAGAACAAAAAGAAAAGAAAGAGAAAGAAAACAAAATGCAATAAAGCAACACCCAATAAAAGTAAAAATTATGATGTAATCCACACTCAGTATCCTTTGAGTGCAAATGGTTTTCTTCATCACAAGACCATTGGCAGTGGGCTGAATCGCCTGAATGAAAAGAGCCATGTCCATCAGAATTGTTCATTGTATAATTTTGTTACTTTGTACAGTGTTCTCATGGTTCTAGTCACTTCATTTAGCATCAGTTCATGTAAGTCCCTCCAGACCTCTCTGAAATCATCCTGTTGATCATTTCTTACAGAACAATAATATTCCATAACATTCATATACCATAATTTATGCAGCCATTCCCCAACTGATGAACATCCACTCAGTTTTCAGTTCCTTGCCACTACAAAAAGGGCTGCTAGAAATACTTTTTTCAGTTTGATAGGCGTTTAGGCACAGCTTCATATTGTTGTTTAGAATGTTTGGATCAGTTTAAAACTATAACAACAACGGGGCGGAGCCAAGATGGCGGAGAAGAAACACACGACTCTGTAAAGGTCCTCACTCTCTCACAACCAATTAGATAAATTAAGCCTCAGAATAATCCCAGGACTGATAGATACCACAAGGACTGGAAGCACGACTTACCAGCTGAAGAGAATCTGGAGTTTCAACAGAAAAGGTCAGTTCCCAGGGGAGGAAGAAGAGAGGCCAGCACAGACGGCTGGGTGCTAGCATACTCTGCCAATCGCGCTGGGAAGGGCTCTGGGATCAGAGAAGCCACTGAGATAAAGGAATCTGGCACAAGCTATTAGCTCTTCTCTGCTAATTATTTAGCAGTTCAGAAGAGAAAGCTAAAATACCTTAAAAACTCAGATAGATTAGATTTTCCCCAGATCCTGGAGGTGACTCAGCAGATCTTGGCACCAGGGGGTGTGGCCTCAGCTGCCACCTGAGAATAGTTAAGAGATTGACAAGTGGGTGGATATGGCCCAAGGCAACACACACTGCCTAGCTTAGCTGGAGGGAGTGGAACTCAGCTCCAGGAAGTCCCAGAGAAGCGGAAACCTTTGAACTAGGGACCGCGGTTTCTGGCAGACACTTCCAGTTTGAGCGCAGGGGCTTTTCACGTCACCTGCTGCAGACATCCACGCCCCACGGGGACGCATAGGCTGGGCTTTGTGCTGCCTTTACTGTTCAGTCTCAACCTCAGGGAAGCCGCTAAAACACAGCGCCCTCGGGGCACAGCAGTGCTAATCACCTCTGAGGCACTTCCAGGGAGGGGGTGAGGAACTCTCTCCCAGAGTTAAGGGAGCCGCTGCATCCATCCGGTCTGGGAGGAAGCTGGTAAAGAAGTAAATAAATAATTTCCTACCCCAGGGACAGACCCCAAAAGATTTTTAAAATATGAACAAAAGAGCCAGAAAAACCATAGATTCCTTCTACACAGAGAAAGAGCGGGTATCCAACCCCGAGGAAGTTAACAGCAGAGAGACAGCAGAAAACAACCTAAAGGGGAACGATTCCTGCCCCCCATCACATAACTCTCTCCTAGAAGACACTATTAAAAAATTAAGGGAGTTTGAAGAAAAATGGGGAAAGGAAAGGGAAGCTATGATAGAGAATAACAACGTCCTGAAATTGGAGTTGGAAAAAATAAAGAATTCACAGGAGATGCAGGGAAACAAAATTTATGAATTAGAAAAGGTTAAAAAAACACAGGAAAGTAGGATTTCTGAATTGGAAAAGATAAAAAAGTCTCAAGAAAATAGAATTTCTGAATTGGAAAAAGAAAATAATTCTCAAAAAAAATTAGGGAAATGGAAAAAAATTCAATAGAGCAAAATAATTCATTTAAAAACGAAATTGGGCATTTACAAAAAGAACTAAAAACTGTGAAAGAAGAAAATAACTCCTTAAAAGTCAGGATGGAACAAATAGAAATGAATGATTCACAGAGAACCCAAGAATCAGTCAAACAAAACAAAAAAAATGAGAAGCTGGAGAACAATGTCAAATACTTACTGGGAAAATCTATAGACCTGGAAAATAGATCTAGGAGAGATAATCTGCAGATCATTGGACTTCCAGAAAACTATGACCAAAAAAAGAGCCTAGATTCTATTTTACAGGAAATTATCAAAGAGAACTGTCCAGAGATAATAGAAACAGAGGGGAAAGTAGATGTGGAAAGAATTCATCGAACTCCTTCTGAAATAGACCCTAAAAAAAGAACACCACGGAATATTGTGGCTAAGCTGCAGAATCACCACACAAAGGAGAAAATCCTGCAAGCAGCTAGAAAAAAACAATTTAAATACCAAGGTGCCACAATAAGGGTCACCCAAGATCTGGCTGCCTCCACATTAAAAGATAGAAGGGCCTGGAACCTGATACTCCGTAAGGCAAAAGATCAAGGACTGCAACCAAGAATGAACTACCCAGCTAAGTTTAGCATCTTTTTCCATGGAAGAAGATGGTCATTCAATGAAACAGAGGAATTCTATATGTTTCTAAGAAAAAAAACCAGACTTAAACAAAAAATTTGATCTACATCCACAAGACTGAAGAGAAACAGAAAAAGGTACACAGAACCCTTGAGAACTGTAACTCTGTTGTGGGTATATAAAAAGTACTCAAGGATAATTTGATTTTACTGATATAAAAGAAAAAAAGGGGGGTGTAGTAAAGGGAAGGAGGTCGTTTCAGAAAAAGGGGAAGGAATGATAAAAAGAGGGAAACTACATCCCAGGAAGAGGCATAGAAAATACACCATATCTGAGGGAACTTAGTGAGGGGGAGAATCATTGTGTGAATCTTACTCTCATCAGGAGAGACTCAAAGAGTAAATAATTAACATATTTGTTTTTCAGAGAATTTTCTCTCACCTCATTAAAAGGGGGGAGAGGAAAAGGGAAAAGGAAAAGGAGAATAAGTGAAGGGACTTGGAGGGAGGGGGGAGGGATACTAAAAAAAAAAAAGAGGGAGGGTTGCGCGTCACAAGGGGGGTCTGTATATTAAATATCGGGGAGGGGGATCAGGGGGGTCAAGGAAAAAGCATAATCTGGGGATAATATGATGGCAGGAAATACAGAATTAGTAATTTTAACTGTAAATGTAAATGGGATGAATGATCCCATCAAACGGAGACGGATAGCAGATTGGATCAAAAAGCAGAACCCTACAATATGTTGTCTACAGGAAACACACTTAAAGCAGGGAGATACATACAGAGTAAAGGTAAAAGGTTGGAACAGAGCCTATTATGCTTCAGGTAAAGCCAAAAAAGCAGGGGTAGCTATCCTTATCTCAGATCAAGCAAAAGCAGAAGTAGATCTCCTTAAAAAAGATAAGGAAGGAAACTATATCCTGCTGAAAGGTAGCATAAATAATGAAGCCATATCAATACTAAACATATATGCACCAAGTGGTATAACTTTCTAAAGGAAAAGTTAAGAGAATTGCAAGAAGAAATAGACAGTAAAACTGTAATAGTGGGAGATCTCAACCTTGCACTCTCAGATTTAGACAAATCAAACCACAAAACAAACAAGAAAGAAATTAAAAAAGTAAATAGAACATTAGAAAAACTAGGTATGATAGACCTTTGGAGAAAACTGAATGGCAATAGAAAGGAATATACTTTCTTCTCAGCAGTTCATGGATCCTATACAAAAATTGACCATATATTAGGACATAAAGATCTCAAAATTAAATGTAGGAAGGCAGAAATAATAAATGCCTTCTTCTCAGACCACAATGCAATAAAAGCTACATTCAGTAAAAAGTTAGGGGTAAATAGACCAAAAAGTAATTGGAAACTGAATAATCTCATCTTAAAGAATGACTGGGTGAAAGAGCAAATTATAGAAACAATTAACAATTTCACCCAAGATAATGACAATGATGAGACATCATACCAAAATCTTTGGGATGCAGCTAAAGCAGTAATAAGGGGAAATTTTATATCTTTAGAGGCTTATTTGAAGAAAATAGAGAAAGAGAAGATTAACGAATTGGGCTTACAACTTAAAAGGCTAGAAAAAGACCAAATTATAAACCCCCAACCAAAAATTAAACTCGAAATACAAAAATTAAAAGGAGAAATCAATAATATTGAAAGTAAAAAAAAACTATTGAATTAATAAATAAAACCAAGAGTTGGTTTTATGAAAAAGCCAATAGATAAACCTTTGGTAAATTTGATCAAAAAAAAAGAAAGAGGAAAATCAAATTGATAGTCTTACAAATGAAAAGGGGGATCTTTCCACCAATGAAGAGGAAATTAGAGAAATAATAAGGAGTTACTTTGCCCAACTTTATGCCAATAAATTTGATAACTTAGGTGAAATGGATGACTTCCTCCAAAAATATAGGCTCCCTAGATTAACAGAGGAGGAGATAAATTGCTTAAATAGTCCCATTTCAGAAAAAGAAATAGAACAAGCTATTAATCAACTCCCCAGGAAAAAATCCCCAGGGCCAGATGGATTCACATGTGAATTCTACCAAACATTTAAAGAACAATTAGCCCCAATGCTATATAAATTATTTGAAAAAATAGGGGATAAAGGAGTCCTACCAAACTCCTTTTATGACACAGACATGGTACTGATACCTAAACCAGGTAGATCGACAACAGAGAAAGAAAATTATAGACCAATCTCCTTAATGAATATTGATGCTAAAATCTTAAATAAGATAATAGCAAAAAGACTTCAGAAAATCATCTCCAGGATAATACACTATGATCAAGTAATCCAGGAATGCAGGGCTGGTTTAATATTAGGAAAACTATTAATATAATTGACCATATTAATAATCAAATTAATAAGAACCATATGATCATCTCAATAGATGCAGAAAAAGCATTTGACAAAATCCAACATCCATTCCTACTAAAAACTCTTGAGAGTATAGGAATAAATGGACTATTCCTTAGAATAATCAGGAGCATATATTTAAGACCTTCAGTAAGCATAATATGCAATAGAAATAAACTGCAACCTTTCCCAGTAAGATCAGGAGTGAAACAAGGTTGCCCACTATCACCATTACTATTCAATATAGTACTAGAAACGCTAGCCTCGGCAATAAGAGCAGAGAAAGAGATTCAAGGAATTAGAGTAGAAAATGAGGAAATTAAACTATCACTTTTTGCAGATGACATGATGGTATACTTAGAGAACCCCAAAGACTCTGCTAAAAAGCTACTAGAAATAATTCAAAATTTCAGCAAAGTGGCAGGATACAAAATAAATCCACATAAATCCTCGGCATTTTTATATATCACTAACAAAATGCAACAGCAAGAGATACAAAGAGAAATTCCATTCCAAACAAATGTTGAGAGTATAAAGTATTTGGGAATCCATCTACCAAAGAAAAGTCAGGAATTATATGAGAAAAATTACAAAACACTTGCCACAAAAATAAAATCAGATTTAAATAATTGGAAAGACATTCAGTGATCTTGGATAGGCCGAGCGAATATAATAAAGATGACAATCCTCCCCAAACTAATCTATTTACTTAGTGCTATACCAATCAGACTCCCAAGAAACTATTTAATGACCTAGAAAAAATAACAACAAAATTCATATGGAAGAATAAAAGGTCGAGAATTGCAAGGGAACTAATGAAAAAAAACTCAGAGGAAGGTGGTCTAAGTGTACCTGATCTAAAGCTATATTATATAGCAGCAGTCACCAAAACCATTTGGTATTGGCTAAGAAATAGACCGGTAGATCAGTGGAACAGATTAGATACAAAGGACAAAAAAGGGTACATATATAGCAACCTAATATTTGACAAACCCAAAGATACCAACATTAGGGATAAAAATTCATTATTTGGAAAAAACTGTTGGGAAAACTGGAAATTAATATGGCAGAAATTAGATATGGATCCACACTTAACACCATATACCAAGATAAGATCAAAATGGGTCCATGATTTAGGCATAAAGAGGGAGATAATAAATAGATTAGAGGAACAGAGGATAATCTACCTCTCAGACTTGTGGAGGAGGAAGGAATTTATGACCAGAGGAGAACTAGAGATCATTATTGATCACAAAATAGAAGATTTTGATTACATCAAACTAAAAAGTTTCTGTACAAATAATACTAATGCAAACAAGATTAGAAGGGAAGTAACAAATTGGGAAAATATTTTTAAAAACAAAGGTTCTGACAAAGGTCTAATTTCCAAAATATATAGAGAACTGACCCTAATTTATAAGAAACCGAACCATTCTCCAATTGATAAATGGTCAAAGGATATGAACAGACAATTCTCAGAGGAAGAAATTGAAACTATATCCACTCACATGAAAGAGTGTTCCAAATCACTATTGATCAGAGAAATGCAAATTAAGACAACTCTGAGATACCACTACACACCTGTCAGATTGGCTAAGATGACAGGAACAAATAATGATGAATGTTGGAGGGGATGTGGGGAAACTGGGACACTAATACATTGCTGGTGGAGTTGCGAAAGAATCCAGCCATTCTGGAGAGCTATCTGGAATTATGCCCAAAAAGTTATCAAACTGTGCATACCCTTTGACCCAGCAGTGCTACTACTGGGCTTATATCCCAAAGAAATACTAAAGAGCGGAAAGAGACATATATGTGCCAAAATGTTTGTGGCAGCTCTTTTTGTAGTTGCTAGAAACTGGAAGATGAATGGATGTCCATCAGTTGGAGAATGGTTGGGTAAATTATGGTATATGAAGGTTATGGAATATTATTGCTCTGTAAGAAATGACCAGCAGGAGGAATACAGAGAGGCCTGGAGAGACTTAAATCAACTGATGCTGAGTGAAATGAGCAGAACCAGAAGATCACTGTACACTTCAACAACAATACTGTATGAGGATGTATTCTGATGGAAGTGGAAATCTTCAACATAAAGAAAAACCAACTCACTTCCAGTTGATCAATGATGGACAGAGGTAGCTACACCCAGAGAAGAAACACTGGGAAGTGAATGTAAATTGTTAGCACTAATATCTGTCTGCCCAGGTTACATGTACCTTCGGAATCTAAAGTTTATTGTGCAACAAGAAAATGATATTCACACACATGTATTGTATCTAGACTATATTGTAACACATGTAAAATGTATGGGATTGCCTGTCATCGGGGGGAGGGAATAGAAGGAGGGGGGGATAATTTGGAAAAATGAATACAAGGGATAATATTATAAAAAATATATATATAATAAAAAAAACTCTAACCACAATATAAAAGTATCTCAGTTTTCCCACATCCCTTCCAATATTCATCATTACCTTTTCCTGTCATCTTAGTCAATCTGGGAGATGTGCAGTTGTACCTCAACAATTTTTATTAATTTTAATTTAATTCTTCCCTTTAAAGGGGATGAGATTGAGAAGAATCTAATCCTTACAGAAATCATAGGTAACAACACTTCACACACACACACCCCCCACATATACATACACACACACACATACAATTATGCATTTATATATACATATAAATATAAATATAAATAAAAATCATAAATTTTATATAAATAGTAGCAAAAATGTAAACAAACCTGGAATGGAATGAGCAAGAAATATGAGTAACTAATTCCAAATTGTATAACAGTTTACATTAAAAAGAGTTGCCTTATAGGACATGTTCTACAAATGTGTTGGTCCCAAATTCAATAATAAACCTAAATAAAATTGACTTTTCTTTGAGTTAACATAAAATATTCCCTAACTTACTCTCTACTAAGAAACTCTTTTCTTTAAAACAGAAGTGAAGAAGGTTCTCTTTTAACCTTGAACTAATTAATAGATTTATATTTTGTTACCACAAAACTTTACATAGTTTCGTTATTCTTACATAATTTTGAATATTTCCAAGGATATCTTCTGCACACATATATAACTATGAACAGGCAGATGACAAAGACAGGTACTTGTCTTCTTAGTTGTTTAGGATATAGATGTGATAATAATTTAAGAATGAAAATGGTGAAAACTCGCAACTTCTAAGTCTACATTATAAACCAATACAGAAGTGCCCAAATAGCAGCAAGATTCATCATAACACTATTCAAATTGTTTTGGTTAGAGAGATTTGTTATGAAAAGAAGAATCAAGCCAAGATGTTGAATTAAAGTTCAGAGAGTAACCTGAATGCTGCTTGAGTCATCTCCAGAAAACTTTGAAGTAATGCCTCAAAATGAATTCTCTAGTGACATAACTAACAAGAAGACAAAGTGAAAAACTTACCAACCCAGGATAACTTACAAGACTGGTGGGAAAGATCTAAATCACTTGGGTCAAAGGAGAACACCATTTAATTCAGATAAGTCAGAAGCAGACAAACCCAGCAAAGCAGGAGAAGAACCCAAACTCTAATACAGTTTGGATAACCTGTTTCTGACATAGTAGGCAATCAATCAGGTCACATTCCTGATTGAATAGCAAGTGAGCAGTAGAATAGATCAGTTACACAAGACATACCTATAGTAAACCACTATGGGTTTGGGTTTAATAAACCCAAAGATTCCAGTTTCTGGAATGAGAACCTATTATTGACAAAAGCAGCTCCCAAAAAAACTCCTTAAAAATACTATTGGCAAAAAAGGGAAAATATGCATATATAACATATGTATAAATGCACATATATTTCCTTTAAAATAATTTTTTAAAATAAATTAGTGAAATAGAAAAACATTATCCAGCAATAAAATTAGATTTGGTGAAATGGGAAAAAATATATCTGCTGAACAAAACAATTCCTTTACAAATACAACTGGCTAAAAAAAAAAAAGAGGTAAAAAAGCTAAGTGAAGAAAATAATTAATTAAAAATAGAATTATACAAACAAAATTGAACTCTGAGACATCACAAATTAGTTTAAAAATGAAACAAAAAGAAGCAAATGTAAAATATCACACTGGAAATACAACCAACTTGTAAAATAGATGCAGGAGAGACAAGATAAGAATTATTGCACTATTTGAAAGCCATGAACAAAAGGAACCTGGAGAAATCATTTTTATTTTAAATTTGTGAACAACAAGCATTTCTTTAACATAGTACAATAAAATCACTTTTAAAACTAGTGATTTGTTTTTATTCTTTACTTTAAAAAATTAAACAATGGTTTATCTATTTTTTTTCATAGAATCATCTTCTATTTCTCTTTATTAATTCAATTGTTTTATTACACATGATTTTTATTATCCTTATAAATCTCATTTAATTTTTAAGAATTCCAACTTAATATTTAATTGGGATTTTTAATTTGTTCTTTGTCTAGAGGTTTTATTTTTAAATTATGTATTCTTGCATTACTGTTATACTGCTTTCCATTAGTTTCAATAAACTAATTTTTGTCATTTTCTTAATGAAATTATTGAATGTATTCTTTGACCCATTCAATTTTTAAGATTATTGTTTAGTCTTCAGTTGATTTTTAACCTGTATTTCTTTTTATAGAATACAAATCTCATCTCAGACAATTACTTGCAAATTGCTTAACCCTGTTTGCCTCAGTTTCTTCAACTATAAAATTAGGAGAAAAGAAAATGGCAAACAATGACCATTTCATTGCCAAGCAAAGTCAAATGGTATCTCAGATTTGGGCACAACTAAAATGACTGAATTGAAACATTACAAGTGAGGTCCTTGTGTGTGTGTGTGTGTGTGTGTGTGTGTGTGTGTGTGTGTGTGTCTGTGTCTGTGTGTCTGTGTGTATGTGTGTGTTTGTATGCTGCAGACTTCTGTCAAAGATCAATAAAGCCTATGAACTATGAGAAAACATTTTCAAAAGTATAACATTTTCAAAGTAAATAAATTATATTAAAATACAATTATATGAGTTAATTAAAGTTACATATGTGTATATGGGTATCTATTTATATATGGATCCTACATTAAAAAGCCTAAAACAAAGATAATGAGATTATAGGAAGCAGAATTGTGGAGTAGAGAATACTATTTTAAATTTAATTTATAGTTTAAAAAGCTATATGTAATAAAAGTTTACACTTTAACATACATTTTTATTTTTAAATTTTTATCTTCAATTCTCAAGTTCATAATAAGAGATAAAGATTTTTTTACAAGAATAAATATAGGTTTTTTAAATGCAAAGAGTGAATATGCTATTAATGAATATGAAACCAGAGCAATTCTAGGAAGTTATTTGATACAATTATATGCCAGTAAATTTCTACCAAATTCCTATTATGAAACAAATATACTACTGCTACTTTAACCAGGAAAAAGAAAAAAAAGAAAAAATACAGATTAATTCCATTAATGAATATATATGTAAAAATCCTAAACAAAATGCTACCTGGGAGACTGAAACAATATGTCACAAAGATTTTTACATTGTGATTAAGTATGATTTATACTAGGAAATCAGGGATGGTTTCACATATGTAAAATTTATAATGTAATTGATTATATCAATGACAAAAGTAAGAAACATTCTACCAATAGATGAAGAAAAACTTTTGATAAAATATAATATGCATTTTTATTAAAAACAATCAAACTTGAAAACATTCTGCTATTTAATGTGTTAGAAATACTAGCAATATCAATAAGAGAAGGAAAAAAACCTGAAGGAATCTGAATGGACAATGAGTAAATTTTTGGTAAATTTTTTATTCATTTTTAACAAATACAAAACAAGAAAACATTTTGATGTATTTGATATATAACACTAAATTTCCATTTCAAGAAAATATAACTAATAAATACTACATGTTGTTTTCAAAGTTTCCCAGATTTTCTTTTTTTCCTTCTAGGTTTTCTTTTGCTCTTTACTATGACTTTTTATTTATTCTCTCTCTCTCTCTCTCTCTCTCTCTCTCTCTCTCTCTCTCTCTCTCTCTCTCTCTCTCTCTCTCTCTCTCCCTTCCATGTATCCTAAAGAAGACTACAATTACATATGGCTATGTGTGTGTGTGTGTGTGTGTGTATGTACATATACATATATGTACATATATATATATATAAAGATGCCTATAAACATACATATGCAAACATGTATACATGCAGTCATATATATTTATGTAAAATCATGTTTTCATTTGTCATGTTTTTCTGTGGAGGTTCATAGCATCTTTCTCCATGGGTACAAGTCTTTCCATGCTGTTCTTGTTGTTTTGCTAAATCAACCAACTTATCATATCCTTTACTCTAGTAGTATTTCAACACAAGGTGATCTGAACAATTGTCTATGGTAGTTTTTTCCTAATTTTCTGCATTCCTTCTATTTTTGTCTATACTGATTTATTTATACAAGAAAATTTTTAATTTAAAAATAAGCAAAATTATTCATTTTACACTTTGACAATGCCCTCACCTTATAATATAATTTAAACTATGACATTACCAAATTTAATATAGTATATATTATTTAATATATCTATTGGCTTTAATCTAATTTATTTTAAACATACTATTTAATATAGTATATATTAACATACTTAATATAGCATAATTTAAACTATGACACTACTGATTCCCTTCCATTACATTTTTCTTTTTTTTTCCAGCTTTCTTTGAAATTCCTGACCTTTTGTTCTTCCAAAGGAAGAATTTCTGAAGAAACAAAGAATTCAAAAGAAACTTTTAAAAACCCCCAGGAACTGATGCTTTATTGATCAGCAAATCTTTTCTACTTTCAATGTCACTGGAAGCAAGGCTGCACTTCATTTGCAGAACAATGGACATTGTAATATTCAGGCTAGCTTTCTGTATTACCTGGGGACCAACCTTGATCTTAGTGGAGGAGTTCAGGAGGCAGGAAGGCTACCAGGATGGTGGTCAAAAATGGAACGTTCCATTTCCAGTCCTCTGAGCCCTTAAATACTATGGTATGATTACATCATTACAGCACACTGTGTATGTGTGAACTAGAGAACCATTACATCACTATACTAAATACTAAGTATATATGTGAACTAGAGAACCATTATCTCATCAATTCCACTGAGTTAACACCTTGTTGTAAGTATCCTTGTTTCAAGTATATTTCTCCTGAGTTCTTGCCCTCTATAGAACATGACATGGACTTGTTTTATTCTCTAGGTCTCTATTCTTCAATAATTTTTTAAAGGTATTGAGGTCTTGAGAATATTTTTTCCCTATACTATTTATAATGATAATTTATCTTCTATATTTATAGGTCTCAGTCATCTTATGAGTTTTCTTTCAAATTTTCTACACAGTTGTTGTCTTTAGTTCTCCATTCCAAGATGACAGTGTATGTATTTTATCTGATCCCTAAGACCTCACAAATCTCTCTACAAAACAGAAATTATTCTCCAAAGATAAAGTAACTTCTGTTGTTCCATGGTGGAGGACACTTGGAATCCAAAAGAAAACTCCATTTATTTATTTAGGAAAACTCCAGGAACTGATGCTTTGCTAACCAGAAATCACTCAGCATGCCTTCTGCACTTCCAGCATTACTGGAAGCAAGGCTGCATTTCAATGACAGATCAATGGACATGTTATGGGCTTTCACCCACAGTCACTTTTGCATCAAGTTTTCTCCCTCTCCTTTCTAGTGGTTCCACAAGTTTGCTTGGGCCTCAACAGCCATATTTATATTGTCCTGCATATTCATTACTAATTACCACAAATTACCAAAATAATTCTCCCTGCTTTGCCTGTGACAGCATCTTTAACAACTACTTTTAACAAATACATCTGTGCTCTCCTGGAGCCCAAGAAAGTTCCTCTTCTCTTGGAGTTTTGCTAATGACTTGATCCTTGGCATTTTTCACTAGTAATTGAAGATAGGGGATTCTCCATCAGAGGGAATTTTTGAAGGCATTTTCAGCTGGGATAAAAGTTTGCTTTTTTAGACATATCCCTTTTTCCCTTGACAGCCTGTTATTGGTGCTATCCATGACATGATAATCACACCTCTAGAGACAGATGAGCTCAGATAATGCTGTCCTTATAACTGGGATCTGCCTGAACCATCACATATGCACACACAAGTACAAAGTGATGCAATTTGTTTGATTCAGCCCTTTCCTCCATCCTAGAAGCAGAGAACAATCAGGTGAGTGTCATCTTCTAGTTTTACATCTAGGGTCTTAGAGACAGAAAATTTGTTTTCCAGAAAACAATTAGAGAACTAGAATGTTGTTCAGGCCCTATGTGTTGGGGACAAGAAAGACCTTGAAAAGGTTGTGAAACAAACCTTGGAATTTTCCTTGGAATCTTAGTGCTTCCCTGTCTTTGTTAACATTCTCTCCCCTATTCCATGACCTCCTCATCTCTCACAGGTGGTTTTTCAACAGCCCATGACTGTTGTCTCTGGCTTGAGAGCACCCTAGAGGTTTCATTGGCACCTATTGTGAGGAGCATTTTTCTAAACCTCACTCTCCTGACATTACTTCTCTGATAGTTTGGGCTTTTGCAGTGGCTATTTCTATCTTCTCTAGATTCTGAGCCTTCTGTCTTTCTGGTGAGAATGAAATTTTTTAATTAATTAATTAATTTATTTATTTATTTTTAACCTCCATTCCCTGCTCTTTGTTTCCTCTTCTTTCTTCTTCCTTTCTCTTCCCTTTGTTCTTTCAGTTTGTCTCTTCTCCTGAGCTGCACTGATTAATGTTTATTGCCTCTGGCTTTTCTGCTTTGTCTTTCTCCTGTTAATGCTCTCCTTTCTCATCTATTGTTTATCCTATCTTTTTCAGGCATTTAAAAAGGTCCAAGAGTTTCTGAGTAGTTTATTCATTTATTAATAAGGCCAGCAGGTTACTAGTAATAGGGTGGTTATTTGGTGAACACATAAGCTACAGAAGAGTACATGGACTATGGACCATCAAATAGCAATCAAATCTAGTTAGTTAATGTGATTGAAGGTGGATTATGTTAAAATGAAGGGTTGAGTATCTTTTCATAGGAAGTATACTCTACATCACATTAACCATAGTTTAGGCTATCAGTTCAAAAAATGTATACCTTCCTCAAGCATGAGCAGAACAGTATAGGTCTCCCAAATTTAGATTAAATTCCTTATAAGGTTGGGTGTAGTTACTGCAATCTCATAAGTACTCTCCTTGTGAAGAACTGAACTTTTAAAGGACTTTAGAAGAAGGTGGAAGAAATAACTCTATTGGACTTGGGAAGGGTGAATTTAAAAGCCTTTAATTATACCACTGCAGATGGGTGTCCTATTAAACAGGAACACTTGGAATCAATATCTGTCCTTTTTTATATCCAAAATGCAAGTCCTTCCTTAGATGCCCCATTGGTTGAGTGCCAGAAGTCACAACCTATCAAGAGTAAGTATTCTCCCCATGTGAATGTGAATCTCTACCTGATTCCATCAATATTGCTTCCATGGCTTCTAGTTTATTTGAACATAGTTGAGCTCTTACTCTCATTCCCTATTGGCTGAATACTATCCTCTATAAAGGTTCTAATTCCCCCATGTTTTTCTAAGTCTCCTCCTCTGATCACATCAATATAACTGTGTCGTCATATGTAAGTATTCTCCACCTCTGCTTACAAACATTTGCAAGTCTGATTCCCCCAATCTAATTACTTTTTCCCCTTTTTAATTTTCATTTCCTTGTTCCACATCCTAGCAATCTTATTTCCCAATTCTTATGTTTTAATATCCTAATTTAAGTTTCATTTCTCTGTATTTCTCAAATTCAATTTTGATAACTCTGTGGTAACTAAACTACCATTCACTTCTCACAAAGGGAAGAGCTCTGAATCGCTTCACAATTTATTAGTTATTAATATTCATTTCTCATAACTTCAGGTCATAGTTAAATTCCCACTTTTGTCAAGAAGTCTTTGCTTATTGTGCTAATACCTATGTTTTCTCTCTATTTGCTATATAAAATATACCATATTTTTCTATATCTAATTTCTCCTTTTGTAAGTTGGTGTTTCATATTTTTATCTCAGTAGACAATAAGCTTCTTAAAAAACAGGTACTACTTTTTAGATTAATATTAAGCCTATCCCATAGTAATACTGCCATCTTGTGGTACTTATAATTTTTTTAAAAGCAAAATTGTTAAGAATGATTTTTGCATAAAAACCTTCATGCCTTCATTTGTTTTTGTTTTTTTAAATATAGTTAAATTTTTAAAAAATGACTAGGCATCATACAATTTTTTTTCCATTATATTTATGGAGTTGCTAAAAGTTGCTAACAAATGGACATATGGAGGAACTCTGTCCTAAGAAAGGTCTCATCTCCTGTGTCTCCATCCCTGCACTTTCCTCCACTCTCATGCCACAAAGAGAGGGACATCAGCTATTAGGACTGGCCTGTTGGTAGGTCTGATGGGGGTTGAAAAATTTCCTTTCTAATTGCCCAACCCATAGCTGACCTTGATTCACAAATCCTGGTCAAAGGCACCCTTTGAATATCTGGGCCCAGTCCCCACCCTTAGCTCAGCTTCCCCCAGCCCTCACCTGATCTGAGCTAACTGAAAAGCCCACTGATAACTTAGGGGTACTGCCCATCATCTGCTAGATATAAAAGGGCCAATCCAGAGCCCTCTTGGCAGGAGCCCTTCCAGCCATGTAAGGGTTCCTGCCTGCCCAGCGGCCATCTCTGGCCCTGGTGTCTTTGTAACTGAACTTTACTTCCAAATTCCTACAATAAACCTTTTTTATTTATCAATCTAGGTTTTCAGGCCTGTAACTTCATTTTACAGGGGACACTGAGCCTCATGGGATTATCTATGCACCGAGAAATGGGGTTCCCCCTTTCCTTTCCCTCATTAGGTCCTAGCAAAAAGAAGTTACTTCTCATTTGACAACTTATTGTCCTGCCTATGTACTGGGAAGTTCCTGTGTACCCAGGTTGTTTTAGGCAATGAGTGAGATTTCCCCCAATTATAAACAATAAAATTGGAATCATATATCAACCTTTGTTGAGCTTTGTGTCTTCTAGGCTCCAGGACATCAAGTTCCAAAGTCTTATTCAACCCAAATACCAACTCCTACCTGGTTCTGAATCTTAGAATCCCCTGGATACTGGTGCCATCATCTTCAAGGCACATGTTTCCCCTCTGCCGTCTGGACTCTGCTAGTCAGGGCCAGCTCTACTCCCTTTATCAGCCTGAAGAAACTCCAGAAGGTGAGACCTTTATCCCTTTCCCTCAAAAGAATGAGTCCCAATAGCTTAAAAGTAGAATGATATATAATGATATAAAAAGGGAATGATATAATCCTAGGGAGGATGGAAAATAACCCTGAAGCCATCTGGCCTTAATCCTACAACCACTTGGCCTTGGGAGTACTGTAGTTCCACAAACAATGCAGGCTGTCAGATAACAATCTATTGTTTGATAATAATAAAGTTTCTGAGACAATAATGAGGTGTGTACCAAACCAGTTCTCAACTCCTATCTCTAGGACCATTCCTCAATTCTATCATTAAGCCATAAATTAGCACATCAGTGACTTGATGCATCTGCTTGAGCTTTTTCCTATAAATCTGTTTTCTTGCTCCTGATTATTTGCTAAATTCTTTTGAAACAGCCCACTTTAATTGGCATTACAATTATAATAAACTTTGCCCCTTGACTTGGGGATGTGTCTGAGACTGCCAATTCTTTTGAGATACCTTATTATACCAGTCTGGAACCCCAGCCTTTTTCAGGTCTCCTTTGAACCCTAACCAGTTAAACAAACTAAATAATTTCTTGTAATACTGGCAAACTTTCATAATTACAATTTCCATGTTATCCAAATGTCTAGATCACACTCTGATTTACTGTGCCCATGATGTCCCCTTACTCCTCTGACATTTGAGTCTATCCAGGATCTACTATCAGATATAAGGACAGAGACTGAGATTTGGCTTCTTAATCTCATCAGAAGTCCTCCCCATCATTTGTGCTTACCTATGGAGATTAAGGACTAAGGAGCTCCATCCTTACATGTCTTTTAGTAATCAACTACTGTTGCTGTTGCTACTGCTACTGAGTTGCAAAAAAATATAAAATGCTGCCTATTTGGATATGTAACCTTTAAAGAAAAGACTAAATATGGGGGCAGATTTTCTACCTAAAGAAAAGACATTTGACATTCCCTTTCCACTGAATGGCATCTAAATTAATTTCAAATAAGTTTGTTCTTTCCTTTTTCCAGCTAGTCTCTGAAATTATTGACTTACTGGTAACAGATTCAGCTGGTTTCTCCTGCTATCTCTTGAAACTAAGATCAATATTTCCCCAACAACTGAGAAATAGCATGAGTACAATTCTGCTGAGACCACATAAGGATGAAAATGTAACCAGAACATCACAGCTGGACCACCTAAGTAAGGTTTCTTATCCCAGCCAGACTTTCTTGCTTTAACTCAAACCTTTTTTTCCTTTAGAGTAATATAAATTTTCTTTCAAAATTTCTTTGTTTGCATAAATGTTCTTCAAAATTTTTTTAAGACTAAAATGGTATCAAAGTGAGTAAGGCAAAGTTATAGAAATCTTCTGAAATGATTAGGTGAGAACAGAGATTTCTTTCTTTTTTTTTTTTTTTCTTTTTTTTTTTTAATTAGAATAATGTCTTGCAGGTTTCTGGGGGAAAATGTGGACATGGATTTTCTTTTGGACCTTAATTTTTTTTTCTCCTTTATCCTTTCCTTGTATTAGGGTTCTGATAGAAGTTGTTAAATAGAATCACTGAACTCTCCCAAATATGTTGGATTTCAATACTCCCTAGTGATATCCATCAAAAGTTGGGGAGAGTTGATTTGACCTCCAAATGAATGGGTTTTGAATTGGTGTTATGAGGTTTCTCAAAATAATTTATAGGCTTAGACCTTCTCCAAAGCCAGAGGCAAAGATTTAATTATCATGTCATTGACTGGAGGGCTTAAGTTCCATAGGGGAGTTTTAGCCATTAACAAGGGGAAAGACTGGCTAAGTTGCCTGACTGAACTCATCATTAATAAGGGAGGATACACCATTCAAATTAAGTCCTAATGAATTTGCTGTCATAAGTCAGATGGTTCTCACTGAATCCTCAACTCCGCAAAATAGGCTAATTTTCTAAAATATTGCAGGGAATTGGGGCATAGGTAAATTATTTTATAGAAGGGCAATAATCTTGGGCTTGACATCATAACATGGCCATCAGATTAGGTTTCGAGAGGTTTGTCAAAGCAAATATTTCAATTAGCTATTCAACTCCAGTCTAATGCAATAAAGTCCTAGCATAATAACAGGCCTGAACAAAATCAAAAGGTAGAAATTATTTATGCCTCTTGCTTCTTGCTTCAGAAAAGATCTTGGCTTCCAGAGTGTTTATAATAATTTTTGCTCTCTCTATCTCCCTTCCTATGGTCCATCTAGACATTAGGCTGCTAGGAAGATCATGGTCTTTTGTTGAGGATTTATTCACTCTCATTGTTTTCAGTCCACATCAACTAGAAAACCTTTTAATTTGAGGGAGATTCTGGTTTAGTCTGAAGGAAAACTAAATCAAGAGTAAGCTAACTCCTGAGAGTACATTGGAATTTATGGTGAAACATTTTATGGCCAGCCTATGAGGGTTAATCGGCATTATCTATATTTTTAAAGATATTATTTCTCCTGTTATATGTAGCTTTTTATTGTTTGTCCTTTATTTTCTAAGACCCATGACATCATGGAAGTGATATCATAACATGCAAGCGAATTTGATTTAAGTGAGAGAGCAAGCTTAGATGATTTCATTTAGCAATAAAAATGCATAGGGGCATTCAAATTGGACATATTGAGAAAATTACAGGATGTTTTAAATGAAGATGGCTAGCCAAAGAGGTGGATTGTTCATTTGGAGAGATCTTTTATTTGAAGCCATTGTCTCTCTGTTTCTAGTTAACTGTTTTGTTTTTATTTGTTTTCTCTTTATAATTTGTTTTGTTTTTGTGTGAATTGCATATTAGCCCCTGGATTTAGCAATTGAGGACCACATTAAAAGTTTTTCTGCTTTTAGTTTCTAGTGAGCATAAAAGGCATAAAGGCTATTTCTTTTATATTTGTTTTTATTTCATCTAGATTATAAGCTATCATCAATTTTTTTTGTATTGTGAATTGATAATTTTGACAAGATTCCTTTATTTGTATTCTGATCAACCAAATTAAAAGATTAGAAAGAATGAGAATTCTTGAGTTGAATGACTCAACTATTCCTTAGGCTATAATTGTATCTCCCTTCCTAATTCCATTCTGTGTGTGTGTGTGTGTGTGTGTGTGTGTGTGTGTGTGTGTGTGTGTGTAGATAGAGGGACAGAGAGGCAAAAAGAAAAAGAGCCAGAGAGCAACAAAGAGGCATAGAAACATACACACCAAGATTTTTCTCTCTCTTTCCTCCCTTCCTTCCTTCTTTTTTATCTTTTCTGCATCTGTCTCTTTCCCTAAGAACATTGCTACTTCAATCAGTAAGAAAATTATTTTTCTGGATTTAGTTCTAGGTATTGTCTTCTTTATCCAGACTGGAGCAGGTATACTGGGAAACTTCTTTCTCTTTTGTCATTATACCAGCACTTTCTTTAAGGGCAACAGGCTGCGGCCCATTGATTCCATTTTTTTCCACTTGGCCTTGGCCAATTCCATCATGCTTATTTCCAAGGGAATCCCTCAGACAATGGTTGGTTTGGGGCTGAAAAATTTCCTGGATCATGTTGGCTGTAAAGTGATTCATTTCCTCCACCGAGTTGTCAGAAATGTTTCTCTAACTATCACTTGCTTTCTGAGTGGTTTTCAGATTATCACTATCAATCCCTTCACAGTCTCCATTTGGTCAAAACTCAAAGCTCATGCCTCAAATTACATTGTACCCTTCTGCCTCTTCTTCTGGATCCTACACATTCTAATAAATGTTCACTTCTTTGGAAATATGCAGAACTTTACAGAAAGAAGTAACAACACAAGAGTTTGGAATATTGGATTCTGTTCACAATTTGCTCCAGTATCATATAAAGTCTCTCTATTTGTAGTTTTGTTCTCTATTCCTGATTTCCTGTGTGTGGGATTTATGGTAATAGCCAGTGGCTATCTGGTGCTACTCTTGCAAAGACACCATCAACAAGTCCAGCATATTCACAGCTCCAGCCATTTGTCAAGAAGGTCTCCTGAGATTAAAGCCACTAGCACCATTTTGATATTGGTGAGCACCTATGTCTCCTTCTACTCAGTCAATTCTGTTTTGTCATTTTATCTCTTTATTTTTGATAAATATTCTGAGTGGTTGATTCCCACATCAGCCTTCTTGGCGGCCTGTTTCCCAGCCATTAGTCCATTTGTACTTATCAGCTCTGATTCCCATGTTCTCCATCATTTCTACTCCCTCTGGAAAAAGAAATGATTCCAAGATTCTTGTTTTCCAGGATATTTCCTTGCCCAACATTCTATTTCTTCTCCTAAGAATAGACATCTTTAAGAAGACAATAAGAGCAAGTCAGTATGCAGGAGGAGCAAAGAGTCATATGATTTAGAAATTGGAAGGTTTATTAATTGTAACAATCATCATCATGAGGAACATTTTTCAGAATTTTTTGGTATCTCTTAATTGTGAACCTCCCTATTTCACTTCATACAGATCATTTTGAACTCTTCTTCTGGAAATGTATATTAAATATTCTCCTTCTCCTTTAGAAATTACTTTTGTTACAAAATTGAATGGGATGTTGAGAAAACCTGTTTACACTGGTGGAGGGACAACTGAGAAATGTCTATCAATTTCTTATCTATGAAGTAAGGGACAAATTGTGTTCTCCCTGTGATCTAGAAAGATTGGTGAAAATATCTAAAGAAAAGATTGGAGAAAATTTTGTGAAGCTTGTCCCTCATTGGGACTAGAATAAGGGCTACATTATATTACAAGTAGAGTTTTTCTCGAATTTCATATATATTGTAAAGTCTTAGATGTATGTTCTTGCTATCATCTATTATAAAACTGATCAAAAAACAATTAGGTCAACCTCTTAAATTTTAGTTCAAAAGAGTTAAACTCATCTCAAACATTATGATTCTGGTATTTTTATTAATATGTTATAACTTATAGCTCACTTGAAACTTCAGAAAACTTGAGCTTTCAATATCCTTTGCTATCCTTATCTAAACTCGTGACCTTATTGAAAACTCTGCTAGCAACAAGTTAGAGGAAGATTCTTTTTAAAAAATAAAAATCTATGAGAATATGAATTGTAAAATAAGTCATTTTGCTTTAAGATTGAATATTTACCAAAAAAAGACCTAAAAGTTTTAAATTATTATTGACTTCATTACAAGTAAGTTTCAGTGAGGTATGTTAGCAAATTTTGCAATGATATTGAAGTCATTCAAGTATCATATGACAAGTTAAAAGACATACACACATTTTGTTGTTGTTGTTGTTGTTGTTGTTGTTGTTGTTGTTGTTATGGCAATTGGGGTTAAGTGATTTGCCCAGAATTCCACAGCTAGGAAGTATTGAATTCAGAAGACATATATTTTAAAATACAAGAAAAGGCAGAACTGTGAAATATTTTAGTTTATATATAATTTGATCTTTTTTCCTAAAATTATTTACTCAATTTTTCCTCCAATTATTTAGAAATATAAAGTTTTCAATCAATTTTATTTTTTCTTTTAGAACTCCAAGTAATTTTAATTTTATTTTATTTTTAAAAGCTTTGGTCCCGTCATTGGTCAAAACAGCACAAATGTCTGGAGTAGGAGGATCCACAATAGCTGAAATAAGTAGCTGGCCCATTCAATGGGAATTTAGCAAGGTGTCCATAAATTTATAGGGCAGGAATGTACTAGAAAAGATTGGATTGACATTAAGCATTACCCTTTTCTAATGGGGGTCACTGTAGAAGCCTTATCACCCACAATGCCAATACCTATAATTTGGAAAAATGATTCTCCCATTTGGGTGGAGCAGTGGCCCCTTGGGGTAGGAAAAAATCAGTCCTTACACACTATAATAGAAGAACAGCTAAGCCAGGAGCATAGTTAGCCCACTCAGCCCCTGAAGTGCTCCAGTTGTCACCATAAAAAAGAAATCAAGCAAATGATGCATGCTAACAGATTTAAGAAAAGTAAGTAAACAAATGGAGAACTTTTTAACTTGGATTGCCCTTGGTTAAACAATTGCTAAAAGGATAGCCATTATGAATAACAGATATAAAAGACTTTTTATTCTATCCCTTTACATAAGAAAGATAGAGAGAGATTTGCCTTTTCCATACCCAATATAAACCTAAGGAACCTCATAAAAGGAATAAAGAATACCCTCACCATGTATCAGATGTATATTACTGTTGCTCTTGCTTCTGTAAGAAAAATGTTTGAAGTTATACTATTACACTATATGGATGATATTACACTATATGGGTGATATTTTAGGGTATGCTAAAAATACACACTCCTTAGAAGCATGTTTACAGACTGTATTAGAAACATTAAATCATTATTATTTGCAAATACCTCTTGAAAAAAATTCAATGAGAGCTTCCATTTCAATATTTAGGATTTACCATTAGGTCACAGTTCCTTATCCTACAAAAATTGTTCTAATGGAAAGAGGAATTGAAAACTTTAAATGGTTTTCAAAAGTTAATTAGGGACATACAATGACTGCAATCCACACTAGGCATAACTACAAATCAGTTGAAATCTTTAATGATGTCCTGAGAGGAGCCACTCAGTTAAATTCTCTGTGACAACTAACCCTAAATGCAAAACAGGCTCTAAGGCAATAGAGATGACACTTAGTCAAACTATTATTAGAAGAGATTTGGAAAAGTCCATAAAGATATCAGTTGTGAACACAAAAGACAGCAGTTATTCATCAAAAATAAGGGATTCTGAATGGTTTCATTCCCAGGCTCAGCCTGTTCATAGTTTAGTCATTTATCTTATGTTGGCAGCAACTATGATTGAAAAGGCCATAAGAAGAGCCCTATAACTTTCAGGGATTATACCTCATACTCTATGTATTCCATATACTCAAACCCAAATTGATTCCTTGCTCTAAATTTCCATCATGGATCACCTTTGTGTCTCATATACATACATCTTGGCCTTGGACATTTGAAACTAAACTTTCTCAGAAGTCACTTTCAGGTCCTACCATATTCACAGATGCTACAAAAAATAATGCTGTTTATTCTATGGAGTTAGCAATAAAGAGGGTTTATTACTTCCCATTTACTTTACTGAGCAAAATGAACTATAAGCTTTTATTATTGTTCTACATTTTTACCCTTATGATTGCAATCTAGTCACAGATTCAGCTTGTGAGGCTGGTGTTTTATCACTCATCTCAATGGCCCAGATAAAATTTTCTAGCTCTAACATTTATCAGCTTTTTCAGCAATGTCAGAGAGTGTGTCTGATCAAGATTGGGTATGTATTATGTCCTACTTGAACCATCACACACACAGTAATCAGGCCATGGTAATTCCGTGCCAGATTTTATCCTGACTGCTGTCAGTCATATCCATCCTCAGCTTCAAGAGGATGAGTTATATCATCAATCAGCTCATGCTCTTCGAGTTCAATTCAGTCTTACTTTTTTTTTTTCTCTTTTCAGTGGTTTAGTGATCCAAAGCAATCCCAATAGACTTTGAACAGAAAATGCCATCTCTATCCAAAAAAAGAAATAAGGAGACTGAATGTAAATCAACACATGCTATGTTCACTTCTTTTTTCTGTTTTTTATCTCTCCCATGCTTTTTTTTTTCCTTTTGCTCTGATTTTTCTCTCCCAATACAATTCATAAAGCAATATGTATTAAAAATACATAAATTTACTAGGAAAAAAAGCAAATTATTCTTCCTTTTTCTCTTTAGATTTTTAATCTTTCTCTCTAGATTCCTTTTTTCTTCTCTTCCCTTTTCTTTTTTTTTAATTAATAATTTTTAATTATATATATATATATATATATATATATATATATATATATATTTTTTATAATCTTATCCCTTGTATTCATTTTTCCAAATTATCCCCCCCTCCCTCTATTCCCTCCTCCCGATGACAGGCAATCCCATACATTTTACATGTGTTACAATATAGTCTAGATACAATACATGTGTGTGAATATCATTTTCTTGTTGCACAATAAACTTTAGATTCCAAAGGTACATGTAACCTGGGCAGACAGATATTAGTGCTAACAATTTACATTCACTTCCCAGTGTTTCTTCTCTGGGTGTAGCTACCTCTGTCCATCATTGATCAACTGGAAGTGAGTTGGTTTTTCTTTATGTTGAAGATTTCCACTTCCATCAGAATACATCCTTATACAGTATTGTTGTTGAAGTGTACAGTGATCTTCTGGTTCTGCTCATTTCACTCAGCATCAGTTGATTTAAGTCTCTCCAGGCCTCTCTGTATTCCTCCTGCTGGTCATTTCTTACAGAGCAATAATATTCCATAACCTCCATATACTATAATTTACCCAACCATTCTCCAATTGATGGACATCCATTCATCTTCCAGTTTCTAGTTACTACAAAAAGAGCTGCCACAAACATTTTGGCACATATATGTCTCTTTCCACTCTTTAGTGTTTCTTTGGGATATAAGCCCAGTAGTAACGCTGCTGGGTCAAAGGGTATGCACAGTTTGATAACTTATTGGGCATAATTCCAGATTGCTCTCCAGAATGGCTGGATTTTTTCGCAACTCCACCAGCAATGTATCAGTGTCCCAGTTTCCCCACATCCCCTCCAACATTCATCATTATTTGTTCCAGTCATCTTAGCCAATCTGACAGGTGTGTAGTGGTATCTCAGAGTTGTCTTAATTTGCATTTCTCTGATCAATAGTGATTTGGAACACTCTTTCATGTGAGTGGATATAGTTTCAATTTCTTCATCTGAGAATTGTCTGTTCATATCCTTTGACCATTTATCAATTGGAGAATGGTTCGGTTTCTTATAAATTAGGGTCAGTTCTCTATATATTTTGGAAATGAGACCTTTGTCAGAACCTTTGTTTTTAAAAATATTTTCCCAATTTGCTACTTCCCTTCTAATCTTGTTTGCATTAGTATTATTTGTACAGAAACTTTTTAGTTTGATGTAATCAAAATCTTCTATTTTGTGATCAATAATGATCTCTAGTTCTCCTCTGGTCATAAATTCCTTCCTCCTCCACGAGTCTGAGAGGTAGATTATCCTCTGTTCCTCTAATCTATTTATTATCTCCCTCTTTATGCCTAAATCATGGACCCATTTTGATCTTATCTTGGTATATGGTGTTAAGTGTGGATCCATATCTAATTTCTGCCATACTAATTTCCAGTTTTCCCAACAGTTTTTTCCCAATAATGAATTTTTATCCCTAATGTTGGTATCTTTGGGTTTGTCAAAGATTAGGTTGCTATATATGTACCCTTTTTTGTCCTTTGTATCTAATCTGTTCCACTGATCTACCGGTCTATTTCTTAGCCAATACCAAATGGTTTTGGTGACTGCTGCTATATAATATAGCTTTAGATCAGGTACACTTAGACCACCTTCCTCTGAGTTTTTTTTCATTAGTTCCCTTGCAATTCTCGACCTTTTATTCTTCCATATGAATTTTGTTGTTATTTTTTCTAGGTCATTAAAATAGTTTCTTGGGAGTCTGATTGGTATAGCACTAAATAAATAGATTAGTTTGGGGAGTATTGTCATCTTTATTATATTCGCTCAGCCTATCCAAGAGCACTGAATGTCTTTCCAATTATTTAAATCTGATTTTATTTTTGTGGCAAGTGTTTTGTAATTTTTCTCATATAATTCCTGACTTTTCTTTGGTAGATGGATTCCCAAATACTTTATACTCTCAACATTTGTTTGGAATGGAATTTCTCTTTGTATCTCTTGCTGTTGCATTTTGTTAGTGATATATAAAAATGCCGAGGATTTATGTGGATTTATTTTGTATCCTGCCACTTTGCTGAAATTTTGAATTATTTCTAGTAGCTTTTTAGCAGAGTCTTTGGGGTTCTCTAAGTATACCATCATGTCATCTGCAAAAAGTGATAGTTTAATTTCCTCATTTCCTACTCTAATTCCTTGAATCTCTTTCTCGGCTCTTATTGCCGAGGCTAGCGTTTCTAGTACTATATTGAATAGTAATGGTGATAGTGGGCAACCTTGTTTCACTCCTGATCTTACAGGGAAAGGTTGCAGTTTATTTCTATTGCATATTATGCTTACTGAAGGTCTTAAATATATGCTCCTGATTATTCTAAGGAATAGTCCATGTATTCCTATACTCTCAAGAGTTTTTAGTAGGAATGGATGTTGGATTTTGCCAAATGCTTTTTCTGCATCTATTGAGATGATCATATGGTTCTTATTAATTTGATTATTAATATGGTCAATTATATTAATAGTTTTCCTAATATTAAACCAGCCCTGCATTCCTGGAATAAATCCTACTTGATCATAGTGTATTATCCTGGAGATGATTTTCTGAAGTCTTTTTGCTAATATCTTATTTAAGATTTTAGCATCAATATTCATTAAGTATATTGGTCTATAATTTTCTTTCTCAGTTTTCGATCTACCTGGTTTAGGTATCAGTACCATGTCTGTGTCATAAAAGGAGTTTGGTAGGACTCCTTTATCCCCTATTTTTTCAAATAATTTATATAGCATTGGGGCTAATTGTTCTTTAAATGTTTGGTAGAATTCACATGTGAATCCATCTGGCCCTGGGGATTTTTTCCTGGGGAGTTGATTAATAGCTTGTTCTATTTCTTTTTCTGAAATGGGACTATTTAAGCAATTTATCTCCTCCTCTGTTAATCTAGGGAGCCTATATTTTTGGAGGAAGTCATCCATTTCACTTAAGTTATCAAATTTATTGGCATAAAGTTGGGCAAAGTAACTCCTTATTATTTCTCTAATTTCCTCTTCATTGGTGGAAAGATCCCCCTTTTCATTTGTAAGACTAACACTTTGATTTTCCTCTTTCTTTTTTCTGATCAGATTTACCAAAGGTTTATCTATTTTATTGGCTTTTTCATAAAACCAACTCTTGGTTTTATTTATTAATTCAATAGTTTTTTTACTTTCAATATTACTGATTTCTCCTTTTAATTTTTGTATTTCAAGTTTAATTTTTGGTTGGGGTTTTCTAGCCTTTTAAGTTGTAAGCCCAATTCGTTAATCTTCTGTTTCTCTATTTTCTTCAAATAAGCCTCTAAAGATATAAAATTTCCCCTTATTACTGCTTTAGCTGCATCCCAAAGATTTTGGTATGATGTCTCATCATTGTCATTATCTTGGGTGAAATTGTTAATTGTTTCTATAATTTGCTCTTTCACCCAGTCATTCTTTAAGATGAGATCATTCAGTTTCCAATTACTTTTTGGTCTATTTACCCCTAACTTTTTACTGAATGTAGCTTTTATTGCATTGTGATCTGAGAAGAAGGCATTTATTATTTCTGCCTTCCTACCTTTAATTTTGAGATCTTTATGTCCTAATATATGGTCAATTTTTGTATAGGATCCATGAACTGCTGAGAAGAAAGTATATTCCTTTCTATTGCCATTCAGTTTTCTCCAAAGGTCTATCATACCTAGTTTTTCTAATGTTCTATTTACATTTTTAGTTTCTTTCTTTGTTTTGTGGTTTGATTTGTCTAAATCTGAGAGTGCAAGGTTGAGATCTCCCACTATTATAGTTTTACTGTCTATTTCTTCTTGCAGTTCTCTTAACTTTTCCTTTAGAAAGTTAGATGCTATACCACTTGGTGCATATATGTTTAGTATTGATATGGCTTCATTATTTATGCTACCTTTCAGCAGGATATAGTTTCCTTCCTTATCTTTTTTAACGAGATCTACTTCTGCTTTTGCTTGATCTGAGATAAGGCTAGCTACCCCTGCTTTTTTGGCTTTACCTGAAGCATAATAGGCTCTGTTCCAACCTTTTACCTTTACTCTGTATGTATCTCCCTGCTTTAAGTGTGTTTCCTGTAGACAACATATTGTAGGGTTCTGCTTTTTGATCCAATCTGCTATCCGTCTCCGTTTGATGGGATCGTTCATCCCATTTACATTTACAGTTAAAATTACTAATTCTGTATTTCCTGCCATCATATTATCCCCAGATTATGCTTTTTCCCTTGACCCCCCTGATCCCCCTCCCCAATATTTAATTTACAGACCCCCCTTGTGACGTGCAACCCTCCCTTTTTTTTTTTTAGTATCCCTCCCCCCTCCCTCCAAGTCCCTTCACTTATTCTCCTTTTCCTTTTCCCTTTTCCTCTCCCCCCCTTTTAATGAGGTGAGAGAAAATGCTCTGAAAAACAAATATGTTAATTATTTACTCTTTGAGCCTCTCCTGATGAGAGTAAGATTCACACAATGATTCTCCCCCTCACTAAGTTCCCTCAGATATGGTATATTTTCTATGCCCCTTCCTGGGATGTAGTTTCCCTCTTTTTATCATTCCTTCCCCTTTTTCTGAACCGACCTCCTTCCCTTTACTACACTCCCCTTTTTTTCTTTTATATCAGTAAAATCAAATTATCCTTGAGTACTTTTTATATACCCACAACAGAGTTACAGTTCTCAAGGGTTCTGTGTACCTTTTTCTGTTTCTCTTCAGTCTTGTGGATGTAGATCAAATTTTTTGTTTAAGTCTGGTTTTTTTCTTAGAAACATATAGAATTCCTCTGTTTCATTGAATGACCATCTTCTTCCATGGAAAAAGATGCTAAACTTAGCTGGGTAGTTCATTCTTGGTTGCAGTCCTTGATCTTTTGCCTTACGGAATATCAGGTTCCAGGCCCTTCTATCTTTTAATGTGGAGGCAGCCAGATCTTGGGTGACCCTTATTGTGGCACCTTGGTATTTAAATTGTTTTTTTCTAGCTGCTTGCAGGATTTTCTCCTTTGTGTGGTAATTCTGCAGCTTAGCCACTATATTCCGTGGTGTTCTTTTTTTAGGGTCTATTTCAGAAGGAGTTCGATGAATTCTTTCCACATCTACTTTCCCTTCTGTTTCTATTATCTCTGGACAGTTCTCTTTGATAATTTCCTGTAAAATAGAATCTAGGCTCTTTTTTTGGTCATAGTTTTCTGGAAGTCCAATGATCCGCAGATTATCTCTCCTAGATCTATTTTCCAGGTGTATAGATTTTCCCAGTAAGTATTTGACGTTGTTCTCCAGCTTCTCATTTTTTTTGTTTTGTTTGACTGATTCTTGGGTTCTCTGTGAATCATTCATTTCTATTTGTTCCATCCTGACTTTTAAGGAGTTATTTTCTTCTTTCACAGTTTTTAGTTCTTTTTGTAAATGCCCAATTTCGTTTTTAAATGAATTATTTTGCTCTATTGAATTTTTTTCCATTTCCCTAATTTTTTTTTGAGAATTATTTTCTTTTTCCAATTCAGAAATTCTATTTTCTTGAGACTTTTTTATCTTTTCCAATTCAGAAATCCTACTTTCCTGTGTTTTTTTAACCTTTTCTAATTCATAAATTTTCTTTCCCTGCATCTCCTGTGAATTCTTTATTTTTTCCAACTCCAATTTCAGGACGTTGTTATTCTCTATCATAGCTTCCCTTTCCTTTCCCCATTTTTCTTCAATCTCCCTTAATTTTTTAATAGTGTCTTCTAGAAGAGAGTTATGTGATGGGGGGTAGGAATCGTTCCCCTTTAGGTTGTTATCTGCTGTCTCTCTGCTGTTAACTTCCTCGGGGTTGGATACCCGCTATTTCTCTGTGTAGAAGGAATCTATGTTTTTTTTGGCTTTTTTGCTCATATTTAAAAAATCTTTTGGGGTCTGTCCCTGGGGTAGGAAATTATTTATTTACTTCTTTACCAGCTTCCTCCCAGACCGGATGGATGCAGCGGCTCCTGCGCCTGAGCTAAGATAGAGCTCTGGGAGAGAGTTCCCCACCCCCTCCCTGGAGGTGCCTCAGAGGTGATTAGCACTACTGTGCTTCGAGGGCGTAGAATAGTAAAGACAGCACAAAGCCCAGCCTATGTGTCCGGGTGGGGAGTGGATGTCTGCAGCAGGTGACGTGAAAAGCCCCTGTGCTCAAACTGGAAGTCTCTGCCAGAAACCGCGGTCCCTAGTTCAAAGGTTCCGCTTCTCTGGGACTTCCTGGAGCTGAGTTCTACTCCCTCCAGCTAAGCTAGGCAGTGTGTGTTGCCTTGGGCCGTATCCACCCACTTGTCAATGTCTTAACTATTCTCAGGTGGGAGCTGAGGCCACACCCCCTGGTGCCGAGATCTGCTGAGTCACCCCCAGGATCCGGGGAAAATCTAATCTATCTGAATTTTTAAAGTGTTTAGATTTCCCTTCTGAACTGCTAAATAATTAGCAGAGAAGAGCTAATAGCCTGTGCCAGATTTCTTTATCTCAGTGGCTTCTCTGATCCCAGAGCCCTTCCCAGCATGATCGGCAGAGTATGCTAGCACCCAGCTGTCTGTGCTGGCCTCTCTTTTTCCTCCCTTGGGACCTGACCTTTTCTGTTGAAACTCCAGATTCTCTTCAGCTGGTAAGTCGTGCTTCCAGTCCTTTTGGAATGTATCAGTACTGGGCTTATTCTAAGGCTTAATTTATCTAATTGGTTGTGAGGGAGTGAGGACGTTCACAGAGTCGTGTGTTTCTTCTCCGCCATCTTGGCTCCGCCCCCCCAATTCAGTCTTACTAAAAAGAAGCATGACAAATAGTGAAAGCCTATCCAGTTTGTGTCCCATTTCATTGGCCCTTGTTGCCTCCAGGCCACAATCCAAGAGGAAGCCAGAAGAATTGTGGCAAATGGATGTTACTCATTACTCTTCTTTTGGGAAACAAAGATATATTCATGTGATTGTTGACACTTATTCAAGTTTTACTTTTGTTATGCCTATGGATCTGGAAACCACAAAATCAACCACAGAGGTTATGCTTCAGGCAATTGCCATTATCAGCATCCCTTTAGGTCTTAAAACTGATAATGGCCCAGGGTAGACTTCAAAACATTTTCAGGATTTCTGTGCCCAATTTGGTATCAAACACTACAGGGATACCTTTAAGTCTCCTAGGACAAGCTATATATGGAATGGAAAATTAGGGATATCAAAACATTACTTAAAAAACAAAAGAAAGGGAGAGCCACAGGCACTCCAGGAACTTTAATAAATATAATTATATATATACAATCACTTTTTTGATTTTTCATCAGAATGGGTTGTCACCTTAAGATACGTTTTATTCTACCAGACAAAATGACAAAGAAATAACTTCCACACCTTTTACATATGATGATCAATTAATAATGTGGAAGGATCCAAATACAGGAGAGTGAGAGGGCCTGCATAAAGTAACAGCTTAAGGCAGAAAATTTGTTTGCATTTCCCAAGATACAGCAAGCACTCACTGGGTGCCAACAAGATATGACCACCTTATTCACCAGGAGAAGCCAGAAAAAGAAGCTTCCAGCAAAAAGGAAACGAAGATAGGAGCGACAGACAATCGTACCAACCAGTGAGAAAACAGTGTTCCCAAGATTGTGGCTTCTGGCTTTTTGTGTATGGAAAGTGATTGCTCTGGGAGTACAAGCAATGCCTTTGTCGGGTCCATTTTTCAGACAAATACTGTTACAACTTGTGTTGTTACCTCTGCATTGGCGGAGTGGCAACAGAATTCCCTACTTCAGTTGGGATTAGCAGTAGCAAATACTGGTCCTCATGTCTGTGGGTACGTCAGATATACTGGTCCTCATGTCTGTGGGTACGTCAGATATACTCTCAAGTGAGAAATGGATCCCTGCAATGTCAAAGAGCATATAGTTGGCCAGATCCATATCCTTCTACTAGATATGCTACCCCCCTATTACAGGTGCAACCTGTAAAAGACACTTTTCATGATGTGCCTTGTTTCAATACCAGAATGTCTTTTAATAATGTTACATTCAATGGATCACAATGCTATGTTAATATGTTTATCAACCTGGAAGAAATGGCACAAATAGGACTTTTTACATATCCTTGTGTGAGTGGCAATCTTTCTACTTTTATTTACATCTCCAAATTTTACAGTATAATGTGTGACAATTGTACAAAATCTATGGTTACTTTTCAGACTGGTATTAGCATGTGTGTACCCACTATGTGTAGCTATTAGTTTCCGAATTCCACTATGTTCATGCAAGGTAATAAGTATAAGAATTTTGTTGGAAAGCTCCCTACATCAACAACTCCTTCCTGGCAAGTGTATTACCAGTTGAATAATACACATATACATCCTTTTCTGTTACCAAACTGTAATACATCTGCTGAATGGAGTCAAAACATCACTAAACTAAACTCTGTAAGGGTTCCAAAGTGATATTTGTTCATTTGTGAAAGATCAACAGAATCTTTAATTGTATAGGAGGCATGGCCCAGTCGCACCCCACTCAGTGCTTTCAGTGTCTGAGCATCTACATAAATTATGGGCAATGCACCTTAGGTGTAGTCAGCCCAGATGTACAAATATATAACTTTTTAACACCCCTGCAGCACAACACATTCTGTATAAAAAAGGAGTTCATGGGATAATTTTTTTATAGTGAGTCACAAAAACTACTGCATTCCTTATACTTTGGGTAAGGCATTATAGATCATGGAATTGTTTTAGCTAACTTTACAATGAGATTGAAGTAATTGCTAATGAAACAGTAACAGGCCTCCAGAATTTACAGGAATCATTGGATTCCCTGGCACAAGAGGTAATAGATTACAGAACAGCACTGGATTATCTTTTAGCTGCAGAAGTGGTATATATGTGGTTATGAATTCATCTTGTTGTATGTGCATAAAGAAATCACAACAGTGATTATAAATATTTATCATCTTATCATGATGCAGCCCAATGGATGGAGAATACCAGATCACAATTATATCCTATACAGTCATTGTGGGATAAGTGGAAATCATTGATTATTTCAAGCTTGCTTTTTGTACTTGTATTGTTATTTACTTCTTCACTGTATAATTTCTACTATCTTAAAAGTCATATTTCCTTGCTTCCTTGACCTTGATACTGAACTATACTTGCTCCAATTACAACAAAATAAACAGACATCCTGTTATCTGTTATCTAAATACCTTTGTGTATGATGTATTTTCTTTGATAAAATACAGATGTAGTAGTAATCTAACTAAATATTTAGGCATTTGTAACTGATCATGTAAACCTTAGGTACACAAACACTGGTGCCATACTGAATAAATGGATTCCTGCTTTACTACCCTTGTGAGTCCCATCCCTTCATTCCTTGTCCAGATCAGGGCACACCTGGCCCTGTGGCTCTCCCCAGTGACTACATCTGGACATCTTTCTGTGGAGGTAGATAGTATCTTCATTGGTACAAGTCTTTCCATGTTACTATTCTTGTTTTTCTAAATTAACCAACTTGTCATTTCCTTTACCCTAACAATATTTCAACGCGATCAAATCATGAGACACTGTTTATGAAAGTTTCTTCCTAAATTTCTGTGTGTGATCAAAATATCAGTGAAATCCCTAAGGAAAAAATATTCACAGTAAATGGATTTAAAAGTGAATTCTCAGAAATATTTAAAGAAAAATTAATTCTAATAGTACATCAACTATTTTGTAAAGTAGTGGAACAAGGAGTTGTACCAAATTCCTTTTATGACACAGATGTGTTGCTGACATCTAAACCAGGAAGAGTCAAAACAGAGAAAGAAAATTATAGACCAATTTCCCTAATGGATATTGATGAAAAAACTTAAAAAAAAATTATCAAAGAGATTATGGCAACTCATCACCAGAATAATATACACAACCAAATGGGAATTATTGCAGAAATATAGAGTGGTTTATTATAAATAAAACTATCACCATAATATACTATATCAATATTAAAACTAACAGAAATCATATGGTTATTTCAATAGATGCAGAAAATTTCACCTATTGCTAATAAAAGAAACACTAGAGAGTATAGAAATGAGAAGTTTTCCTTAAAAGGAAAACTAACATCTATCTAAAACAATCAACAAATATATATAATGGGGATAAGCTAGAAGCATCCCTAATAAGATCAGGGGTAAATCAAGAATGCCCATTATCACCACTATTAGTCAATAGTTTACTAAAATGTTAGTTTCAACAATAAAAGAAGAAAAAAAGTAACTAAAGGAGTTAAAGTAGGAAATGAAGAAACAAAACCATCACTCTTCAGAGAGTTCTAAAGTATATTTAGTATAATCCTAGTATATATAGAGAATCAATTAAAATACTATAAATAATTAATAACTTTAACAAAATACAAGGATATACAATAAATCCACATAAATCATCAATCTTTCTTCATGTTACCAACAAAGTCCAGCAGCAAGAGACCAAAAAAGAAATGACATTTAAAACAATTATAGATAATATATAAACTACCTGGGGTTACCTAACAAGAGGAGCTCAAAGAATTATATGAACACAATTACAAAACCCTTTTCACACAAGTCAAGTTAGACCTCTTGGACCTAGTCTTACCTATTATAAAAGACTTTAGATAGAGCTAAGGCCAGAGCAGATGTTAGTTTAGCTTTCAGGGTCTTAAAATCATTTGCCTGATCAGTGCCCCATTTGGGGAGAATTGTGTTAGGACCTTGAATAGAATCATAGAAGGGCTTGGCAATAATCACAAAGTTAGATTTCCAGATTCTACAAAATCCAGCCAGACCCAGGAAAGTATTGCTTTTTTGAGGCAAGCTCAGGGAGTGATAAGATTGTCTGCTTCCTCTCCATGGTGAGGGAAGGGCTAGGGGGAATTAATACATGGGTCAAAAACTTAACAGAATGACAGGCAATGTGGGTCATAGACAAAGAAACTATTACCCTAGAAGAGCATAAAGTTAAGTATTTTTATGGCAGCAGTCAGAGAAGCCTCTCAGATTGGGCTCTAGATCAAAATATCATTTACATATTGGATAGCCAGTGACTATCCAAATAAGTAGGGGCAGTCACAAAAGACCTGAGGTATCACTGTCCATGGGAATTGGTGGGGGGTTATGTTCTCCTGGATTTGTCCATTCAAAGAGGAAAAAAAGAAACCCCAGGGAAGGTAATCTTAGTGTTTTCCTGTGATGTTTGATACCTCCCTCCATTCTGTAAAAGGGGAAAAAGGTGCTGCATTACCCTCATATCTGAAAGTGAACTGATAAGGCTTTCAGTTCATCCCTCTTGTTCCACACATAGTAATTACTAATTTTATGTTTAACTTGATGATGATAATTCCATATAACTTAGTTAACCCTTTTAGTATTTTCATAAGAAATAGCCAAATAGTCTTAGTTGTAATTTCCTCTTAATTTCCTAGCAAAGGTGAAAATACCTAGTTCTCTGAATTACATTCACAAAATATTATAAAACAGGATTAGCAAGGCAAACTACTCTAAAGAAGGCTACAATTAAAGGATATGTGTGTATCTATATCTATAACTACGTAAATATATGTAGATATAGATTTAGATAGATGCCTATAAACATGTATAAACAAGTACTTGAAAGTACTTGCATTCTTTCTCCTAGATTGAAGCCAAACATCCCCAGCAAAACAAAACAAAACAAAACAAAACAAAACAAAACAAAACAAAACAAAACAGGATATCTCTTCTCTCTTTTCTTTAGTTCTAACCAGCTCCTCCCTTTACATAGGCAGGGTTCATTGTGCAATCAATCCCCACCAATGAAGAAAGTCATAAAAATGACCTTCTGAGCAATAGGTTAGATTTATATTGGAAAGATATAGAGCTTGTAGCTTTTCTTCTGTATAAAAAGAAATACAGGTTAAAAATGAACTGAAGACTAAACAATAATCTTAAAAAATGAATGGGTCAAAGAATTCATTCAATAATTTCATTAAGAAAATGACAAAAATTAGTTTATTGAAACTAATGGAAAGCAGTATAGCAGTAACGCAAGACAAATTTATCTCTCTAAATATTTATGACAATAAAATAGATAAAGAGCAGACCAATGATTTGGATACATAATTTAAAAATAAAACCTCTAGACAAAGAACAAATTAAAAATCCCAATTAAATATTAAGTTGGAATTCTTAAAAATTAAGTGAGATTTATAAGGATAATAAAAATCATGTGCAATAAAACAATTGAATTAATAAAGAGAAGTAGAAGATGATTTTATGAAAAAAATAGATAAACCATTGTTTAATTTTTTAAAGTAAAGAATAAAAACAAATCACTAGTTTTAAAAGTGATTTTATTGTACTATGTTAAAGAAATGCTTGTTGTTCACAAATTTAAAATAAAAAAAATCTTTGAGAGTTAATGAAAGTGGTAGTTATCTGTTAACAAAGAGTTATATATTGCACTCTTAAAATTTTAAAATTGATGAGTTGATCTCTAAAGGGTGTATAAATATGAAAGGGTAGGAGTTTGTCACAGGATGACACATATCATATTTTCACTATATATTATTTCATTTAGGCTTCTGGGGAATAGTCCTGAGGCAATAGCAATCAATGGAAAATAAACCAGTTCGATTAAAATCATTGCTCCCTATTTCACTCTGCAGTTATAATCTTCAGTTTTAGTCTCTTCTGTTTCATATATACATGCATATATATGTATATATCCATATACAGATAGAGAATATATATGCATACATAGTTATAATCAACTATATATATATATATATAAATATATATTATATATGTGTATATATATGTATATAATTACAACTATAGTTATAGTCAACATGAAATTTATCCAAAATAATGAAAGAAAAACAATTTACTGTGTAATGATGACTGCTTCTGAAAGTGTAGAGATGTGTCCCAGGCAGACATATACCATATTATCACTATATATTATTTTTTACGTTTCTGGGAAATAATCCTGAGACAGTAGTAACAAGTTGAAAATAAGCCAAGCTAATTCAAAATATAGCTGCTTACTTCACTCTGAACCCTTCCCGTCAGTTATAGTCAACCTAAAATTTATCGAAAACACTGAAAGAAAAACAATTTACTGCATAATGATGACTGTGTCTGCAATAAAATCACAGAATTATAAAATTATATAATCCTAAGAACATAATATAATATAATCCTAAGAATAGGGCTAATAATCCTAAGAATTAATATAATATAATATAATCCTAAGAATAGGACCCTCTTCTGGGAATGTAGTTTTCCAGTGCAATAAGTTTAAAATGTACTTTTCAGTAGCATCTAAGTAAATTATTATTTTTTTATTTTATTTAGATTTTTTTTTTCACAGTATATATGCATGAGTAATTTTTTAAATAATATTATCCCTTGTATTCCTTTTTCCAAATTATCCCCCACCCTCCCTCCATTCCCTCCCCCGATGGCAGGTAATCCCATACATTTTACATGTGTTACAATAAAACCTAGATACAATATATGTGTGTAAGTACCATTTTCTTGTTGCACATTAAGTATTAGATTCCGAAGGTATAAGTAACCTGGGTAGATAGACAGTAGTGCTAACAATTTTAAGTAAATTATTTTTACAATTAAAGAGTATACTGACATGGCCAGGTTTAGAGGCAGGAAGATTCATTTTCCTGAATACAAATCTCATCTCAGACAATTACTTGCAAATTGCTTAACCCTGTTTGCCTCAGTTTCTTCAACTATAAAATTAGGAGAAAAGAAAATGGCAAACAATGACCATTTCATTGCCAAGCAAAGTCAAATGGTATCTCAGATTTGGGCACAATTAAATGACTGAATTGAAACATTACAAGTGAGGTCCTTGTGTGTGTGTGTGTGTGTGTGTGTGTGTGTGTGTGTGTGTGTGTTTGTATGTTGCAGATTTCTATCAAAGATCAATAAAGCCTATGAACTATGAGAAAACATTTTCAAAAGTATAACATTTTCAAAGGAAATAAATTATATCAAAATACAATTATATAAGTTAATTAAAGTTACATATGTGTATATGGGTATCTATTTATATAGGGATTCTACATTAAAAAGCCTAAAACAAAGATAATGAGATTATAGGAAGCAGAATTGTGGAGTAGAGAGAATACTTTTTAAAATTTAATTTATAGTTTAAAAAACTATATGTAATAAAAGTTTACACTTTAACATACACTTTTATTTTTAAATTTTTATCTTTAATTCTTAAGTTCATAATAAGAGATAAAGATTTTTTTACAAGAATAAATATAGGTTTTTAAATGGAAAGAGTGAATATGCTATTAATGAAAATGAAACCAGAGCAATTCAAGGAAGTTATTTGATACAATTATATGCCAGTAAATTTCTACCAAATTCCTATTATGAAACAAATAGACTACTGATACTTTAATCAGGAAAAAGAAAAAAAGAAAAAAGACAGACTAATTCCATTAAGGAACATATATGTAAAAATCTTAAACACAATGCTACCTGGGAGACTGCAACAATATGTCACAAAGATTTTTACATTGTGATTAAGTATGATTTATACTAGGAAATCAGGGATGGTTTCACATATGTAAAATTTATAATGTAATTGATTATATCAATAACAAAAGTAAGAAACATTCTATCAATAGATGAAGAAAAACTTTTGATAAAATATAATATGCATTTTTTATATAAAAACAATCAAACTTGAAAACATTCTGCTATTTAATGTGTTAGAAATGCTAGCAATATCAATAAGAGAAGGAAAAACCTGAAGGAATCTGAATGGACAATGAGTAAATTTTTGGTAAATTTTTTATTCATTTTTAACAAATACAAAACAAGAAATGGGGGAAAAACATTTTGATGTATTTGATGTATACTAAATTTCTATTTCAAGAAATCTTTCTAATAAATACATGTTGTTTTCAAAGTTTCCCAGATTTTCTTTTTTTCCTTCTAGGTTTTCTTTTGCTCTCTGCTATGACTTTTTATTTTATTCTCTCTCTCTCTCTCTCTCTCTCTCTCTCTCTCTCTCTCTCTCTCTCCCTTCCATGTATCCTAAAGAAGACTACAATTACATATGGCTAAGTGTGTGTGTGTGTGTGTGTGTGTGTGTGTGTGTGTGTATATGTATATATATGACTATAAAACATACATATGCAAACATATATACACACAGTCACCATATATTTATGTAAAACCATGTTGTCCATGTTTTCATATGTCATGTTTTTCTGTGGAAGTTCATAGCATCTTCCTCCAATGGTACAAGTCTTTCCATGCTATTCTTGTTGTTTTGCTAAATCAACCAACTTATCATATCCTTTACCCTAGTAATATTTCAACACAAGGTAATCTGAAAGATTGTCTATGGTAGTTTTTTCCTAATTTTCTGCATTCCTTCTATTCTTGTCTATACTGATTTATTTATACAAGAAAATTTTAATTTAAAATAAGCAAAATTATTCATTTTACACTTTGACAATGCCCTCACCTTATAATATAATTTAAACTATGACATTACCAAATTTAATATAGTATATATTATTTAATATATCTATTGGCTTTAATCTAATTTATTTTAAACATACTATTTAATATAGTATATATTAACATACTTAATATAGCATAATTTAAACTATGACACTACTGAATCCCTTCCATTACATTTTTCTTTTTTTTTCCTGCTTTCTTTGAAATTCCTGACCTTTTGTTCTTCCAAAGGAAGAATTTCTGAAGAAACAAAGAATTCAAAAGAAACTTTTAAAAACCCCCAGGAACTGATGCTTTATTGATCAGCAAATCTTTTCTACTTTCAATGTCACTGGAAGCAAGGCTGCACTTCATTTGCAGAACAATGGACATTGTAATATTCAGGCTAGCTTTCTGTATTACCTGGGGACCAGCCTTGATCTTAGTGGAGGAGTGCAGGAGGCAGGAAGGCTACCAGGATGGTGGTCAAAAATGGAACGTTCCATTTCCAGTCCTCCGAGCCCTTAAATACTATGGTATGATTACATCATTACAGCACACTGTGTATGTGTGAACTAGAGAACCATTACATCACTATACTAAATACTAAGTATATATGTGAACTAGAGAACCATTATCTCATCAATTCCACTGAGTTAACACCTTGTTGTAAGTATCCTTGTTTCAAGTATATTTCTCCAGAGTTCTTGCCCTCTATAGAACACGACATGGACTTGTTTTATTCTCTAGGTCTCTATTCTTCAATAATTTTTTAAAGGTATTGAGGTCTTGAAAATATTTTTTCCCTATACTATTTATAATGATAATTTATCTTTTATATTCATAGGTCTCAGTCATCTTATGAGTTTTCTTTCAAATTTTCTACACAGTTGTTGTCTTTAGTTCTCCATTCCAAAATGACAGTGTATGTATTTTATATGATCCCTAAGACCTCACAAATCTCTCTACAAAACAGAAATTATTCTCCAAAGATAAAGTAACTTCTGTTGTTCCATGGTGGAGGACACTTGGAATCCAAAAGAAAACTCCATTTATTTATTTAGGAAAACTCCAGGAACTGATGCTTTGCTAACCAGAAATCACTCAGCATGCCTTCTTCACTTCCAGCATTACTGGAAGCAAGGCTGCATTTCAATGACAGATCAATGGACATGTTATGGGCTTTCACCCACAGTCACTTTTGCATCAAGTTTTCTCCCTCTCCTTTCTAGTGATTCCACAAGTTTGCTTGGGCCCCAACAGCCATATTTATATTGTCCTGCATATTCATTACTAATTACCACAAATTATCAAAATAAGGTATTCATTCTCCCTGCTTTGCCTGTGACAGCATCTTTAACAACTACTTTTAACAAATACATCTGTGCTCTCCTGGAGCCCAAGAAAGTTCCTCTTCTCTTGGAGTTTTGCTAATGACTTGATCCTTGGCATTTTTCACTAGTAATTGAAGATGGGGGATTCTCCATCAGAGGGAATTTTTGAAGGCATTTTCAGCTGGGATAAAAGTTTGCTTTTTTAGACATATCCCTTTTTCCCTTGACAGCCTGTTATTGGTGCTATCCATGACATGATAATCACACCTCTAGAGACAGATGAGCTCAGATAATGCTGTCCTTATAACTGGGATCTGCCTGAACCATCACATATGCACACACAAGTACAAAGTGAGGCAATTTGTTTGATTCAGCCCTTTCCTCCATCCTAGAAGCAGAGAACAATCAGGTAAGTGTCATCTTCTAGTTTTACATCTAGGCTCTTAGAGACAGAAAATTTGTTTTCCAGAAAACAATTAGAGAACTAGAATGTTTTTCAGGCCCTATGTGTTGGGGACAAGAAAGACCTTGAAAAGGTTGTGAAACAAACCTTGGAATTTTCCATGGAATCTTAGTGCTTCCCTGTCTTTGTTGACATTCTCTCCCCTATTCCATGACCTCCTCATCTCTCACAGGTGGTTTTTCAACAGCCCATGACTGTTGTCTCTGGCTTGAGAGCACCCTAGAGGTTTCATTGGCACCTATTGTGAGGAGCATTTTTCTAAACCTCACTCTCCTGACATTACTTCTCTGATAGTTTGGGCTTTTGCAGTGGCTATTTCTATCTTCTCTAGATTCTGAGCCTTCTGTCTTTCTGGTGAGAATGAAATTTTTTAATTAATTAATTAATTTATTTATTTATTTTTAACCTCCATTCCCTGCTCTTTGTTTCCTCTTCTTTCTTCTTCCTTTCTCTTCCCTTTGTTCTTTCAGTTTGTCTCTTCTCCTGAGCTGCACTGATTAATGTTTATTGCCTCTGGCTTTTCTGCTTTGTCTTTCTCCTGTTAATGCTCTCCTTTCTCATCTATTGTTTATCCTATCTTTTTCAGGCATTTAAAAAGGTCCAAGAGTTTCTGAGTAGTTTATTCATTTATTAATAAGGCCAGCAGGTTACTAGTAATAGGGTGGTTATTTGGTGAACACATAAGCTACAGAAGAGTACATGGACTATGGACCATCAAATAGCAATCAAATCTAGTTAGTTAATGTGATTGAAGGTGGATTATATTAAAATGAAGGGTTGAGTATCATATTAACCATAGTTTAGGCTATCAGTTCAAAAAATGTATACCTTCCTCAAGCATGAGCAGAACAGTATAGGTCTCCCAAATTTAGATTAAATTCCTTATAAGGTTGGGTGTAGTTACTGCAATCTCATAAGTACTCTCCTTGTGAAGAACTGAACTTTTAAAGGACTTTAGAAGAAGGTGGAAGAAATAACTCTATTGGACTTGGGAAGGGTGAATTTAAAAGCTTTTAATTATACCACTGCAGATGGGTGTCTTATTAAACAGGAACACTTGGAATCAATATCTGTCCTTTTTTATATCCAAAATGCAAGTCCTTCCTTAGATGCCCCATTGGTTGAGTGCCAGAAGTCACAACCTATCAAGAGTAAGTATTCTCCCCATGTGAATGTGAATCTCTACCTGATTCCATCAATATTGCTTCCAGGGCTTCTAGTTTATTTGAACATAGTCGAGCTCTTACTCTCATTCCCTATTGGCTGAATACTATCCTCTGTAAAGATTCTAATTCCCCCATGTTTTTCTAAGTCTCCTCCTCTGATCACATCAATATAACTGTGTCGTCATATGTAAGTATTCTCCACCTCTGCTTACAAACATTTGCAAGTCTGATTCCCCCATCCTAATTACTTTTTCCCCTTTTTAATTTTCATTTCCTTGTTCCACATCCTAGCAATCTCATTTCCCAATTCTTATGTTTTAATATCCTAATTTAAGTTTCATTTCTCTCTATTTCTCAAATTCAATTTTGATAAGTCTGTGGTAACTAAACTACCATTCACTTCTCACAAAGGGAAGAGCTCTGAATCGCTTCACAATTTATTAGTTATTAATATTCATTTCTCATAACTTCAGTCATAGTTAAATTCCCACTTTTGTCAAGAAGTCTTTTCTTATTGTGTTAATACCTATGTTTTCTCTCTATTTGCTATATAAAATATACCATATTATACATATGTACTATGTTTTCCTATTTCTATATCTAATTTCTCCTTTTGTAAGTTGGTGTTTCATATTTTTATCTCAGTAGACAGTGAGCTTCTTAAAAAACAGGTACTACTTTTTAGATTAATATTAAGCCTATCCTATAGTAATACTGCCATCTTGTGGTACTTATAATTTTTTTAAAAGCAAAATTGTTAAGAATGATTTTTGCATAAAAACCTTCATGCCTTCATTTGTTTTTGTTTTTAAAAATATAATTAATTTTTTAAAAAATGACTAGGCAGCATACAATTTTTTTTCCATTATATTTATGGAGTTGCTAAAAGTTGCTAACAAATGGACATATGGAGGAACTCTGTCATAAGAAAGGTCTCATCTCCTGGGTCTCCATCCCTGCACTTTCCTCCACTCTCATGCCACAAAGAGAGGGACATCAGCTATTAGGACTGGCCTGTTGGTAGGTCTGATGGGGGTTGAAAAGATTCCTTTCTAATTGCCCAACCCATAGCTGACCTTGATTCACAAATCCTGGTCAAAGGCACCCTTTGAATATCTGGGCCCAGTCCCCACCCTCAGCTCAGCTTCCCCCAGCCCTCACCTGATCTGAGCTAACTGAAAAGCCCACCGAGAACTTAGGGGTACTGCCCATCATCTTCTAGATATAAAAGGGCCAATCCAGAGCCCTCTTGGCAGGAGCCCTTCCAGCCATGTAAGGGTTCCTGCCTGCCCAGCGGCCACCTCTGGCCTGGTGTCCTTGTAACTGAACTTTACTTCCAAATTCCTACAATAAACCTTTTTATTTATCAATCTAGGTTTTCGGGCCTGTAAATTCATTTTACAGGGGACACTGTGCCTCATGGGATTATCTATGCGCCGAGAAATGGGGTTCCCCCTTTCCTTTCCCTCATTAGGTCCTAGCAAAAAGAAGTTACTTCTCATTTGACAACTTATTGTCCTGCCTATGTACTGGGAAGTTCCTGTGTTCCCAGGTTGTTTTAGGCAATGAGTGAGATTTCCCCCAATCATAAACAATAAAATTGGAATCATATATCAATCTTTGTTGAGCTTTGTGTCTTCTAGGCTCCAGGACATCAAGTTCCAAAGTCTTATTCAACCCAAATACCAACTCCTACCTGGTTCTGAATCTTAGAATCCCCTGGATACTGGTGCCATCATCTTCAAGGCACATGTTTCCCCTCTGCCGTCTGGACTCTGCTAGTCAGGGCCAGCTCTACTCCCTTTATCAGCCTGAAGAAACTCCAGAAGGTGAGACCTTTATCCCTTTCCCTCAAAAGAATGAGTCCCAATAGCTTAAAAGGGGAATGATATATAATGATATAAAAGGGGAATGATATAATCCTAGGGAGAATGGAACAATAACCCTGAAGCTAGCTGGCCTTAATCCTACAACTACTTGGCCTTGGGAGAGTTATAGTTCCACAAACAATGCAGGCTGTCAGATAACAATCTATTGTTTGATAATAATAAAGTTTCTGAGACAATAATGAGGTGTGTACCAAACCAGTTCTCAACTCCTATCTCTAGGACCATTCCTCAATTCTATCATTAAGCCATAAATTAGCACATCAGTGACTTGATGCATCTGCTTGAGCTTTTTCCTATAAATCTGTTTTCTTGCTCCTGATTATTTGCTAAATTCTTTTGAAACAGCCCACTTTAATTGGCATTACAATTATAATAAACTTTGCCCCTTGACTTGGGGATGAGTCTGAGACTGCCAATTCTTTTGAGATACCTTATTATACCAGTCTGGAACCCCAGGCTTTTTCAGGTCTCCTTTGAACCCTAACCAGTTAAACAAACTAAATAATTTCTTGTAATACTGGCAAACTTTCATAATTACAATTTCCATGTTATCCAAATGTCTAGATCACACTCTGATTTACTGTGCCCATGATGTCCCCTTACTCCTCTGACATTTGAGTCTATCCAGGATCTACTATCAGATATAAGGACAGAGACTGAGATTTGGCTTCTTAATCTCATCAGAAGTCCTCCCCATCATTTGTGCTTACCTATGGAGATTAAGGACTAAGGAGCTCCATCCTTACATGTCTTTTAGTATTCAACTACTATTGCTGTTGCTACTGCTACTGAGTTGCAAAAAAATATAAAATGCTGCCTATTTGGATATGTAACCTTTAAAGAAAAGACTAAATATGGGGGCAGATTTTCTACCTAAAGAAAAGACATTTGACATTCCCTTTCCACTGAATGGCATCTAAATTAATTTCAAATAAGTTTGTTCTTTCCTTTTTCCAGCTAGTCTCTGAAATTATTGACTTACTGGTAACAGATTCAGCTGGTTTCTCCTGCTATCTCTTGAAACTAAGATCAATATTTCCCCAACAACTGAGAAATAGCATGACTACAATTCTGCTGAGACCACATAAGGATGAAAATGTAACCAGCACATCACAGCTGGACCACCTAAGTAAGGTTTCTTATCCCAGCCAGACTTTCTTGCTTTAACTCAAACCTTTTTTTCCTTTAGAGTAATACAAATTTTCTATCAAAATTTCTTTGTTTGCATAAATGTTCTTCAAAATTTTTTTAAGACTAAAATGGTATCAAAGTGAGTAAGGCAAAGTTATAGAAATCTTCTGAAATGATTAGGTGAGAACAGAGATTTCTTTCTTTCTTTCTTTCTTTTTTTTAATTAGAATAATGTCTTGCAGGTTTCTGGGGGAAAATGTGGACATGGATTTTCTTTTGGACCTAAATTTTTTTTCTCCTTTATCCTTTCCTTGTATTAGGGTTCTGATAGAAGTTGTTAAATAGAATCACTGAACTCTCCCAAATATGTGGGATTTCAATACTCCCTAGTGATATACATCAAAAGTTGGGGAGAGTTGATTTGACCTCCAAATGTATTGGGTTTTGAATTGGTGTTATGAGGTTTCTCAAAAGAATTTATAGGCTTAGACCTTCTCCAAAGCCAGAGGCAAAGATTTAATTATCATGTCATTGACTGGAGGGCTTAAGTTCCATTGGGGAGTTTTAGCCATTAACAAGGGGAAAGACTGGCTAAGTTGCCTGACTGAACTCATCATTAATAAGGGAGGATACACCTTTCTAATTAAGTCCTAATGAATTTGCTGTCATAAGTCAGATGGTTCTCAGTGAATCCTCAACTCCGCAAAATAGGCTAATTTTCTAAAATATTACAGGGAATTGGGGCATAGGTAAATTTTTTTATAGAAGGGCAATAATCTTGGGCTTGACATCATAACATGGCCATCAGATTAGGTTTCGAGAGGTTTGTCAAAGCAAATATTTCAATTAGCTATTCAACTCCAGTCTAATGCAATAAAGTCCTAGCGTAATAAAAGGCCTGAACAAAATCAAAAGGTAGAAATTATTTATGCCTCTTGCTTCTTGATTCAGAAAAGATCTTGGCTTCCAGAGTGTTTATAATAAATTTTGCTCTCTCTATCTCCCTTCCTATGGTCCATCTAGACATTAGGCTGCTAGGAAGATCATGGTCTTTTGTTGAGGATTTATTCACTCTCATTGTTTTCAGTCCACATCAACTAGAAAACCTTTTAATTTGAGGGAGATTCTGGCTTAGTCTGAAGGAAAACTAAATCAAGAGTAAGCTAACTCCTGAGAGTACATTGGAATTTATGGTGAAACATTTTATGTTCAGCCTGTGAGGGTCAGCATTATCTATATTTTTAAAGATATTATTTCTCCTGTTATATGTAGCTTGTTATTGTTTGTCCTTTATTTTCTAAGACCCATGACATCATGGAAGTGATACCATAACATGCAAGCAAATTTGGTTTAAGTGAGGGAGAGCAGGCTTAAATGATTTCATTTAGCAATAAAAATGCATAGGGGCATTTGAATTGGACATATTGAAAAAAATTACAGGATGTTTTAAATGAAGATGGCTAGCCAAAGAGGTGGATTGATCCTTTATTTGAAGCCATTGTCTCTCTGTTTCTAGTTAACTGTTTTGTTTTTATTTGTTTTCTCTTTATAATTTGTTTTGTTTTTGTGTGAATTACATATTAGCCCCTGGATTTAGCAATTGAGGACCACATTAAAAGTTTTTCTGCTTTTAGTTTCTAGTGAGCATAAAAGGCATAAAGGCTATTTCTTTATATTTGTTTTTATTTCATCTAGATTATAAGCTATCAGTAATTTTTTTTTGTATTGTGAATTGATAATTTTGACAAGATTCCTTTATTTGTATTCTGATCAACCAAATTAAAAGGTTAGAAAGAATGAGAATTCTTGAGTTGAATGACTGAACTATTCCTTAGGCTATAATTGTATCTCCCTTCCTAATTCCATTCTGTGTGTGTGTGTGTGTGTGTGTGTGTGTGTGTGTGTGTGTGTGTGTGTGTGTGTATGTGTAGATAGAGGGACAGAGAGGCAAAAAGAAAAAGAGCCAGAGAGCAACAAAGAGGCATAGAAACATACACACAAAGATTTTTCTCTCTCTTTCCTCCTTTCCTTCCTTCTTTTTTATCTTTTCTGCATCTGTCTCTTTCTCTAAGAACATTGCTACTTCAATCAGTAAGAAAATTATTTTTCTGGATTTAGTTCTAGGTATTGTCTTCTTTATCCAGACTGGAGCAGGTATACTGGGAAACTTCTTTCTCTTTTGTCATTATACCAGCACTTTCTTTAAAGGCAACAGGCTGCGGCCCATTGATTCCATTTTTTTCCACTTAGCCTTGGCCAACTCCATCATGCTTATTTCCAAGGGAATCCCTCAGACAATGGTTGGTTTGGGGCTGAAAAATTTCCTGGATCATGTTGGCTGTAAAGTGATTCATTTCCTCCACCGAGTTGTCAGAAATGTTTCTCTAACTGTCACTTGTTTTCTGAGTGGTTTTCAGATTATCACTATCAATCCCTTCACGGTCTCCATTTGGTCAAAACTCAAAGCTCATGCCTCAAATTACATTGTACCCTTCTGCCTCTTCTTCTGGATCCTACACATTCTAATAAATGTTCACTTCTTTGGAAATATGCAGAACTTTACAGAAAGAAGTAACAACACAAGAGTTTGGAATATTGGATTCTGTTCACAATTTGCTCCAGTATCATATAAAGTCTCTCTATTTGTAGTTTTGTTCTCTATTCCTGATTTCCTGTGTGTGGGATTTATGGTCATAGCCAGTGGCTATCTGGTGCTACTCTTGCAAAGACACCATCAACAAGTCCAGCATATTCACAGCTCCAGCCATTTGTCAAGAAGGTCTCCTGAGATTAAAGCCACTAGCACCATTTTGATATTGGTGAGCACCTATGTCTCCTTCTACTCAGTCAATTCTGTTTTGTCATTTTATCTCTTTATTTTTGATAAATATTCTGAGTGGTTGATTCCCACATCAGCCTTCTTGGCGGCCTGTTTCCCAGCCATTAGTCCATTTGTACTTATCAGCTCTGATTCCCATGTTCTCCATCATTTCTACTCCCTCTGGAAAAAGAAATGATTCCAAGATTCTTGTTTTCCTGGATATTTCCTTGCCCAACATTCTATTTCTTCTCCTAAGAATAGACATCTTTAAGAAGACAATAAGAGCAAGTCAGTATGCAGGAGGAGCAAAGAGTCATATGATTTAGAAATTGGAAGGTTTATTAATTGTAACAAAAATCATCATGAGGAACATTTTTCAGAATTTTTTGGTATCTCTTAATTGTGAACCTCCCTATTTCACTTCATACAGATCATTTTGAACTCTTCTTCTGGAAATGTATATTAAATATTCTCCTTCTCCTTTAGAAATTACTTTTGTTACAAAATTGAATGGGATGTTGAGAAAACCTGTTTACACTGGTGGAGGGACAACTGAGAAATGTCTATCAATTTCTTATCTATGAAGTAAGGGACAAATTGTGTTCTCCCTGTGATCTAGAAAGATTGGTGAAAATATCTAAAGAAAAGATTGGAGAAAATTTTGTGAAGCTTGTCCCTCATTGGGACTAGAATAAGGGCTACATTATATTACAAGTAGAGTTTTTCTCGCATTTCATATATTTTGTAAAGTCTTAGATGTTCTTGCTATCATCTATTATAAAACTGATCAAAAAACAATTAGGTCAACCTCTTAAATTTTAGTTCAAAAAGGTTAAACTCAACTCAAACATTATGATTCTGGTATTTTTATTAATATGTTATAACTTATAGCTCACTTGAAACTTCAGCAAACTTGAGCTTTTCAATATCCTTTGCTATCCTTATCTAAACTGTGACCTTATTGAAAACTCTGCTAGCAAGAAGTTAGAGGAAGATTCTTTTTAAAAAATAAAAATCTATGAGAATATGAATTGTAAAATAAGTCATTTTGCTTTAAGATTGAATATTTACCAAAAAAAGACCTAAAAGTTTTAAATTATTATTGACTTCATTACAAGTAAGTTTCAGTGAGGTATGTTAGCAAATTTTGCATTGATATTGAAGTCATTCAATTATCATATGACAAGTTAAAAGACATACACACATTTTGTTGTTGTTGTTGTTGTTGTTGTTGTTGTTGTTGTTGTTGTTGTTGTTATGGCAATTGGGGTTAAGTGATTTGCCCAGAATTCCACAGCTAGGAAGTATTGAATTCAGAAGACATATATTTTAAAATACAAGAAAAGGCAGAACTGTGAAATATTTTAGTTTATATATAATTTGATCTTTTTTCCTAAAATTATTTACTCAATTTTTCCTCCAATTATTTAGAAATATAAAGTTTTCAATCAATATTATTTTTTTCTTTTAGAACTCCAAGTAATTTTAATTTTATTTTATTTTTAAAAGCTTTGGTCCCGTCATTGGTCAAAACAGCACAAATGTCTGGAGTAGGAGGATCCACAATAGCTGAAATAAGTAGCTGGCCCATTCAATGGGAATTTGAATGAAAGACAGGGATTATAACACCTTATGTCATCAGCAAGGTGCCCATAAATTTATAGGGCTGGAATGTACTAGAAAAGATTGGATTGACATTAAGCATTACCCTTTTCTAATGGGGGTCACTGTAGAAGCCTCATCACCCACAATGCCAATATCTATAATTTGGAAAAATGATTCTCCCATTTGGGTGGAGCAGTGGCCCCTTGGGGTAGGAAAAAATCAGTCCTTACACACTATAATAGAAGAACAGCTAAGCCAGGAGCATATTTAGCCCACTCAGCCCCTGAAGTGCTCCAGTTTTCACCATAAAAAAGAAATCAAGCAAATGATGCATGCTAACAGATTTAAGAAATGTAAATAAACATATGGAGAACTTTTTAACTTGGATTGCCCTTGGTTAAACAATTGCTAAAAGGATAGCCATTATGAATAACAGATATAAAAGACTTTTTATTCTATCCCTTTACATAAGAAAGATAGAGAGAGATTTGCCTTTTCCATACCCAATATAAACCTAAGGAACCTCATAAAAGGAATAAAGAATACCCTCACCATGTATCAGATGTATATTACTGTTGCTCTTGCTTCTGTAAGAAAAATGTTTCAAATTATACTATTACACTATATGGATGATATTACACTATATGGGTGATCTTTTAGGGTATGCTAAAGATACACACTCCTTAGAAGCATGTTTACAGACTGTATTAGAAACATTAAATCATTATTATTTGCAAATACCTCTTGAAAAAAATTCAATGAGAGCTTCCATTTCAATATTTAGGATTTACCATTAGGTCACAGTTCCTTATCCTACAAAAATTGTTCTAATGGAAAGAGGAATTGAAAACTTTAAATGGTTTTCAAAAGTTAATTAGGGACATACAATGACTGCAACCCACACTAGGCATAACTACAAATCAGTTGAAATCCTTAATGATGTCCTGAGAGGAGCCACTCAGTAAAATTCTCTGTGACAACTAACCCTAAATGCAAAACAGGCTCTTGAAGGCAATAGAGATGACACTTAGTCAAACTATTATTAGAAGAGATTTGGAAAAGGCCATAAAGATATCAGTTGTGACCACAAAAGACAGCAGTTATTCATCAAAAATAAGGGATTCTGAATAGCTTCATTCCCAGGCTCAGCCTGTTCATAGTTTAGTCATTTATCTTATGTTGGCAGCAACTATGATTGAAAAGGCCATAAGGAGAGCCCTATAACTTTCAGGGATTATACCTCATACTCTATGTATTCTATATACTCAAACCCAAATTGATTCCTTGCTCTAAATTTCCATCATGGATCACCTTTGTGTCTCATATACATACATCTTGGCCTTGGACATTTGAAACTAAACTTTCTCAGAAGTCACTTTCAGGTCCTACCATATTCACAGATGCTACAAAAAATAATGCTGTTTATTCTATGGAGTTAGCAATAAAGAGGGTTTATTACTTCCTATTACTTTACTGAGCAAAATGAACTATAAGCTTTTATTCTTGTTCTACATTTTTACCCTTATGATTGCAATCTAGTCACAGATTCAGCTTGTGAGGCTGGTGTTTTGTCACTCATCTCAATGGCCCAGATAAAATTTTCTAGCTCTAACATTTATCAGCTTTTTCAGCAATGTCAGAGAGTGTGTCTGATCAAGATTGGGTATGTATTATGTCCTACTTGAACCATCACACACACAGTAATCAGGCCATGGTAATTCCGTGCCAGATTTTATCCTGACTGCTGTCAGTCATATCCATCCTCAGCTTCAAGAGGATGAGTTATATCATCAATCAGCTCATGCTCTTCAAGTTCAATTCAGTATTACTTTTTTTTTTCTCTTTTCAGTGGTTTAGTGATCCAAAGCAATCCCAATAGACTTTGAACAGAAAATGCCATCTGTATCCAAAAAAAGAAATAAGGAGACTGAATATAAATCAATACATGCTATGTTCATTTCTTTTTTCTGTTTTTTATCTCTCCCATGCTTTTTTTTTCTTTTGCTCTGATTTTTCTCTCCCAATACGATTCATAAAGCAATATGTATTAAAAATACATAAATTTACTAGGAAAAAAAGCAAATTATTCTTCCTTTTTCTCTTTAGATTTTTAATCTTTTTCTCTAGATTCCTTTTTTCTTCTCTTCCCTTTTCTTTTTTTTTAATTAATAATTTTTTATTATATATATATTTTTTTATAATATTATCCCTTGTATTCATTTTTCCAAATTATCCCCCCCTCCCTCTATTCCCTCCTCCCGATGACAGGCAATCCCATACATTTTACATGTGTTACAATATAGTCTAGATACAATACATGTGTGTGAATATCATTTTCTTGTTGCACAATAAACTTTAGATTCCGAAGGTACATGTAACCTGGGCAGACAGATATTAGTGCTAACAATTTACATTCACTTCCCAGTGTTTCTTCTCTGGGTGTAGCTACCTCTGTCCATCATTGATCAACTGGAAGTGAATTGGTTTTTCTTTATGTTGAAGATTTCCACTTCCATCAGAATACATCCTCATACAGTATTGTTGTTGAAGTGTACAGTGATCTTCTGGTTCTGCTCATTTCACTCAGCATCAGTTGATTTAAGTCTCTCCAGGCCTCTCTGTTTTCCTCCTGCTGGTCATTTCTTACAGAGCAATAATATTCCATAACCTTCATATACCATAATTTACCCAACCATTCTCCAACTGATGGACATCCATTCATCTTCCAGTTTCTAGCTACTACAAAAAGAGCTGCCACAAACATTTTGGCACATATATGTCTCTTTCCGCTCTTTAGTATTTCTTTGGAATATAAGCCCAGTAGTAGCTCTGCTGGGTCAAAGGGTATGCACAGTTTGATAACTTTTTGGGCATAATTCCAGATTGCTCTCCAGAATGGCTGGATTCTTTCGCAACTCCACCAGCAATGTATTAGTGTCTCAGTTTCCCCACATCCCCTCCAACATTCATCATTATTTGTTCCTGTCATCTTAGCCAATCTGACAGGTGTGTAGTGGTATCTCAGAGTGGTCTTAATTTGCATTTCTCTGATCAATAGTGATTTGGAACACTCTTTCATGTGAGTGAATATAGTTTCAATTTCTTCCTCTGAGAATTGTCTGTTCATATCCTTTGACCATTTATCAATTGGAGAATGGTTTGGTTTCTTATAAATTAGGGTCAGTTCTCTATATATTTTGGAAATGAGACCTTTGTCAGAACCTTTGTTTTTAAAAATATTTTCCCAATTTGTTACTTCCCTTCTAATCTTGTTTGCATTAGTATTATTTGTACAGAAACTTTTTAGTTTGATGTAATCTAAATCTTCTATTTTGTGATCAATAATGATCTCTAGTTCTACTCTGGTCATAAATTCCTTCCTCCTCCACAAGTCTGAGAGGTAGATTATCCTCTGTTCCTCTAATCTATTTATTATCTCCCTCTTTATGCCTAAATCGTGGACCCATTTTGATCTTATCTTGGTATATGGTGTTAAGTGTGGATCCATATCTAATTTCTGCCATACTAATTTCCAGTTTTCCCAACAGTTTTTTCCCAATAATGAATTTTTATCCCTAATGTTGGTATCTTTGGGTTTGTCAAAGATTAGATTGCTATATATGTACCCTTTTTTGTCCTTTGTATCTAATCTGTTCCACTGATCTACCGGTCTATTTCTTAGCCAATACCAAATGGTTTTGGTGACTGCTGCTATATAATATAGCTTTAGATCAGGTACACTTAGACCACCTTCCTCTGAGTTTTTTTTCATTAGTTCCCTTGCAATTCTCGACCTTTTATTCTTCCATATGAATTTTGTTATTTTTTCTAGGTCATTGAAATAGTTTCTTGGGAGTCTGATTGGTATAGCACTAAATAAATAGATTAATTTGGGGAGTATTGTCATCTTGATTATATTCGCTCGGCCTATCCAAGAGCACTGAATGTCTTTCCAATTATTTAAATCTGATTTTATTTTTGTGGCAAGTGTTTTGTAATTTTTCTCATATAATTCCTGACTTTTCTTTGGTAGATGGATTCCCAAATACTTTATACTCTCAACATTTGTTTGGAATGGAATTTCTCTTTGTATCTCTCGCTGTTGCATTTTGTTAGTGATATATAAAAATGCCGAGGATTTATGTGGATTTATTTTGTATCCTGCCACTTTGCTGAAATTTTGAATTATTTCTAGTAGCTTTTTAGCAGAGTCTTTGGGGTTCTCTAAGTATACCATCATGTCATCTGCAAAAAGTGATAGTTTAATTTCCTCATTTCCTACTCTAATTTCTTGAATCTCTTTCTCGGCTCTTATTGCCGAGGCTAGCGTTTCTAGTACTATATTGAATAGTAATGGTGATAGTGGGCAACCTTGTTTCACTCCTGATCTTACTGGGAAAGGTTGCAGTTTATTTCTATTGCATATTATGCTTACTGAAGGTCTTAAATATATGCTCCTGATTATTCTAAGGAATAATCCATTTATTCCTATACTCTCAAGAGTTTTTAGTAGGAATGTTTGTTGGATTTTGTCAAATGCTTTTTCTGCATCTATTGAGATGATCATATGGTTCTTATTAATTTGATTATTAATATGGTCAATTATATTAATAGTTTTCCTAATATTAAACCAGCCCTGCATTCCTGGAATAAATCCTACTTGATCATACTGTATTATCCTGGAGATGATTTTCTGAAGTCTTTTTGCTAATATCTTATTTAAGATTTTAGCATCAATATTCATTAAGGAGATTGGTCTATAATTTTCTTTCTCTGTTTTCGATCTACCTGGTTTAGGTATCAGTACCATGTCTGTGTCATAAAAGGAGTTTGGTAGGATTCCTTCATCTGCTATTTTTTCAAATAATTTATATAACATTGGGGCTAATTGTTCTTTAAATGTTTGGTAGAATTCACATGTGAATCCATCTGGCCCTGGGGATTTTTTCCTGGGGAGTTGATTAATAGCTTGTTCTATTTCTTTTTCTGAAATGGGACTATTTAAGCAATTTATCTCCTCCTCTGTTAATCTAGGGAGCCTATATTTTTGGAGGAAGTCATCCATTTCACTTAAGTTATCAAATTTATTGGCATAAAGTTGGGCAAAGTAACTCCTTATTTCTCTAATTTCCTCTTCATTGGTGGAAAGATCCCCCTTTTCATTTGTAAGACTATCAATTTGATTTTCCTCTTTCTTTTTTTTGATCAAATTTACCAAAGGTTTATCTATTTTATTGGCTTTTTCATAAAACCAACTCTTGGTTTTATTTATTAATTCAATAGTTTTTTTACTTTCAATATTATTGATTTCTCCTTTTAATTTTTGTATTTCAAGTTTAATTTTTGGTTGGGGGTTTATAATTTGGTCTTTTTCTAGCCTTTTAAGTTGTAAGCCCAATTCGTTAATCTTCTCTTTCTCTATTTTCTTCAAATAAGCCTCTAAAGATATAAAATTTCCCCTTATTACTGCTTTAGCTGCATCCCAAAGATTTTGATATGATGTCTCATCATTGTCATTATCTTGGGTGAAATTGTTAATTGTTTCTATAATTTGCTCTTTCACCCAGTCATTCTTTAAGATGAGATTATTCAGTTTCCAATTACTTTTTGGTCAATTACCCCTAACTTTTTACTGAATATATCTTTTATTGCATTGTGATCTGAGAAGAAGGCATTTATTATTTCTGCCTTCCTACATTTAATTTTGAGATCTTTATGTCCTAATATATGGTCTATTTTTGTATAGGATCCATGAACTGCTGAGAAGAAAGTATATTCCTTCCTATTGCCATTCAGTTTTCTCCAAAGGTCTATCATACCTAGTTTTTCTAATGTTCTATTTACTTTTTAAATTTCTTTCTTGTTTGTTTTGTGGTTTGATTTGTCTAAATCTGAGAGTGCAAGGTTGAGATCTCCCACTATTATAGTTTTACTGTCTATTTCTTCTTGCAATTCTCTTAACTTTTCCTTTAGAAAGTTAGATGCTATACCACTTGGTGCATATATGTTTAGTATTGATATGGCTTCATTATTTATGCTACCTTTCAGCAGGATATAGTTTCCTTCCTTATCTTTTTTAACGAGATCTACTTCTGCTTTTGCTTGATCTGAGATAAGGATAGCTACCCCTGCTTTTTTGGCTTTACCTGAAGCATAATAGGCTCTGTTCCAACCTTTTACCTTTACTCTGTATGTATCTCCCTGCTTTAACTGTGTTTCCTGTAGACAACATATGTAGGGTTCTGCTTTTTGATCCAATCTGCTATCCGTCTCCGTTTGATGGGATCGTTCATCCCATTTACATTTACAGTTAAAATTACTAATTCTGTATTTCCTGCCATCCTATTATCCCCAGATTATGCTTTTTCCCTTGGCCCCCTTGATCCCCCTCCCCAATATTTAATTTACAGATGCCCCTTGTGACGCGCAACCCTCCCTTTTTTTTTTTTTAGTATCCCTCCCCCCTCCCTCCAAGTCCCTTCACTTATTCTCCTTTTCCTTTTCCCTTTTCCTCTCCCCCCTTTTAATGAGGTGAGAGAAAATTCTCTGAAAAACAAATATGCTAATTATTTACTCTTTGAGCCTCTCTTGATGAGAGTAAGATTCACACAATGATTCTCCCCCTCACTAAGTTCCCTCAGATATGGTGTATTTTCTATGCCTCTTCCTGGGATGTAGTTTCCCTCTTTTTATCACCTTTTTCTGAAATGACCTCCTTCCCTTTACTACATCCCCCTTTTTTTCTTTTATATCAGTAAAATCAAATTATCCTTGAGTACTTTTTATATACCCACAACAGAGTTACAGTTCTCAAGGGTTCTGTGTACCTTTTTCTGTTTCTCTTCAGTCTTGTGGATGTAGATCAAATTTTTTGTTTAAGTCTGGTTTTTTTCTTAGAAACATATAGAATTCCTCTGTTTCATTGAATGACCATCTTCTTCCATGTAAAAAGATGCTAAACTTAGCTGGGTAGTTCATTCTTGGTTGCAGTCCTTGATCTTTTGCCTTACGGAATATCAGGTTCCAGGCCCTTCTATCTTTTAATGTGGAGGCAGCCAGATCTTGGGTGACCCTTATTGTGGCACCTTGGTATTTAAATTGTTTTTTTCTAGCTGCTTGCAGGATTTTCTCCTTTGTGTGGTGATTCTGCAGCTTAGCCACAATATTCCGTGGTGTTCTTTTTTTAGGGTCTATTTCAGAAGGAGTTCGATGAATGCTTTCCACATCTACTTTCCCTTCTGTTTCTATTATCTCTGGACAGTTCTCTTTGATAATTTCCTGTAAAATAGAATCTAGGCTCTTTTTTTGGTCATAGTTTTCTGGAAGTCCAATGATCTGCAGATTATCTCTCCTAGATCTATTTTCCAGGTCTATAGATTTTCCCAGTAAGTATTTGACATTGTTCTCCAGCTTCTCATTTTTTTTGTTTTGTTTGACTGATTCTTGGGTTCTCTGTGAGTCATTCATTTCTATTTGTTCCATCCTGACTTTTAAGGAGTTATTTTCTTCTTTCACAGTTTTTAGTTCTTTTTGTAAATGCCCAATTTCGTTTTTAAATGAATTATTTTGCTCTATTGAATTTTTTTCCATTTCCCTAATTTTTTTTTTAAGAATTATTTTCTTTTTCCAATTCAGAAATTCTATTTTCTTGAGACTTTTTTATCTTTTCCAATTCAGAAATCCTACTTTCCTGTGTTTTTTTTTACCTTTTCTAATTCATAAATTTTGTTTCCCTGCATCTCCTGTGAATTCTTTATTTTTTCCAACTCCAATTTCAGGACGTTGTTATTCTCTATCATACCTTCCCTTTCCTTTCCCCATTTTTCTTCAAACTCCCTTAATTTTTAAATAGTGTCTTCTAGGAGAGAGTTACGTGATGGGGGGCAGGAATCGTTCCCTTTTAGGTTGTTATGTGCTGTCTCTCTGCTGTTAACTTCCTCGGGGTTGGATACCCGCTCTTTCTCTGTGTAGAAGGAATCTATGGTTTTTTTGGCTTTTTTGCTCATATTTAAAAAATCTTTTGGGGTCTGTCCCTGGGGTAGGAAATTATTTATTTACTTCTTTACCAGCTTCCTCCCAGACCGGATGGATGCAGCGGCTCCTGTGCCTGAGCTAAGAGAGAGCTCTGGGAGAGAGTTCCCCACCCCCTCCCTGGAGGTGCCTCAGAGGTGATTAGCGCTGCTGTGCCCCGAGGGCGCTGAACAGCAAAGGCAGCACAAAGCCCAGCCTATGTGTCCCCGTGGGGCGTGGATGTCTGTAGCAGGTGACATGAAAAGCCCCTGTGCTCAAACTGGAAGTGTCTGCCAGAAACCGCGGTCCCTAGTTCAAAAGTTCCGCTTCTCTGGGACTTCCTGGAGCTGAGTTCCACTCCCTCCAGCTAAGCTAGGCAGTGTGTGTTGCCTTGGGCCGTATCCACCCACTTGTCAATCTCTTAACTATTCTCAGGTGGGAGCTGAGGCCACACCCCCTGGTGCCAAGATCTGCTGAGTCACCCCCAGGATCCGGGGAAAATCTAATCTATCTGAATTTTTAAAGTGTTTAGGTTTCCCTTCTGAACTGCTAAATAATTAGCAGAGAAGAGCTAATAGCCTGTGCCAGATTCCTTTATCTCAGTGGCTTCTCTGATCCCAGAGCTCTTCCCAGCGTGATTGGCAGAGTATGCTAGCACCCAGCTGTCTGTGCTGGCCTCTCTTCTTCCTCCCCTGGGACCTGACCTTTTCTGTTGAAACTCCAGATTCTCTTCAGCTGGTAAGTCGTGCTTCCAGTCCTTTTGGTATCTATCAGTACTGGGCTTATTCTAAGGCTTAATTTATCTAATTGGTTGTGAGGGAGTGAGGACGTTCACAGAGTCGTGTGTTTCTTCTCTGCCATCTTGGCTCCGCCCCCCCAATTCAGTCTTACTAAAGAAGAAGCATGACAAATAGTGAAAGCCTATCCAGCTGGTGTCCCATTTCATTGGCCCTTGTTGCCTCCAGGCCACAATCCAAGAGGAAGCCAGAAGAATTGTGGCAAATGGATGTTACTCATTACTCTTCTTTTGGGAAACAAAGATATATTCATGTGATTGTTGACACTTATTCAAGTTTTACTTTTGTTATGCCTATGGATCTGGAAACCACAAAGGCAACCACAGAGGTTATGCTTCAGACATTTGCCATTATCAGCATCCCTTTAGGTCTTAAAACTGATAATGGCCCAGGGTAGACCTCAAAACATTTTCAGGATTTCTGTGCCCAATTTGGTATCAAACACTACAGGGATACCTTTAAGTCTCCTAGGACAAGCTATATATGGAATGGAAATTTAGGGATATCAAAACATTACTTAAAAAACAAAAGAAAGGGAGACCCACAGGCACTCCAGGAACTTTAATAAATATAATTATATATACAATCACTTTTTTGATTTTTCATCAGAATGGGTTGTCACCTGAAGATAAGTTTTATTCTACCAGACGAAATGACAAAGAAATAACTTCCACACCTTTTACATATGATGATCAATTAATAATGTGGAAGGATCCAAATACAGGAGAGTGAGAGGGCCTGCATAAAGTAACAGCTTAAGGCAGAAAATTTGTTTGCATTTCCCAAGATACAGCAAGCACTCACTGGGTGCCAACAAGATATGACCACCTTATTCACCAGGAGAAGCCAGAAAAAGAAGCTTCCAGCAAAAAGGAAACGAAGATAGGAGCGACAGACAATCGTACCAACCAGTGAGAAAACAGTGTTCCCAAGATTGTGGCTTCTGGCTTTTTGTGTATGGAAAGCGATTGCTCTGGGAGTACAAGCAATGCCTTTATCGGGTCCATTTTTCAGACAAATACTGTTACAACTTGTGTTGTTACCTCTGCATTGGCGGAGTGGCAACAGAATTCCCTGCTTCAGTTGGGATTAGCAGTAGCAAATACTCGTCCTCATGTCTGTGGGTACATCAGATACACTCTCAAGTGAGAAATGGATCCCTACAATGTCAAAGAGCATATAGTTGGCCAGATCCATATCCTTCTATTAGATATGCTACCCCCCTATTACAGGTGCAACCTGTAAAAGACACTTTTCATGATGTGCCTTGTTTCAATAACAGAATGTCTTTTAATAATGTTATATTCAATGGATCCCAATGCTATGTTAATATGTTTATCAACCTGGAAGAAATGGCACAAATAGGACTTTTTACATATCCTTGTGTGAGTGGCAATCTTTCTACTTTTATTTACATCTCCAAATTTTACAGTATAATGTGTAACAATTGTACAAAATCTATGGTTACTTTTCAGACTGGTATTAGCATGTGTGTACCCACTATGTGTAGCTATTAGTTTCCGAATTCCACTATGTTCATGCAAGGTAATAAGTATAAGAATTTTGTTGGAAAGCTCCCTACATCAACAACTCCTTCCTGGCAAGTGTATCACCAGTTGAATAATACAGATATACATCCTTTTCTGTTACCAAACTGTAATACATCTGCTGAATGGAGTCAAAACATCACTAAGCTAAACTCTGTAAGGGTTCCAAAGTGATATTTGTTCATTTGTGAAAGATCAACAGAATCTTTAATTGTATAGGAGGCATGGCCCAGTCGCACCCCACTCAATGCTTTCAGTGTCTGAGCATCTACATAAATTATGGGCAATGCACCTTAGGTGTAGTCAGCCCAGATGTACAAATATATAACTTTTTAACACCCCTGGAGCAAAACACATGCTGTATAAAAAAGGAGTTCATGAGATAATTTTTTTATAGTGAGTCACAAAAACTACTGCATTCCTTCTACTTTGGGTAAGGCATTATAGATCATGGAATTGTTTTAGCTAACTTTACAATGGGATTGAAGTAATTGCTAATGAAACAGTAACAGGCCTCCAGAATTTACAGGAATCATTGGATTCCCTGGCACAAGAGGTAATAGATTACAGAACAGCACTGGATTATCTTTTAGCTACAGAAGTGGTATATATGTGGTTATGAATTCATCTTGTTGTGTATGCATAAAGAAATCACAACAGTGATTATAAATATTTATCATCTTATCATGATGCAGCCCAATGGATGGAGAATACCAGATCACAATTATATCCTATACAGTCATTGTGGGATAAGTGGAAATCATTGATTATTTCATGCTTGCTTTTTGTACTTGTATTGTTATTTACTTCTTGACTGTATAATTTCTACTATCTTAAAAGTCATATTTCCTTGCTTCCTTGACCTTGATACTGAACTATACTTGCTCCAATTACAACAAAAGTAACAGACATCCTGTTATCTGTTATCTAAATACCTTTGTGTATGATGTATTTTCTTTGATAAAATACAGATGTAGTAGTAATCTAACTAAACATTTAGGCATTTGTAACTGATCATGTAAACCTTAGGTACACAAACACTGGTGCCATACTGAATAAATGGATTCCTGCTTTACTACCCTTGTGAGTCCCACCCCTTCATTCCTTGTCCAGATCAGGGCACACCTGGCCCTGTGGCTCTCCCCAGTGACTACATCCGAACATCTTTCTGTGGAGGGAGATAGTATCTTCATTGGTACAAGTCTTTCCATGTTACTATTCTTGTTTTTCTAAATTAACCAACTTGTCATTTCCTTTACCCTAACCGTATTTCAACACGATCAGATCCTGAGACACTGTTTATGAAAGTTTCTTCCTAAATTTCTGTGTGTGATCAAAATATCAGTGAAATTCCTAAGGAAAAAAATCTTCACAGTAAATGGATTTAAAAGTGAATTCTCAGAAATATTTAAAGAAAAATTAATTCTTATAGTACATCAACTATTTTGTAAAGTAGTGGAACAAGGAGTTGTACCAAATTCCTTTTATGACACAGATATGTTGCTGACATCTAAACCAGGGAGAGTCAAAACAGAAAAAGAAAATTATAGACCAATTTCCCTAATGGATATTGATGAAAAAACTTAAAAAAATTATCAAAGAGATTATGGCAACTCATCACCAGAATAATATACACGACCAAATGGGATTTATGACAGAAATATAGAGTGGTTTATTATAAATAAAACTATCACCACAATATACTATATCAATATTAAAACTAACAGAAATCATATGGTTATTTCAATAGATGCAGGAAATTTCACCTATTGCAAATAAAAGAAACACTAGAGAGTATAGAAATGAGAAGTTTTCCTTAAAAGGAAAACTAACATCTATCTAAAACAATCAACAAATATATATAATGGGGATAAGCTAGAAGCATCCCTAATAAGATCAGGGGTAAATCAAGAATGCCCATTATCACCACTATTAGTCAATAGTTTACTAAAATGTTAGTTTTAACAATAAAAGAAGAAAAAAGTAACTAAAGGAGTTAGAGTAGGAAATGAAGAAACAAAACCATCACTCTCCGGAGAGTTCTAAAGTATATTTAGTATAATCCTAGTATATAGAGAGAATCAATTAAAATACTATAAATAATTGATAACTTTAACAAAATACAAGGATATACAATAAATCCACATAAATCATCAATCTTTCTTCATGTTACCAACAAAGTCCAGCAGCAAGAGACCGAAAAAGAAATGACATTTAAAACAATTATAGATAATATATAAACTACCTGGGGTTACCTAACAAGAGGAGCTCAAAGAATTATATGAACACAATTACAAAACCCTTTTCACACAAGTCAAGTTAGACCTCTGGGACCTAGTCTTACCTATTATAAAAGACTTTAGATAGAGCTAAGGCCAGAGGAGAAGTTAGTTTAGCTTTCAGGGTCTTAAAATCATTGGCCTGATCAGTGCCCCATTTGGGGAGAATTGTGTTAGGACCTTGAATAGAATCATAGAAGGGCTTGGCAATAATCACAAAGTTAGATTTCCAGATTCTCCAAAATCCAGCCAGACCCAGGAAAGTATACAGTTGCTTTTTTGAGGCAAGCTCAGGGAGTGATAAGATTGTCTGCTTCCTCTCCATGGTGAGGGAAGGGGTAGTGGGAGTTAATACATGGGTCAAAAACTTAACAGAATGACAGGCAATGTGGGTCATAGACAAAGAAACTATTACCCTAGAAGAGCATAAAGTTAAGTATTTTTATGGCAGCAGTCAGAGAAGCCTCTCAGATTGGGCTCTAGATCAAAATATCATTTACATATTGGATAGCCAGTGACTATCCAAATAAGTAGGGGCAGTCACAAAAGACCTGAGGTATCACTGTCCATGGGAATTGGTGGGGGGTTATGTTCTCCTGGATTTGTCCATTCAAAGAGGAAAAAAAGAAACCCCAGGGAAAGTAATCTTAGTGTTTTCCTGTGATGTTTGATACCTCCCTCCATTCTGTAAAAGGGGAAAAAGGTGCTGCATACTCTCATATCTGAAAGTGAACTGATAAGGCTTTCAGTTCATCCCTCTTGTTCCACACATAGTAATTACTAATTTTATGTTTAACTTGATGATGATAATTCCATATAACTTAGTTAACCCTTTTAGTATTTTCATAAGAAATAGCCAAATAGTCTTAGTTGTAATTTCCTCTTAATTTCCTAGCAAAGGTGAAAATACCTAGTTCTCTGAATTACATTCACAAAATATTATAAAACAGGATTAGCAAGGCAAACTACTCTAAAGAAGGCTACAATTAAAGGATATGTGTGTATCTATATCTATAACTATGTAAATAAATATATGTAGATATAGATTTAGATAGATGCCTATAAACATGTATAAACAAGTACTTGAAAGTACTTGCATTCTTTCTCCTAGATTGAAGCCAAACATCCCCTGCAAAACAAAACAAAACAAAACAAAACAAAACAAAACAAAACAAAACAAAACAAAACAGGATATCTCTTCTCTCTTTTCTTTAGTTCTAACCAGCTCCTCCCTTTACATAGGCAGGGTTCATTGTGCAATCAATCCCCACCAATGAAGAAAGTCATAAAAATGACCTTCTGAGCAACAGGTTACATTTATATTGGAAAGATATAGAGCTTGTAGCTTTTCTTCTGTATAAAAAGAAATACAGGTTAAAAATGAACTGAAGACTAAACAATAATCTTAAAAAATGAATGGGTCAAAGAATACATTCAATAATTTCATTAAGAAAATGACAAAAATTAGTTTATTTAAACTAATGGAAAGCAGTATAACAGTAACGCAAGGCAAATTTATCTCTCTAAATATTTATGACAATAAAATAGATAAAGAGCAGACCAATGATTTGGATACATAATTTAAAAATAAAACCTCTAGACAAAGAACAAATTAAAAATCCCAATTAAATATTAAGTTGGAATTCTTAAAAATTAAGTGAGATTTATAAGGATAATAAAAATCATGTGCAATAAAACAATTGAATTAATAAAGAGAAGTAGAAGATGATTTTATGAAAAAAATAGATAAACCATTGTTTAATTTTTTAAAGTAAAGAATAAAAACAAATCACTAGTTTTAAAAGTGATTTTATTGTACTATGTTAAAGAAATGCTTGTTGTTCACAAATTTAAAATAAAAAAAATCTTTGAGAGTTAATGAAAGTGGTAGTTATCTGTTAACAAAGAGTTATATATTGCACTCTTAAAATTTAAAAAGTGATGAGTTGATCTCTAAAGGGTGTATAAATATGAAAGGGTAGGGGTTTGTCACAGGATGACATATATCATATTTTCACTATATATTATTTCTTTTAGGCTTCTGGGGAATAGTCCTGAAGCAATAGCAATCAATGGAAAATAAACCACTTCGATTAAAATCATTGCTCCCTATTTAACTCTGCAGTTATAATCTTCAGTTTTAGTCTCTTCTGTTTCATATATACATGCACATATATGTATATATGCATATACAGATAGAGAATATATATGTATACATAGTTATAATCAACTATATATATAAATATATATTATATATGTGTATACATATGTATATAATTACAACTATAGTTATAGTCAACATGAAATTTATCCAAAATAATGAAAGAAAAACAATTTACTGTGTAATGATGACTGCTTCTGAAAGTGTAGAGATGTGTCCCAGGCAGACATATACCATATTATCACTATATATTATTTTTTAGGTTTCTGGGAAATAATCCTGAGACAGTAGTAACAAGTTGAAAATAAGCCAGGCTAATTCAAAATATAGCTGCTTACTTCACTCTGCACCCTTCCCGTCAGTTAGAGTCAACCTAAAATTTATCGAAAACACTGAAAGAAAAACAATTTACTGCATAATGATGACTGTGTCTGCAATAAAATCACAGAATTATAAAATGATATAATCCTAAGAACATAATATAATATAATCCTAAGAATAGGGCTAATAATCCTAAGAATTAATATAATATAATATAATCCTAAGAACAGGACCCTCTTCTGGGAATGTGGTTTTCCAGTGCAATAAGTTTAAAATGTACTTTTCAGTAGCATCTAAATAAATTATTATTTTTTTTATTTTATTTAGAATTTTTTTCACAATATATATGCATGAGTAATTTTTAAAAATAATATTATCCCTTGTATTCCTTTTTCCAAATTATCCCCCACCTTCCCTCCATTCCCTCCCCCCGATGACAGGCAATCCCATACATTTTACATGTGTTACAATAAAACCTAGATACAATATATGTGTGTAAGTACCATTTTCTTGTTGCACAATAAGTATTAGATTCCGAAGGTATAAGTAACCTGGGTAGATAGACAGTAGTGCTAACAATTTTAAGTAAATTATTTTTACAATTAAAGAGTATACTGACATGGCCAGGTTTAGAGGCAGGAAGATTCATTTTCCTGAATACAAATCTCATCTCAGACAATTACTTGCAAATTGCTTAACCCTGTTTGCCTCAGTTTCTTCAACTATAAAATTAGGAGAAAAGAAAATGGCAAACAATGACCATTTCATTGCCAAGCAAAGTCAAATGGTATCTCAGATTTGGGCACAACTAAATGACTGAATTGAAACATTACAAGTGAGGTCCTTGTGTGTGTGTGTGTGTGTGTGTGTGTGTGTGTGTGTGTTTGTATGTTGCAGCCTTCTATCAAAGATCAATAAAGCCTATGAACTATGAGAAAACATTTTCAAAAGTATAACATTTTCAAAGGAAATAAATTATATCAAAATACAATTATATAAGTTAATTAAAGTTACATATGTGTATATGGGTATCTATTTATATAGGGATTCTACATTAAAAAGCCTAAAACAAAGATAATGAGATTATAGGAAGCAGAATTGTGGAGTAGAGAGAATACTTTTTAAAATTTAATTTATAGTTTAAAAAACTATATGTAATAAAAGTTTACACTTTAACATACACTTTTATTTTTAAATTTTTATCTTTAATTCTTAAGTTCATAATAAGAGATAAAGATTTTTTTACAAGAATAAATATAGGTTTTTAAATGGAAAGAGTGAATATGCTATTAATGAATATGAAACCAGAGCAATTCTAGGAAGTTATTTGATACAATTATATGCCAGTAAATTTCTACCAAATTCCTATTATGAAACAAATAGACTACTGATACTTTAATCAGGAAAAAGAAAAAAGAAAAAAGACAGACTAATTCCATTAAGGAACATATATGTAAAAATCTTAAACACAATGCTACCTGGGAGACTGCAACAATATGTCACAAAGATTTTTACATTGTGATTAAGTATGATTTATACTAGGAAATCAGGGATGGTTTCACATATGTAAAATTTATAATGTAATTGATTATATCAATAACAAAAGTAAGAAACATTCTATCAATAGATGAAGAAAAACTTTTGATAAAATATAATATGCATTTTTATTAAAAACAATCAAACTTGAAAACATTCTGCTATTTAATGTGTTAGAAATGCTAGCAATATCAATAAGAGAAGGAAAAAACCTGAAGGAATCTGAATGGACAATGAGTAAATTTTTGGTAAATTTTTTATTCATTTTTAACAAATACAAAACAAGAAATGGGGAAAAACATTTTGATGTATTTGATATATACTAAATTTCTATTTCAAGAAAATCTTTCTAATAAATACATGTTGTTTTCAAAGTTTCCCAGATTTTCTTTTTTTCCTTCTAGGTTTTCTTTTGCTCTCTGCTATGACTTTTTATTTTATTCTCTCTCTCTCTCTCTCTCTCTCTCTCTCTCTCTCTCTCTCTCTCTTCTCTCTCTCTCTTCTCTCTCTCTCTCTCTCTCTCTCTCTCTCTCTCTCTCTCTCTCTCTCTCTCCATTCTATGTATTCCTAAAGAAGGACTTACAATTACATACGGCTATGTGTGTGTGTGTGTGTGTGTATATATGTATATATATATATATATATATATATATATATATATATATATATATATATATATATTATATATGCCTATAAACATACATATGCAAACATGTATAAACACAGTCACATATATTTATGTAAAACCATGTTGTCCATGTTTTCATTTGTCATGTTTTTCTGTGGAGGTTCATAGCATCTTTCTCCATTGGTACAAGTCTTTCCATGCTGTTCTTGTTGTTTTGCTAAATCAACCAACTTATCATATCCTTTACCCTAGTACTATTTCAACACAAGATAATCTGAAAGATTGTCTATGGTAGTTTTTTCCTAATTTTCTGCATTCCTTCTATTCTTGTCTATACTGATTTATTTATACAAGAAAATTTTAATTTAAAATAAGCAAAATTATTCATTTTACACTTTGACAATGCCCTCACCTTATAATATAATTTAAACTATGACATTACCAAATTTAATATAGTATATATTATTTAATATATCTATTGGCTTTAATCTAATTTATTTTAAACATACTATTTAATATAGTATATATTAACATACTTAATATAGCATAATTTAAACTATGACACTACTGAATCCCTTCCATTACATTTTTCTTTTTTTTTCCTGCTTTCTTTGAAATTCCTGACCTTTTGTTCTTCCAAAGGAAGAATTTCTGAAGAAACAAAGAATTCAAAAGAAACTTTTAAAAAAACCCCAGGAACTGATGCTTTATTGATCAGCAAATCTTTTCTACTTTCAATGTCACTGGAAGCAAGGCTGCACTTCATTTGCAGAACAATGGACATTGTAATATTCAGGCTAGCTTTCTGTATTACCTGGGGACCAGCCTTGATCTTAGTGGAGGAGTGCAGGAGGCAGGAAGGCTACCAGGATGGTGGTCAAAAATGGAACGTTCCATTTCCAGTCCTCTGAGCCCTTAAATACTATGGTATGATTACATCATTACAGCACACTGTGTATGTGTGAACTAGAGAACCATTACATCACTATACTAAATACTAAGTATATATGTGAACTAGAGAACCATTATCTCATCAATTCCACTGAGTTAACACCTTGTTGTAAGTATCCTTGTTTCAAGTATACTTCTCCAGAGTTCTTGCCCTCTATAGAACATGACATGGACTTGTTTTATTCTCTAGGTCTCTATTCTTCAATAATTTTTTAAAGGTATTGAGGTCTTGAGAATATTTTTTCCCTATACTATTTATAATGATAATTTATCTTTTATATTCATAGGTCTCAGTCATCTTATGAGTTTTCTTTCAAAATTTCTACACAGTTGTTGTCTTTTTATCAGAAATGTTCAAAAGTTCTCCATTCCAAGATGACAGTGTATGTATTTTATCTGATCCCTAAGACCTCACAAATCTCTCTACAAAACAGAAATTATTCTCCAAAGATAAAGTAACTTCTGTTGTTCCATGGTGGAGGACACTTGGAATCCAAAAGAAAACTCCATTTATTTATTTAGGAAAACTCCAGGAACTGATGCTTTGCTAACCAGAAATCACCCAGCATGCCTTCTTCACTTCCAGCATTACTGGAAGCAAGGCTGCATTTCAATGACAGATCAATGGACATGTTATGGGCTTTCACCCACAGTCACTTTTGCATCAAGTTTTCTCCCTCTCCTTTCTAGTGGTTCCACAAGTTTGCTTGGGCCCCAACAGCCATATTTATATTGTCCTGCATATTCATTACTAATTACCACAAATTACCAAAATAAGGTATTCATTCTCCCTGCTTTGCCTGTGACAGCATCTTTAACAACTACTTTTAACAAATACATCTGTGCTCTCCTGGAGCCCAAGAAAGTTCCTCTTCTCTTGGAGTTTTGCTAATGACTTGATCCTTGGCATTTTTCACTAGTAATTGAAGATGGGGGATTCTCCATCAGAGGGAATTTTTGAAGGCATTTTCAGCTGGGATAAAAGTTTACTTTTTTAGACATATCCCTTTTTCCCTTGACAGCCTGTTATTGGTGCTATCCATGACATGATAATCACACCTCTAGAGACAGATGAGCTCAGATAATGCAGTCCTTATAACTGGGATCTGCCTGAGCCATCACATATGCACACACGAGTACAAAGTGATGCAATTTGTTTGATTCAGCCCTTTCCTCCATCCTAGAAGCAGAGAACAATCAGGTGAATGTCATCTTCTAGTTTTACATCTAGGGTCTTAGAGACAGAAAATTTGTTTTCCAGAAAACAATTAGAGAACTAGAATGTTGTTCAGGCCCTATGTGTTGGGGACAAGAAAGACCTTGAAAAGGTTGTGAAACAAACCTTGGAATTTTCCTTGGAATCTTAGTGCTTCCCTGTCTTTGTTAACATTCTCTCCCCTATTCCATGACCTCCTCATCTCTCACAGGTGGTTTTTCAACAGCCCATGAGTGTTGTCTCTGGCTTGAGAGCACCCTAGAGGTTTCATTGGCACCTATTGTGAGGAGCATTTTTCTAAACCTCACTCTCCTGACATTACTTCTCTGATGGTTTGGGCTTTTACAGTGGCTATTTCTATCTTCTCTAGATTCTGAGCCTTCTGTCTTTCTGGTGAGAATGAAATTTTTTAATTAATTAATTAATTAATTAATTTATTTTTAACCTCCATTCCCTGCTCTTTGTTTCCTCTTCTTTCTTCTTCCTTTCTCTTCCCTTTGTTCTTTCAGTTTGTCTCTTCTCCTGAGCTGCACTGATTAATGTTTATTGCCTCTAGCTTTTCTGCTTTGTCTTTCTCCTGTTAATGCTCTCCTTTCTCATCTATTGTTTATCCTATCTTTTTCAGGCATTTAAAAAGGTCCAAGAGTTTCTGAGTAGTTTATTCATTTATTAATAAGGCCAGCAGGTTACTAGTAATAGGGTGGTTATTTGGTGAACACATAAGCTACAGAAGAGTACATGGACTATGGACCATCAAATAGCAATCAAATCTAGATAGTTAATGTGATTGAAGGTGGATTATGTTAAAATGAAGGGTTGAGTATCTTTTCATAGGAAGTATACTCTACATCACATTAACCATAGTTTAGGCTATCAGTTCAAAAAATGTATACCTTCCTCAAGCATGAGCAGAACAGTATAGGTCTCCCAAATTTAGATTAAATTCCTTATAAGGTTGGGTGTAGTTACTGCAATCTCATAAGTACTCTCCTTGTGAAGAACTGAACTTTTAAAGGACTTTAGAAGAAGGTGGAAGAAATAACTCTATTGGACTTGGGAAGGGTGAATTTAAAAGCCTTTAATTATACTACTGCAGATGGGTGTCCTATTAAACAGGAACACTTGGAATCAATATCTGTCCTTTTTATATCCAAAATGCAAGTCCTTCCTTAGATGCCCCATTGGTTGAGTGCCAGAAGTCACAACCTATCAAGAGTAAGTATTCTCCCCATGTGAATGTGAATCTCTACCTGATTCCATCAATATTGCTTCCAGGGCTTCTAGTTTATTTGAACATAGTTGAGCTCTTACTCTCATTCCCTATTGGCTGAATACTATCCTCTGTAAAGATTCTAATTCCCCCATGTTTTTCTAAGTCTCCTCCTCTGATCACATCAATATAACTGTGTTGTCATATGTAAGTATTCTCCACCTCTGCTTACAAACATTTGCAAGTCTGATTCCCCCATCCTAATTACTTTTTCCCCTTTTTAATTTTCATTTCCTTGTTCCACATCCTAGCAATCTCATTTCCCAATTCTTATGTTTTAATATCCTAATTTAAGTTTCATTTCTCTGTATTTCTCAAATTCAATTTTGATAACTCTGTGCTAACTAAACTACCATTCACTTCTCACAAAGGGAAGAGCTCTGAATCGCTTCACAATTTATTAGTTATTAATATTCATTTCTCATAACTTCAGGTCATAGTTAAATTCCCACTTTTGTCAAGAAGTCTTTGCTTATTGTGCTAATACCTATGTTTTCTCTCTATTTGCTATATAAAATATACCATATATATCATGTATATATATATATATATATATATACTATTTTCCTATTTCTATATCTAATTTCTCCTTTTGTAAGTTGGTGTTTCATATTTTTATCTCAGTAGACAATGAGCTTCTTAAAAAACAGGTACTACTTTTTAGATTAATATTAAGCCTATCCCATAGTAATACTGCCATCTTGTGGTACTTATAATTTTTTTAAAAGCAAAATTGTTAAGAATGATTTTTGCATAAAAACCTTCATGCCTTCATTTGTTTTTGTTTTTTTAAATATAGTTAAATTTTTAAAAAATGACTAGGCATCATACAATTTTTTTTCCATTATATTTATGGAGTTGCTAAAAGTTGCTAACAAATGGACATATGGAGGAACTCTGTCTTAAGAAAGGTCTCATCTCTTGGATCTCCATCCCTGCACTTTCCTCCACTCTCATGCCACAAAGAGAGGGACATCAGCTATTAGGACTGGCCTGTTGGTAGGTCTGATGGGGGTTGAAAAGATTCCTTTCTAATTGCCCAACCCATAGCTGACCTTGATTCACAAATCCTGGTCAAAGGCACCCTTTGAATATCTGGGCCCAGTCCCCACCCTCAGCTCAGCTTCCCCCAGCCCTCACCTGATCTGAGCTAACTGAAAAGCCCACTGATAACATAGGGGTACTGCCCATCATCTTCTAGATATAAAAGGGCCAATCCAGAGCCCTCTTGGCAGGAGCCCTTCCAGCCATGTAAGGGTTCCTGCCTGCCCAGCGGCCATCTCTGGCCCTGGTGTCTTTGTAACTGAACTTTACTTCCAAATTCCTACAATAAACCTTTTTATTTATCAATCTAGGTTTTCAGGCCTGTAAATTCATTTTACAGGGGACACTGAGCCTCATGGGATTATCTATGCACCGAGAAATGGGGTTCCCCTTTTCCTTTCCCTCATTAGGTCCTAGCAAAAAGAAGTTACTTCTCATTTGACAACTTATTGTCCTGCCTATGTACTGGGAAGTTCCTGTGTACCCAGGTTGTTTTAGGCAATGAGTGAGATTTCCCCCAATCATAAACAATAAAATTGGAATCATATATCAACCTTTGTTGAGCTTTGTGTCTTCTAGGCTCCAGGACATCAAGTTCCAAAGTCTTATTCAACCCAAATACCAACTCCTACCTGATTCTGAATCTCAGAATCCCCTGGATACTGGTGCCTTCATCTTCAAGGCACATGTTTCCCCTCTGCCGTCTGGACTCTGCTAGTCAGGGCCAGCTCTACTCCCTTTATGAGCCTGAAGAAACTCCAGAAGGTGAGACCTTTATCCCTTTCCCTCAAAAGAATGAGTCCCAATAGCTTAAAAGGGGAATGATATATAATGATATAAAAAGGGAATGATATAATCCTAGGGAGGATGGAAAATAACCCTGAAGCCATCTGGCCTTAATCCTACAACCACTTGGCCTTGGGAGTACTGTAGTTCCACAAACAATGCAGGCTGTCAGATAACAATCTATTGTTTGATAATAATAAAGTTTCTGAGACAATAATGAGGTGTGTACCAAACCAGTTCTCAACTCCTATCTCTAGGACCATTCCTCAATTCTATCATTAAGCCATAAATTAGCACATCAGTGACTTGATGCATCTGCTTGAGCTTTTTCCTATAAATCTGTTTTCTTGCTCCTGATTATTTGCTAAATTCTTTTGAAACAGCCCACTTTAATTGGCATTACAATTATAATAAACTTTGCCCCTTGACTTGGGGATGTGTCTGAGACTGCCAATTCTTTTGAGATACCTTATTATACCAGTCTGGAACCCCAGCCTTTTTCAGGTCTCCTTTGAACCCTAACCAGTTAAACAAACTAAATAATTTCTTGTAATACTGGCAAACTTTCATAATTACAATTTCCATGTTTTCCAAATGTCTAGATCACACTCTGATTTACTGTGCCCATGATGTCCCCTTACTCCTCTGACATTTGAGTCTATCCAGGATCTACTATCAGACATAAGGACAGAGACTGAGATTTGGCTTCTTAATCTCATCAGAAGTCCTCCCCATCATTTGTGCTTACCTATGGAGATTAAGGACTAAGGAGCTCCATCCTTACATGTCTTTTAGTAATCAACTACTATTGCTGTTGCTACTGCTACTGAGTTGCAAAAAATATAAAATGCTGCCTATTTGGATATGTAACCTTTAAAGAAAAGACTAAATATGGGGGCAGATTTTCTACCTAAAGAAAAGACATTTGACATTCCCTTTCCACTGAATGGCATCTAAATTAATTTCAAATAAGTTTGTTCTTTCCTTTTTCCAGCTAGTCTCTGAAATTATTGACTTACTGGTAACAGATTCAGCTGGTTTCTCCTGCTATCTCTTGAAACTAAGATCAATATTTCCCCAACAACTGAGAAATAGCATGACTACAATTCTGCTGAGACCATATAAGGATGAAAATGTAACCAGCACATCACAGCTGGACCACCTAAGTAAGGTTTCTTATCCCAGCCAGACTTTCTTGCTTTAACTCAAACCTTTTTTTCCTTTAGAGTAATACAAATTTTCTTTCAAAATTTCTTTGTTTGCATAAATGTTCTTCAAAATTTTTTTAAGACTAAAATGGTATCAAAGTGAGTAAGGCAAAGTTATAGAAATCTTCTGAAATGATTAGGTGAGAACAGAGATTTCTTTCTTTCTTTTTTTTTTTTTTTAATTAGAATAATGTCTTGCAGGTTTCTGGGGAAAAATGTGGACATGGATTTTCTTTTGGACCTAAATTTTTTTTCTCCTTTATCCTTTCCTTGTATTAGGGTTCTGATAGAAGTTGTTAAATAGAATCACTGAACTCTCCCAAATATGTTGGATTTCAATACTCCCTAGTGATATCCATCAAAAGTTGGGGAGAGTTGATTTGACCTCCAAATGTATTGGGTTTTGAATTGGTGTTATGAGGTTTCTCAAAAGAATTTATAGGCTTATACCTTCTCCAAAGCCAGAGGCAAAGATTTAATTATCATGTCATTGACTGGAGGGCTTAAGTTCCATTGGGGAGTTTTAGCCATTAACAAGGGGAAAGACTGGCTAAGTTGCCTGACTGAACTCATCATTAATAAGGGAGGATACACCTTTCTAATTAAGTCCTAATGAATTTGCTGTCATAAGTCAGATGGTTCTCAGTGAATCCTCAACTCCGCAAAATAGGCTAATTTTCTAAAATATTACAGGGAATTGGGGCATAGGTAAATTTTTTTATAGAAGGGCAATAATCTTGGGCTTGACATCATAACATGGCCATCAGATTAGGTTTCGAGAGGTTTGTCAAAGCAAATATTTCAATTAGCTATTCAACTCCAGTCTAATGCAATAAAGTCCTAGCATAATAAAAGGCCTGAACAAAATCAAAAGGTAGAAATTATTTATGCCTCTTGCTTCTTGATTCAGAAAAGATCTTGGCTTCCAGAGTGTTTATAATAATTTTTGCTCTCTCGATCTCCCTTCCTATGGTCCATCTAGACATTAGGCTGCTAGGAAGATCATGGTCTTTTGTTGAGGATTTATTCACTCTCATTGTTTTCAGTCCACATCAACTAGAAAACCTTTTAATTTGAGGGAGATTCTGGTTTAGTCTGAAGGAAAACTAAATCAAGAGTAAGCTAACTCCTGAGAGTACATTGGAATTTATGGTGAAACATTTTATGTTCAGCCTGTGAGGGTCAGCATTATCTATATTTTTAAAGATATTATTTCTCCTGTTATATGTAGCTTGTTATTGTTTGTCCTTTATTTTCTAAGACCCATGACATCATGGAAGTGATACCATAACATGCAAGCAAATTTGGTTTAAGTGAGGGAGAGCAGGCTTAGATGATTTCATTTAGCAATAAAAATGCATAGGGGCATTTGAATTGGACATATTGAAAAAATTACAGGATGTTTTAAATGAAGATGGCTAGCCAAAGAGGTGGATTGATCCTTTATTTGAAGCCATTGCCTCTCTGTTTCTAGTTAACTGTTTTGTTTTTATTTGTTTTCTCTTTATAATTTGTTTTGTTTTTGTGTGAATTACATATTAGCCCCTGGATTTAGCAATTGAGGACCACATTAAAAGTTTTTCTGCTTTTAGTTTCTAGTGAGCATAAAAGGCATAAAGGCTATTTCTTTTATATTTGTTTTTATTTCATCTAGATTATAAGCTATCAGCAATTTTTTTTTGTATTGTGAATTGATAATTCTGACAAGATTCCTTTATTTGTATTCTGATCAACCAAATTAAAAGGTTAGAGTTGAATGACTGAACTATTCCTTAGGCTATAATTGTATCTCCCTTCCTAATTCCATTCTGTGTGTGTGTGTGTGTGTGTGTGTGTGTAGATAGAGGGACAGAGAGGCAAAAAGAAAAAGAGCCAGAGAGCAACAAAGAGGCATAGAAACATACACACAAAGATTTTTCTCTCTCTTTCCTCCCTTCCTTCCTTCTTTTTTATCTTTTCTGCATCTGTCTCTTTCTCTAAGAACATTGCTACTTCAATCAGTAAGAAAATTATTTTTCTGGATTTAGTTCTAGGTATTGTCTTCTTTATCCAGACTGGAGCAGGTATACTGGGAAACTTCTTTCTCTTTTGTCATTATACCAGCACTTTCTTTAAAGGCAACAGGCTGCGGCCCATTGATTCCATTTTTTTCCACTTAGCCTTGGCCAACTCCATCATGCTTATTTCCAAGGGAATCCCTCAGACAATGTTTGGTTTGGAGCTGAAAAATTTCCTGGATCATGTTGGCTGTAAAGTGATTCATTTCCTCCACCGAGTTGTCCGAAATGTTTCTCTAACTATCACTTGTTTTCTGAGTGGTTTTCAGATTATCACTATCAATCCCTTCACAGTCTCCATTTGGTCAAAACTCAAAGCTCATGCCTCAAATTACATTGTACCCTTCTGCCTCTTCTTCTGGATCCTACACATTCTAATAAATGTTCACTTCTTTGGAAATATGCAGAACTTTACAGAAAGAAGTAACAACACAAGAGTTTGGAATATTGGATTCTGTTCACAATTTGCTCCAGTATCATATAAAGTCTCTCTATTTGTAGTTTTGTTCTCTATTCCTGATTTCCTGTGTGTGGGATTTATGGTCATAGCCAGTGGCTATCTGGTGCTACTCTTGCAAAGACACCATCAACAAGTCCAGCATATTCACAGCTCCAGCCATTTGTCAAGAAGGTCTCCTGAGATTAAAGCCACTAGCACCATTTTGATATTGGTGAGCACCTATGTCTCCTTCTACTCAGTCAATTCTGTTTTGTCATTTTATCTCTTTATTTTTGATAAATATTCTGAGTGGTTGATTCCCACATCAGCCTTCTTGGCGGCCTGTTTCCCAGCCATTAGTCCATTTGTACTTATCAGCTCTGATTCCCATGTTCTCCATCATTTCTACTCCCTCTGGAAAAAGAAATGATTCCAAGATTCTTGTTTTCCTGGATATTTCCTTGCCCAACATTCTATTTCTTCTCCTAAGAATAGACATCTTTAAGAAGACAATAAGAGCAAGTCAGTATGCAGGAGGAGCAAAGAGTCATATGATTTAGAAATTGGAAGGTTTATTAATTGTAACAAAAATCATCATGAGGAACATTTTTCAGAATTTTTTGGTATCTCTTAATTGTGAACCTCCCTATTTCACTTCATACAGATCATTTTGAACTCTTCTTCTGGAAATGTATATTAAATATTCTCCTTCTCCTTTAGAAATTACTTTTGTTACAAAATTGAATGGGATGTTGAGAAAACCTGTTTACACTGGTGGAGGGACAACTGAGAAATGTCTATCAATTTCTTATCTATGAAGTAAGGGACAAATTGTGTTCTCCCTGTGATCTAGAAAGATTGGTGAAAATATCTAAAGAAAAGATTGGAGAAAATTTTGTGGAGCTTGTCCCTCATTGGGACTAGAATAAGGGCTACATTATATTACAAGTAGAGTTTTTCTCGAATTTCATATATTTTGTAAAGTCTTAGATGTTCTTGCTATCATCTATTATAAAACTGATCAAAAAACAATTAGGTCAACCTCTTAAATTTTAGTTCAAAAGAGTTAAACTCATCTCAAACATTATGATTCTGGTATTTTTATTAATATGTTATAACTTATAGCTCACTTGAAACTTCAGCAAACTTGAGCTTTTCAATATCCTTTGCTATCCTTATCTAAACTGTGACCTTATTGAAAACTCTGCTAGCAAGAAGTTAGAGGAAGATTCTTTTTAAAAAATAAAAATCTATGAGAATATGAATTGTAAAATAAGTCATTTTGCTTTAAGATTGAATATTTACCAAAAAAAGACCTAAAAGTTTTAAATTATTATTGACTTCATTACAAGTAAGTTTCAGTGAGGTATGTTAGCAAATTTTGCAATGATATTGAAGTCATTCAAGTATCATATGACAAGTTAAAAGACATACACACATTTTGTTGTTGTTGTTGTTGTTGTTCTTCTTCTTCTTCTTCTTCTTGTTGTTGTTGTTGTTATGGCAATTGGGGTTAAGTGATTTGCCCAGAATTCCACAGCTAGGAAGTATTGAATTCAGAAGACATATATTTTAAAATACAAGAAAAGGCAGAACTGTGAAATATTTTAGTTTATATATAATTTGATCTTTTTTCCTAAAATTATTTACTCAATTTTTCCTCCAATTATTTAGAAATATAAAGATTTCAATCAATATTATTTTTTCTTTTAGAACTCCAAGTAATTTTAATTTTATTTTATTTTTAAAAGCTTTGGTCCCGTCATTGGTCAAAACAGCACAAATGTCTGGAGTAGGAGGATCCACAATAGCTGAAATAAGTAGCTGGCCCATTCAATGGGAATTTGAATGAAAGACAGGGATTATAACACTTTATGTCATCAGCAAGGTGCCCATAAATTTATAGGGCAGGAATGTACTAGAAAAGATTGGATTGACATTAAGCATTACCCTTTTCTAATGGGGGTCACTGTAGAAGCCTTATCACCCACAATGCCAATACCTATAATTTGGAAAAATGATTCTCCCATTTGGGTGGAGCAGTGGCCCCTTGGGGTAGGAAAAAATCAGTCCTTACACACTATAATAGAAGAACAGCTAAGCCAGGAGCATATTTAGCCCACTCAGCCCCTGAAGTGCTCCAGTTTTCACCATAAAGAAGAAATCAAGCAAATTATGCATGCTAACAGATTTAAGAAATGTAAATAAACATATGGAGAACTTTTTAACTTGGATTGCCATTGGTTAAACAATTGCTAAAAGGATAGCCATTATGAATAACAGATATAAAAGACTTTTTATTCTATCCCTTTACATAAGAAAGATAGAGAGAGATTTGCCTTTTCCATACCCAATATAAACCTAAGGAACCTCATAAAAGGAATAAAGAATACCCTCACCATGTATCAGATGTATATTACTGTTGCTCTTGCTTCTGTAAGAAAAATGTTTCAAATTATACTATTACACTATATGGATGATATTACAGTATATGAATGATATTTTAGGGTATGCTAAAGATACACACTCCTTAGAAGCATGTTTACAGACTGTATTAGAAACATTAAATCATTATTATTTGCAAATACCTCTTGAAAAAAATTCAATGAGAGCTTCCATTTCAATATTTAGGATTTACCATTAGGTCACAGTTCCTTATCCTACAAAAATTGTTCTAATGGAAAGAGGAATTGAAAACTTTAAATGGTTTTCAAAAGTTAATTAGGGACATACAATGACTGCAACCCACACTAGGCATAACTACAAATCAGTTGAAATCCTTAATCATGTCCTGAGAGGAGCCACTCAGTTAAATTCTCTGTGACAACTAACCATAAATGCAAAACAGGCTCTTGAAGGCAATAGAGATGACACTTAGTCAAACTATTATTAGAAGAGATTTGGAAAAGGCCATAAAGATATCAGTTGTGAACACAAAAGACAGCAGTTATTCATCAAAAATAAGGGATTCTGAATAGCTTCATTCCCAGGCTCAGCCTGTTCATAGTTTAGTCATTTATCTTATGTTGGCAGCAACTATGATTGAAAAGGCCATAAGGAGAGCCCTATAACTTTCAGGGATTATACCTCATACTCTATGTATTCTATATACTCAAACCCAAATTGATTCCTTGCTCTAAATTTCCATCATGGATCACCTTTGTGTCTCATATACATACATCTTGGCCTTGGACATTTGAAACTAAACTTTCTCAGAAGTCACTTTCAGGTCCTACCATATTCATAGATGCTACAAAAAATAATGCTGCTTATTCTATGGAGTTAGCAATAAAGAGGGTTTATTACTTCCTATTACTTTACTGAGCAAAATGAACTATAAGCTTTTATTCTTGTTCTACATTTTTACCCTTATGATTGCAATCTAGTCACAGATTCAGCTTGTGAGGCTCGTGTTTTGTCACTCATCTCAATGGCCCAGATAAAATTTTCTAGCTCTAACATTTATCTGCTTTTTCAGCAATGTCAGAGAGTGTGTCTGATCAAGATTGGGTATGTATTATGTCCTACTTGAACCATCACACACACAGTAATCAGGCCATGGTAATTCCGTGCCAGATTTTATCCTGACTGCTGTCAGTCATATCCATCCTCAGCTTCAAGAGGATGAGTTATATCATCAATCAGCTCATGCTCTTCGAGTTCAATTCAGTATTACTTTTTTTTTTTCTCTTTTCAGTGGTTTAGTGATCCAAAGCAATCCCAATAGACTTTGAACAGAAAATGCCATCTGTATCCAAAAAAAGAAATAAGGAGACTGAATATAAATCAACACATGCTATGTTCACTTCTTTTTTCTGTTTTTTATCTCTCCCATGCTTTTTTTTTTTCTTTTGCTCTGATTTTTCTCTCCCAATACGATTCATAAAGCAATATGTATTAAAAATGCATAAATTTACTAGGAAAAAAAGCAAATTATTCTTCCTTTTTCTCTTTAGATTTTTAATCTTTTTCTCTAGATTCCTTTTTTCTTCTCTTCCCTTTTCTTTTTTTTTAATTAATAATTTTTTATTATATATATATTTTTTATAATATTATCCCTTGTATTCATTTTTCCAAATTATCCCCCCCTCCCTCTATTCCCTCCTCCTGATGACAGGCAATCCCATACATTTTACATGTGTTACAATATAGTCTAGATACAATACATGTGTGTGAATATCATTTTCTTGTTGCACAATAAACTTTAGATTCCGAAGGTACATGTAACCTGGGCAGACAGATATTAGTGCTAACAATTTACATTCACTTCCCAGTGTTTCTTCTCTGGGTGTAGCTACATCTGTCCATCATTGATCAACTGGAAGTGAGTTGGTTTTTCTTTATGTTGAAGATTTCCACTTCCATCAGAATACATCCTCATACAGTATTGTTGTTGAAGTGTACAGTGATCTTCTGGTTCTGCTCATTTCACTCAGCATCAGTTGATTTAAGTCTCTCCAGGCCTCTCTGTATTCCTCCTGCTGGTCATTTCTTACAGAGCAATAATATTCCATAACCTTCATATACCATAATTTACCCAACCATTCTCCAACTGATGGACATCCATTCATCTTCCAGTTTCTAGCTACTACAAAAAGAGCTGCCACAAACATTTTGGCACATATATGTCTCTTTCCGCTCTTTAGTATTTCTTTGGAATATAAGCCCAGTAGTAGCTCTGCTGGGTCAAAGGGTATGCACAGTTTGATAACTTTTTGAGCATAATTCCAGATTGCTCTCCAGAATGGCTGGATTCTTTCGCAACTCCACCAGCAATGTATTAGTGTCCCAGTTTCCCCACATCCCCTCCAACATTCATCATTTGTTCCTGTCATCTTAGCCAATCTGACAGGTGTGTAGTGGTATCTCAGAGTTGTCTTAATTTGCATTTCTCTGATCAGTAGTGATTTGGAACACTCTTTCATGTGAGTGGATATAGTTTCAATTTCTTCCTCTGAGAATTGTCTGTTCATATCCTTTGACCATTTATCAATTGGAGAATGGTTTGGTTTCTTATAAATTAGGGTCAGTTCTCTATATATTTTGGAAATGAGACCTTTGTCAGAACCTTTGTTTTTAAAAATATTTTCCCAATTTGTTACTTCCCTTCTAATCTTGTTTGCATTAGTATTATTTGTACAGAAACTTTTTAGTTTGATGTAATCTAAATCTTCTATTTTGTGATCAATAATGATCTCTAGTTCTACTCTGGTCATAAATTCCTTCCTCCTCCACAAGTCTGAGAGGTAGATTTTCCTCTGTTCCTCTAATCTATTTATTATCTCCCTCTTTATGCCTAAATCATGGACCCATTTTGATCTTATCTTGGTATATGGTGTTCAGTGTGGATCCATATCTAATTTCTGCCATACTAATTTCCAGTTTTCCCAACAGTTTTTTCCGAATAATGAATTTTTATCCCTAATGTTGGTATCTTTGGGTTTGTCAAAGATTAGGTTGCTATATATGTACCCTTTTTTGTCCTTTGTATCTAATCTGTTCCACTGATCTACCGGTCTATTTCTTAGCCAATACCAAATGGTTTTGGTGACTGCTGCTATATAATATAGCTTTAGATCAGGTACACTTAGACCACCTTTCTCTGAGTTTTTTTTTCATTAGTTCCCTTGCAATTCTCGACCTTTTATTCTTCCATATGAATTTTGTTGTTATTTTTTCTAGGTCATTGAAATAGTTTCTTGGGAGTCTGATTGGTATAGCACTAAATAAATAGATTAGTTTGGGGAGTATTGTCATCTTTATTATATTTGCTCGGCCTATCCAAGAGCACTGAATGTCTTTCCAATTATTTAAATCTGATTTTATTTTTGTGGCAAGTGTTTTGTAATTTTTCTCATATAATTCCTGACTTTTCTTTGGTAGATGGATTCCCAAATACTTTATACTCTCAACATTTGTTTGGAATGGAATTTCTCTTTGTATCTCTTGCTGTTGGATTGTGTTGGTAATGTATACAAATCCTGAGGATTTATGTGGATTTATTTTGTATCCTGCCACTTTGCTGAAATTTTGAATTATTTCTAGTAGCTTTTTAGCAGAGTCTTTGGGGTTCTCTAAGTATACCATCATGTCATCTGCAAAAAGTGATAGTTTAATTTCCTCATTTCCTACTCTAATTCCTTGAATCTCTTTCTCGGCTCTTATTGCCGAGGCTAGCGTTTCTAGTACTATATTGAATAGTAATGGTGATAGTGGGCAACCTTGTTTCACTCCTGATCTTACTGGGAAAGGTTGCAGTTTATTTCTATTGCATATTATGCTTACTGAAGGTCTTAAATATATGCTCCTGATTATTCTAAGGAATAGTCCATTTATTCCTATACTCTCAAGAGTTTTTAGTAGGAATGGATCTTGGATTTTGTCAAATGCTTTTTCTGCATCTATTGAGATGATCCTATGGTTCTTATTAATTTGATTATTATATGGTCAATTATATTAATAGTTTTCCTAATATTAAACCAGCCCTGCATTCCTGGAATAAATCCTACTTGATCATAGTGTATTATCCTGGAGATGATTTTCTGAAGTCTTTTTGCTAATATCTTATTTAAGATTTTAGCATCAATATTCATTAAAGAGATTGGTCTATAATTTTCTTTCTCTGTTTTCGATCTACCTGGTTTAGGTATCAGTACCATGTCTGTGTCATAAAAGGAGTTTGGTAGGATTCCTTCATCCGCTATTTTTTCAAATAATTTATATAACATTGGGGCTAATTGTTCTTTAAATGTTTGGTAGAATTCACATGTGAATCCATCTGGCCCTGGGGATTTTTTCCTGGGGAGTTGATTAATAGCTTGTTCTATTTCTTTTTCTGAAATGGGACTATTTAAGCAATTTATCTCCTACTCTGTTAATCTAGGGAGCCTATATTTTTGGAGGAAGTCATCCATTTCACTTAAGTTATCAAATTTATTGGCATAAAGTTGGGCAAAGTAACTCCTTATTATTTCTCTAATTTCCTCTTCATTGGTGGAAAGATCCCCCTTTTCATTTGTAAGACTATCAATTTGATTTTCCTCTTTCTTTTTTTTGATCAAATTTACCAAAGGTTTATCTATTTTATTGGCTTTTTCATAAAACCAACTCTTGGTTTTATTTATTAATTCAATAATTTTTTTACTTTCAATATTATTGATTTCTCCTTTTAATTTTTGTATTTCAAGTTTAATTTTTGTTTGGGGGTTTATAATTTGGTCTTTTTCTAGCCTTTTAAGTTGTAAGCCCAATTCGTTAATCTTCTCTTTCTCTATTTTCTTCAAATAAGCCTCTAAAGATATAAAATTTCCCCTTATTACTGCTTTAGCTGCATCCCAAAGATTTTGATATGATGTCTCATCGTTGTCATTATCTTGGGTGAAATTGTTAATTGTTTCTATAATTTGCTCTTTCACCCAGTCATTCTTTAAGATGAGATTATTCAGTTTCCAATTACTTTTTGGTCTATTTACCCCTAACTTTTTACTGAATGTAGCTTTTATTGCATTGTGATCTGAGAAGAAGGCATTTATTATTTCTGCCTTCCTACATTTAATTTTGAGATCTTTATGTCCTAATATATGGTCTATTTTTGTATAGGATCCATGAACTGCTGAGAAGAAAGTATATTCCTTTCTATTGCCATTCAGTTTTCTCCAAAGGTCTATCATACCTAGTTTTTCTAATGTTCTATTTACTTTTAAAATTTCTTTCTTGTTTGTTTTGTGGTTTGATTTGTCTAAATCTGAGAGTGCAAGGTTGAGATCTCCCACTATTATAGTTTTACTGTCTATTTCTTCTTGCAATTCTCTTAACTTTTCCTTTAGAAAGTTAGATGCTATACCACTTGGTGCATATATGTTTAGTATTGATATGGCTTCATTATTTATGCTACCTTTCAGCAGGATATAGTTTCCTTCCTTATCTTTTTTAAGGAGATCTACTTCTGCTTTTGCTTGATCTGAGATAAGGATAGCTACCCCTGCTTTTTTGGCTTTACCTGAAGCATAATAGGCTCTGTTCCAACCTTTTACCTTTACTCTGTATGTATCTCCCTGCTTTAAGTGTGTTTCCTGTAGACAACATATTGTAGGGTTCTGCTTTTTGATCCAATCTGCTATCCGTCTCCGTTTGATGGGATCGTTCATCCCATTTACATTTACAGTTAAAATTACTAATTCTGTATTTCCTGCCATCATATTATCCCCAGATTATGCTTTTTCCCTTGACCCCCTTGATCCCCCTCCCCAATATTTAATTTACAGACCCCCTTGTGACGCGCAACCCTCCCTTTTTTTTTTTTTTAGTATCCCTCCCCCCTCCCTCCAAGTCCCTTCACTTATTCTCCTTTTCCTTTTCCCTTTTCCTCTCCCCCCCTTTTAATGAGGTGAGAGAAAATTCTCTGAAAAACAAATATGTTAATTATTTACTCTTTGAGCCTCTCCTGATGAGAGTAAGATTCACACAATGATTCTCCCCCTCACTAAGTTCCCTCAGATATGGTGTATTTTCTATGCCTCTTCCTGGGATGTAGTTTCCCTCTTTTTATCATTCCTTCCCCTTTTTCTGAAACGACCTCCTTCCCTTTACTACACCCCCCTTTTTTTCTTTTATATCAGTAAAATCAAATTATCCTTGAGTACTTTTTATATACCCACAACAGAGTTACAGTTCTCAAGGGTTCTGTGTACCTTTTTCTGTTTCTCTTCAGTCTTGTGGATGTAGATCAAATTTTTTGTTTGTCTGGTTTTTTTCTTAGAAACATATAGAATTCCTCTGTTTCATTGAATGACCATCTTCTTCCATGGAAAAAGATGCTAAACTTAGCTGGGTAGTTCATTCTTGGTTGCAGTCCTTGATCTTTTGCCTTACGGAATATCAGGTTCCAGGCCCTTCTATCTTTTAATGTGGAGGCAGCCAGATCTTGGGTGACCCTTATTGTGGCACCTTGGTATTTAAATTGTTTTTTTCTAGCTGCTTGCAGGATTTTCTCCTTTGTGTGGTGATTCTGCAGCTTAGCCACAATATTCCGTGGTGTTCTTTTTTTAGGGTCTATTTCAGAAGGAGTTCGATGAATTCTTTCCACATCTACTTTCCCTTCTGTTTCTATTATCTCTGGACAGTTCTTTTTGATAATTTCCTGTAAAATAGAATCTAGGCTCTTTTTTTGGTCATAGTTTTCTGGAAGTCCAATGATCTGCAGATTATCTCTCCTAGATCTATTTTCCAGGTCTATAGATTTTCCCAGTAAGTATTTGACGTTGTTCTCCAGCTTCTCATTTTTTTTTTGTTTTGTTTGACTGATTCTTGGGTTCTCTGTGAGTCATTCATTTCTATTTGTTCCATCCTGACTTTTAAGGAGTTATTTTCTTCTTTCACAGTTTTTAGTTCTTTTTGTAAATGCCCAATTTCGTTTTTAAATGAATTATTTTGCTCTATTGAATTTTTTTCCATTTCCCTAATTTTTTTTGAGAATTATTTTTTTTTTCCAATTCAGAAATTCTATTTTCTTGAGACTTTTTTATCTTTTCCAATTCAGAAATCCTACTTTCCTGTGTTTTTTTAACCTTTTCTAATTCATAAATTTTGTTTCCCTGCATCTCCTGTGAATTCTTTATTTTTTCCAACTCCAATTTCAGGACGTTGTTATTCTCTATCATAGCTTCCCTTTCCTTTCCCCATTTTTCTTCAAACTCCCTTAATTTTTTAATAGTGTCTTCTAGGAGAGAGTTATGTGATGGGGGGCAGGAATCGTTCCCCTTTGGGTTGTTATCTGCTGTCTCTCTGCTGTTAACTTCCTCGGGGTTGGATACCCGCTCTTTCTCTGTATAGAAGGAATCTATGGTTTTTTTGGCTTTTTTGCTCATATTTAAAAAATCTTTTGGGGTCTGTCCCTGGGGTAGGAAATTATTTATTTACTTCTTTACCAGCTTCCTCCCAGACCGGATGGATGCAGCAGCTCCTGGGCCTGAGCTAAGATAGAGCTCTGGGAGAGAGTTCCCCACACCCTCCCTGGAGTTGCCTCAGAGGTGATTAGCGCTGCTGTGCCCCGAGGGCGCTGAACAGTAAAGGTAGCACAAAGCCCAGCCTATGTGTCCCCGTGGGGCGTGGATGTCTGCAGCAGGTGACGTGAAAAGTCCCTGTGTTCAAACTGGAAGTGTCTGCCAGAAACCGCGGTCCCTAGTTCAAAGGTTCCGCTTCTCTGGGACTTCCTGGAGCTGAGTTCCACTCCCTCCAGCTAAGCTAGGCAGTGTGTGTTGCCTTGGGCCGTATCCACCCACTTGTCAATCTCTTAACTATTCTCAGGTGGGAGCTGAGGCCACACCCCCTGGTGCCGAGATCTGCTGAGTCACCCCCAGGATCCGGGGAAAATCTAATCTATCTGAATTTTTAAAGTGTTTAGATTTCCCTTCTGAACTGCTTAATAATTAGCAGAGAAGAGCTAATAGCCTGTGCCAGATTCCTTTATCTCAGTGGCTTCTCTGATCCCAGAGCCCTTCCCAGCGTGATTGGCAGAGTATGCTAGCACCCAGCTGTCTGTGCTGGCCTCTCTTCTTCCTCCCCTGGGACCTGACCTTTTCTGTTGAAACTCCAGATTCTCTTCAGCTGGTAAGTCGTGCTTCCAGTCCTTTTGGTATCTATCAGTACTGGGCTTATTCTAAGGCTTAATTTATCTAATTGGTTGTGAGGGAGTGAGGACGTTCACAGAGTCGTGTGTTTCTTCTCTGCCATCTTGGCTCCGCCCCCCCAATTCAGTCTTACTAAAGAAGAAGCATGACAAATAGTGAAAGCCTATCCAGCTGGTGTCCCATTTCATTGGCCCTTGTTGCCTCCAGGCCACAATCCAAGAGGAAGCCAGAAGAATTGTGGCAAATGGATGTTACTCATTACTCTTCTTTTGGGAAACAAAGATATATTCATGTGATTGTTGACACTTATTCAAGTTTTACTTTTGTTATGCCTATGGATCTGGAAACCACAAAGGCAACCACAGAGGTTATGCTTCAGGCAATTGCCATTATCAGCATCCCTTTAGGTCTTAAAACTGATAATGGCCCAGGGTAGACCTCAAAACATTTTCAGGATTTCTGTGCCCAATTTGGTATCAAACACTACAGGGATACCTTTAAGTCTCCTAGGACAAGCTATATATGGAATGGAAATTTAGGGATAACAAAACATTACTTGAAAAACAAAAGAAAGGGAGACCCACAGGCACTCCAGGAACTTTAATAAATATAATTATATATATAATCACTTTTTTGATTTTTCATCAGAATGGGTTGTCACCTGAAGATAAGTTTTATTCTACCAGACAAAATGACAAAGAAATAACTTCCACACCTTTTACATATGATGATCAATTAATAATGTGGAAGGATACAAATACAGGAGAGTGAGAGGGCCTGCATAAAGTAACAGCTTAAGGCAGAAAATTTGTTTTTATTTCCCAAGATACAGCAAGCACTCACTGGGTGCCAACAAGATATGACCACCTTATTCACCAGGAGAAGCCAGAAAAAGAAGCTTCCAGCAAAAAGGAAACGAACATAGGAGCGACAGACAATCGTACCAACCAGTGAGAAAACAGTGTTCCCAAGATTGTGGCTTCTGGCTTTTTGCGTATGGAAAGTGATTGCTCTGGAAGTACAAGCAATGCCTTTGTCGGGTCCATTTTTCAGACAAATACTGTTACAACTTGTGTTGTTACCTCTGCATTGGCGGAGTGGCAACAGAATTCCCTGCTTCAGTTGGGATTAGCAGTAGCAAATACTCGTCCTCATGTCTGTGGGTACGTCAGATACACTCTCAAGTGAGAAATGGATCCCTACAATGTCAAAGAGCATATAGTTGGCCAGATCCATATCCTTCTACTAGATATGCTACCCCCCTATTACAGGTGCAACCTGTAAAAGACACTTTTCATGATGTGCCTTGTTTCAATACCAGAATGTCTTTTAATAATGTTATATTCAATGGATTCCAATGCTATGGTAATATGTTTATCAACCTGGAAGAAATGGCACAAATAATACTTTTTACATATCCTTGTGTGAGTGGCAATCTTTCTACTTTTATTTACATCTCCAAATTTTACAGTATAATGTGTGACAATTGTACAAAATCTATGGTTACTTTTCAGACTGGTATTAGCATGTGTGTACTCACTATGTGTAGCTATTAGTTTCCGAATTCCACTATGTTCATGCAAGGTAATAAGTATAAGAATTTCGTTGGAAAGCTCCCTACATCAACAACTCCTTCCTGGCAAGTGTATCACCAGTTGAATAATACAGATATACATCCTTTTCTGTTACCAAACTGTAATACATCTGCTGAATGGAGTCAAAACATCACTAAGCTAAACTCTGTAAGGGTTCCAAAGTGATATTTGTTCATTTGTGAAAGATCAACAGAATCTTTAATTGTATAGGAGGCATGGCCCAGTCGCACCCCACTCAATGCTTTCCAGTGTCTGAGCATCTACATAAATTATGGGCAATGCACCTTAGGTGTAGTCAGCCCAGATGTACAAATATATAACTTTTTAACACCCCTGCAGCACAACACATGCTGTATAAAAAAGGAGTTCATGGGATAATTTTTTTATAGTGAGTCACAAAAACTACTGCATTCCTTATACTTTGGGTAAGGCATTATAGATCATGGAATTGTTTTAGCTAACTTTACAATGAGATTGAAGTAATTGCTAATGAAACAGTAACAGGCCTCCAGAATTTACAGGAATCATTGGATTCCCTGGCACACAAGGTTATAGATTACAGAACAGCACTGGATTATCTTTTAGCTGCAGAAGTGGTGTATATGTGGTTGGGAATTCATCTTGTTGTGTATACATAAAGAAATCACAACAGTGATGATAAATGTTTATCATCTTCATGATGCAGCCCAATGGATGGAGAATACCAGATCACAATTATTTCTTGTATAGTCATTTTCAGATAAGTGGAAATCATTGATTATTTCATGCTTGCTTTTTGTACTTGTATTGTTATTTACTTCTTTACTGTATAATTTCTACTATCTTAAAAGTCATACTTCCTTGCTTCCTTGACCTTGATACTGAACTATACTTGCTCCAATTACAACAAAAGAAACAGACATCCTATTATCTGTTATCTAAATACCTTTGTGTATGATATATTTTCTTTGATAAAATACAGATGTAGTAGCAATCTAACTAAATATTTAGGCATTTGTAACTGATCATGTAAACCTTAGGTACACAAACACTGGTGCCATACTGAATAAATGGATTCCTGCTTTACTACCCTTGTGAGTCCCACCCCTTCATTCCTTGTCCAGATCAGGGCACACCTGGCCCTGTGGCTCTCTCCAGTGACTACATCTGGACATCTTTCTGTGGAGGTAGATAGTATCTTCATTGGTACAAGTCTTTCCATGTTACTATGCTTGTTTTTCTAAATTAACCAACTTGTCATTTCCTTTACCCTAACAATATTTCAACACGATCAGATCCTGAGACACTGTTTATGAAAGTTTCTTCCTAAATTTCTGTGTGTGATCAAAATATCAGTGAAATCCCTAAGGAAAAAATATTCACAGTAAATGGATTTAAAAGTGAATTCTCAGAAATATTTAAAGAAAAATTAATTCTAATAGTACATCAACTATTTTGTAAAGTAGTGGAACAAGGAGTTGTACCAAATTCCTTTTATGACACAGATATGTTGCTGACATCTAAACCAGGAAGAGTCAAAACAAAGAAAGAAAATTATAGACCAATTTCCCTAATGGATATTGATGAAAAAACTTAAAAAAAAATTATCAAAGAGGTTATGGCAACTCATCACCAGAATAATATACACAACCAAATGGGAATTATTGCAGAAATATAGAGTGGTTTATTATAAATAAAACTATCACCATAATATACTATATCAATATTAAAACTAACAGAAATCATATGGTTATTTCAATAGATGCAGAAAATTTCACCTATTGCTAATAAAAGAAACACTAGAGAGTATAGAAATGAGAAGTTTTCCTTAAAAGGAAAACTAACATCTATCTAAAACAATCAACAAATATATATAATGGGGATAAGCTAGAAGCATCCCTAATAAGATCAGGCGTAAATCAAGAATGCCCATTATCACCACTATTAGTCAATAGTTTACTAAAATGTTAGTTTCAACAATAAAAGAAGAAAAAAGTAACTAAAGGAGTTAAAGTAGGAAATGAAGAAACAAAACCATCACTCTTCGGAGAGTTCTAAAGTATATTTAGTATAATCCTAGTATATATAGAGAATCAATTAAAATACTATAAATAATTAATAACTTTAACAAAATACAAGGATATACAATAAATCCACATAAATGATCAATCTTTCTTCATGTTACCAACAAAGTCCAGCAGCAAGAGACCAAAAAAGAAATGACATTTAAAACAATTATAGATAATATATAAACTACCTGGGGTTACCTGACAAGAGGAGCTCAAAGAATTATATGAACACAATTACAAAACCCTTTTCACACAAGTCAAGTTAGACCTCTGGGACCTAGCCTTACCTATTATAAAAGACTTTAGAGAGATCTAAGGCCAGAGCAGAAGTTAGTTTAGCTTTCAGGGTCTTAAAATCATTGGCCTGATCAGTGCCCCATTTGGGGAAAATTGTGTTAGGACCTTGAATAGAATCATAGAAGGGCTTGGCAATAATCACAAAGTTAGATTTCCAGATTCTACAAAATCCAGCCAGACCCAGGAAAGTATACAGTTGCTTTTTTGAGGCAAGCTCAGGGAGTGATAAGATTGTCTGCTTCCTCTCCATGGTGAGGGAAGGGGTAGTGGGAGTTAATACATGGGTCAAAAACTTAACAGAATGACAGGCAATGTGGGTCATAGATAAAGAAACTATTACCCTAGAAGAGCATAAAGTTAAGTATTTTTATGGCAGCAGTCAGAGAAGCCTCTCAGATTGGGCTCTAGATCAAAATATCATTTACATATTGGATAGCCAGTGACTATCCAAATAAGTAGGGGCAGTTACAAAAGATCTGAGGTATCACTGTCCATGGGAATTGGTGAGGGGTTATGTTCTCCTGGATTTGTCCATTCAAAGAGGAAAAAAAGAAACCCCAGGGAAGGTAATCTTAGTGTTTTCTTGTGATGTTTGATACCTCCCTCCATTCTGTAAAAGGGGAAAAAGGTGCTGCATACCCTCATATCTGAAAGTGAACTGATAAGGCTTTCAGTTCATCCCTCTTGTTCCACACATAGTAATTACTAATTTTATGTTTAACTTGATGATGATAATTCCATATAACTTAGTTAACCCTTTTAGTATTTTCATAAGAAATAGCCAAATAGTCTTAGTTGTAATTTCCTCTTAATTTCCTAGCAAAGGTGAAAATACCTAGTTCTCTGAATTACATTCACAAAATATTATAAAACAGGATTAGCAAGGCAAACTACTCTAAAGAAGGCTACAATTAAAGGATATGTGTGTATCTATATCTATAACTATGTAAATAAATATATGTAGATATAGGTTTAGATAGATGCCTATAAACATGTATACACAAGTACTTGAAAGTACTTGCATTCTTTCTCCTAGATTGAAGCCAAACATCCCCAGCAAAACAAAACAAAACAAAACAAAACAAAACAAAACAAAACAGGATATCTCTTCTCTCTTTTCTTTAGTTCTAACCAGCTCCTCCCTTTACATAGGCAGGGTTCATTGTGCAATCAATCCCCACCAATGAAGAAAGTCATAAAAATGAACTTCTGAGCAATAGGTTAGATTTATATTGGAAAGATATAGAGCTTGTAGCTTTTCTTCTGTATAAAAAGAAATACAGGTTAAAAATGAACTGAAGACTAAACAATAATCTTAAAAAATGAATGGGTCAAAGAATTCATTCAATAATTTCATTAAGAAAATGACAAAAATTAGTTTATTGAAACTAATGGAAAGCAGTATAACAGTAACGCAAGACAAATTTATCTCTCTAAATATTTATGACAATAAAATAGATAAAGAGCAGACCAATGATTTGGATACATAATTTAAAAATAAAACCTCTAGACAAAGAACAAATTAAAAATCCCAATTAAATATTAAGTTGGAATTCTTAAAAATTAAGTGAGATTTATAAGGATAATAAAAATCATGTGCAATAAAACAATTGAATTAATAAAGAGAAGTAGAAGATGATTTTATGAAAAAAATAGATAAACCATTGTTTAATTTTTTAAAGTAAAGAATAAAAACAAATCACTAGTTTTAAAAGTGATTTTATTGTACTATGTTAAAGAAATGCTTGTTGTTCACAAATTTAAAATAAAAAAAATCTTTGAGAGTTAATGAAAGTGGTAGTTATCTGTTAACAAAGAGTTATATATTGCACTCTTAAAATTTTAAAATTGATGAGTTGATCTCTAAAGGGTGTATAAATATGAAAGGGTAGGAGTTTGTCACAGGATGACATATATCATATTTTCACTATATATTATTTCATTTAGGCTTCTGGGGAATAGTCCTGAGGCAATAGCAATCAATGGAAAATAAACCAGTTCGATTAAAATCATTGCTCCCTATTTCACTCTGCAGTTATAATCTTCAGTTTTAGTCTCTTCTGTTTCATATATACATGCATATATATGTATATATCCATATACAGATAGAGAATATATATGCATACATAGTTATAATCAACTATATATATATATAAATATATATTATATATGTGTATATATATGTATATAATTACAACTATAGTTATAGTCAACATGAAATTTATCCAAAATAATGAAAGAAAAACAATTTACTGTGTAATGATGACTGCTTCTGAAAGTGTAGAGATGTGTCCCAGGCAGACATATACCATATTATCACTATATATTATTTTTTACGTTTCTGGGAAATAATCCTGAGACAGTAGTAACAAGTTGAAAATAAGCCAAGCTAATTCAAAATATAGCTGCTTACTTCACTCTGCACCCTTCCCGTCAGTTATAGTCAACCTAAAATTTATCGAAAACACTGAAAGAAAAGCAATTTACTGCATAATGATGACTGTGTCTGCAATAAAATCACAGAATTATAAAATTATATAATCCTAAGAACATAATATAATATAATCCTAAGAATAGGGCTAATAATCCTAAGAATTAATATAATATAATATAATCCTAAGAATAGGACCCTCTTCTGGGAATGTAGTTTTCCAGTGCAATAAGTTTAAAATGTACTTTTCAGTAGCATCTAAGTAAATTATTATTTTTTTATTTTATTTAGATTTTTTTTTTCACAGTATATATGCATGAGTAATTTTTTAAATAATATTATCCCTTGTATTCCTTTTTCCAAATTATCCCCCACCCTCCCTCCATTCCCTCCCCCGATGGCAGGTAATCCCATACATTTTACATGTGTTACAATAAAACCTAGATACAATATATGTGTGTAAGTACCATTTTCTTGTTGCACATTAAGTATTAGATTCCGAAGGTATAAGTAACCTGGGTAGATAGACAGTAGTGCTAACAATTTTAAGTAAATTATTTTTACAATTAAAGAGTATACTGACATGGCCAGGTTTAGAGGCAGGAAGATTCATTTTCCTGAATACAAATCTCATCTCAGACAATTACTTGCAAATTGCTTAACCCTGTTTGCCTCAGTTTCTTCAACTATAAAATTAGGAGAAAAGAAAATGGCAAACAATGACCATTTCATTGCCAAGCAAAGTCAAATGGTATCTCAGATTTGGGCACAATTAAATGACTGAATTGAAACATTACAAGTGAGGTCCTTGTGTGTGTGTGTGTGTGTGTGTGTGTGTGTGTGTGTGTGTGTGTGTGTTTGTATGTTGCAGATTTCTATCAAAGATCAATAAAGCCTATGAACTATGAGAAAACATTTTCAAAAGTATAACATTTTCAAAGGAAATAAATTATATCAAAATACAATTATATAAGTTAATTAAAGTTACATATGTGTATATGGGTATCTATTTATATAGGGATTCTACATTAAAAAGCCTAAAACAAAGATAATGAGATTATAGGAAGCAGAATTGTGGAGTAGAGAGAATACTTTTTAAAATTTTATTTATAGTTTAAAAAACTATATGTAATAAAAGTTTACACTTTAACATACACTTTTATTTTTAAATTTTTATCTTTAATTCTTAAGTTCATAATAAGAGATAAAGATTTTTTTACAAGAATAAATATAGGTTTTTAAATGGAAAGAGTGAATATGCTATTAATGAATATGAAACCAGAGCAATTCTAGGAAGTTATTTGATACAATTATATGCCAGTAAATTTCTACCAAATTCCTATTATGAAACAAATAGACTACTGATACTTTAATCAGGAAAAAGAAAAAAGAAAAAAGACAGACTAATTCCATTAAGGAACATATATGTAAAAATCTTAAACACAATGCTACCTGGGAGACTGCAACAATATGTCACAAAGATTTTTACATTGTGATTAAGTATGATTTATACTAGGAAATCAGGGATGGTTTCACATATGTAAAATTTATAATGTAATTGATTATATCAATAACAAAAGTAAGAAACATTCTATCAATAGATGAAGAAAAACTTTTGATAAAATATAATATGCATTTTTATTAAAAACAATCAAACTTGAAAACATTCTGCTATTTAATGTGTTAGAACTGCTAGCAATATCAATAAGAGAAGGAAAAAACCTGAAGGAATCTGAATGGACAATATCAATAAGAGAAAATCTTTCTAATAAATACATGTTGTTTTCAAAGTTTCCCAGATTTTCTTTTTTTCCTTCTAGGTTTTCTTTTGCTCTCTGCTATGACTTTTTATTTTATTCTCTCTCTCTCTCTCTCTCTCTCTCTCTCTCTCTCTCTCTCTCTCTCTCCCTTCCATGTATCCTAAAGAAGACTACAATTACATATGGCTATGTGTGTGTGTGTGTGTGTGTGTGTGTGTGTGTATATGTATATATATGACTATAAACATACATATGCAAACATATATACACACAGTCACATATATTTATGTAAAACCATGTTGTCCATGTTTTCATATGTCATGTTTTTCTGTGGAAGTTCATAGCATCTTCCTCCAATGGTACAAGTCTTTCCATGCTGTTCTTGTTGTTTTGCTAAATCAACCAACTTATCATATCCTTTACCCTAGTACCCTAGTAGTATTTCAACACAAGGTGATCTGAAAGATTGTCTATGGTAGCTTTTTCCTAATTTTCTGCATTCCTTCTACTCTTGTCTATACTGATTTATTTATACAAGAAAATTTTAATTTAAAATAAGCAAAATTATTCATTTTACACTTTGACAATGCCCTCACCTTATAATATAATTTAAACTATGACATTACCAAATTTAATATAGTATATATTATTTAATATATCTATTGGCTTTAATCTAATTTATTTTAAACATACTATTTAATATAGTATATATTAACATACTTAATATAGCATAATTTAAACTATGACACTACTGAATCCCTTCCATTACATTTTTCTTTTTTTTTTCCTGCTTTCTTTGAAATTCCTGACCTTTTGTTCTTCCAAAGGAAGAATTTCTGAAGAAACAAAGAATTCAAAAGAAACTTTTAAAAAACCCCAGGAACTGATGCTTTATTGATCAGCAAATCTTTTCTACTTTCAATGTCACTGGAAGCAAGGCTGCACTTCATTTGCAGAACAATGGACATTGTAATATTCAGGCTAGCTTTCTGTATTACCTGGGGACCAGCCTTGATCTTAGTGGAGGAGTGCAGGAGGCAGGAAAGCTACCAGGATGGTGGTCAAAAATGGAACGTTCCATTTCCAGTCCTCTGAGCCCTTAAATACTATGGTATGATTACATCATTACAGCACACTGTGTATGTGTGAACTAGAGAACCATTACATCACTATACTAAATACTAAGTATATATGTGAACTAGAGAACCATTATCTCATCAATTCCACTGAGTTAACACCTTGTTGTAAGTATCCTTGTTTCAAGTATATTTCTCCAGAGTTCTTGCCCTCTATAGAACATGACATGGACTTGTTTTATTCTCTAGGTCTCTATTCTTCAATAATTTTTTAAAGGTATTGAGGTCTTGAGAATATTTTTTCCCTATACTATTTATAATGATAATTTATTTTTTATATTCATAGGTCTCAGTCATCTTATGAGTTTTCTTTCAAAATTTCTACACAGTTGTTGTCTTTAGTTCTCCATTCCAAAATGACAGTGTATGCATTTTATCTGATCCCTAAGACCTCACAAATCTCTCTACAAAACAGAAATTATTCTCCAAAGATAAAGTAACTTCTGTTGTTCCATGGTGGAGGACACTTGGAATCCAAAAGAAAACTCCATTTATTTATTTAGGAAAACTCCAGGAACTGATGCTTTGCTAATCAGAAATCACTCAGCATGCCTTCTGCACTTCCAGCATTACTGGAAGCAAGGATGCATTTCAATGACAGATCAATGGATATGTTATGGGCTTTCACCCACAGTCACTTTTGCATCAAGTTTTCTCCCTCTCCTTTCTAGTGGTTCCACAAGTTTGCTTGGGCCCCAACAGCCATATTTACATTGTCCTGCATATTCATTACTAATTACCACAAATTACCAAAATAAGGTATTCATTCTCCCTGCTTTGCCTGTGACAGCATCTTTAACAACTACTTTTAACAAATACATCTGTGCTCTCCTGGAGCCCAAGAAAGTTCCTCTTCTCTTGGAGTTTTGCTAATGACTTGATCCTTGGCATTTTCCACTAGTAATTGAAGATGGGGGATTCTCCATCAGAGGGAGTTTTTGAAGGCATTTTCAGCTGGGATAAAAGTTTGCTTTTTTAGACATATCCCTTTTTCCCTTGACAGCCTGTTATTGGTGCTATCCATGACATGATAATCACACCTCTAGAGACAGATGAGCTCAGATAATTCAGTCCTTATAACTGGGATCTGCCTGAGCCATCACATATGCACACACAAGTACAAAGTGATGCAATTTGTTTGATTCAGCCCTTTCCTCCATCCTAGAAGCAGAGAATAATGAGGTGAGTGTCATCTTCTAGTTTTACATCTAGGGTCTTAGAGACAGAAAATTTGTTTTCCAGAAAACAATTAGAGAACTAGAATGTTGTTCAGGCCCTATGTGTTGGGGACAAGAAAGACCTTGAAAAGGTTGTGAAACAAACCTTGGAATTTTCCTTGGAATCTTAGTGCTTCCCTGTCTTTGTTGACATTCTCTCCCCTATTCCATGACCTCCTCATCTCTCACAGGTGGTTTTTCAACAACCCATGACTGTTATTTCTTGGCTTGAGAGCACCCTAGAGGTTTCATTTGCACCTATTGTGAGGAGCATTTTTCTAAACCTCACTCTCCTGACATTACTTCTCTGATAGTTTGGGCTTTTACAGTGGCTATTTCTATCTTCTTTAGATTCTGAGCCTTCTGTCTTTCTGGTGAGAATGAAATTTATTTATTTATTTTTTTTCACCCTCCATTCCCTGCTCTTTGTTTCCTCTTCTTTCTTCTTCCTTTCTCTTCCCTTTGTTCTTTCAGTTTGTCTCTTCTCCTGAGCTGCACTGATTAATGTTTATTGCCTCTGGCTTTTCTGCTTTGTCTTTCTCCTGTTAATGCTCTCCTTTCTCATCTATTGTTTATCCTATCTTTTTCAGGCATTTAAAAAGGTCCAAGAGTTTCTGAGTAGTTTATTCATTTATTAATAAGGCCAGCAGGTTACTAGTAATAGGGGGTTATTTGGTGAACACATAAGCTACAGAAGAGTACATGGACTATGGACCATCAAATAGCAATCAAATCTAGTTAGTTAATGTGATTGAAGGTGGATTATGTTAAAATGAAGGGTTGAGTATCTTTTCATAGGAAGTATACTCTACATCACATTAACCATAGTTTAGGCTATCAGTTCAAAAAATGTATACCTTCCTCAAGCATGAGCAGAACAGTATAGGTCTCCCAAATTTAGATTAAATTCCTTATAAGGTTGGGTGTAGTTACTGCAATCTCATAAGTACTCTCCTTGTGAAGAACTGAACTTTTAAAGGACTTTAGAAGAAGGTGGAAGAAATAACTCTATTGGACTTGGGAAGGGTGAATTTAAAAGCCTTTAATTATACCACTGCAGATGGGTGTCCTATTAAACAGGAACACTTGGAATCAATATCTGTCCTTTTTGATATCCAAAATGCAAGTCCTTCCTTAGATGCCCCATTGGTTGAGTGCCAGAAGTCACAACCTATCAAGAGTAAGTATTCTCCCCATGTGAATGTGAATCTCTACCTGATTCCATCAATATTGCTTCCAGGGCTTCTAGTTTATTTGAACATAGTTGAGCTCTTACTCTCATTCCCTATTGGCTGAATACTATCCTCTATAAAGATTCTAATTCCCCCATGTTTTTCTAAGTCTCCTCCTCTGATCACATCAATATAACTGTGTCGTCATATGTAAGTATTCTCCACCTCTCCTTACAAACATTTGCAATCTGATTCCCCCATCTTAATTACTCCCTTTTTAATTTTCATTTCCTTGTTCCACATCCTAGCAATCTCATTTCCCAATTCTTATGTTTTAATATCCTAATTTAAGTTTCATTTCTCTGTATTTCTCAAATTCAATTTTGATAACTCTGTGGTAACTAAACTACCATTCACTTCTCACAAAGGGAAGAGCTCTGAATCGCTTCACAATTTATTAGTTATTAATATTCATTTCTCATAACTTCAGTCATAGTTAAATTCCCACTTTTGTCAAGAAGTCTTTGCTTATTGTGTTAATACCTATGTTTTCTCTCTATTTGCTATATAAAATATACCATATATATTATACATATGTACTATGTTTTCCTATTTCTATATCTAATTTCTCCTTTTGTAAGTTGGTGTTTCATATTTTTATCTCAGTAGACAGTGAACTTCTTAAAAAACAGGTACTACTTTTTAGATTAATATTAAGCCTATCCCATAGTAATACTGCCATCTTGTGGTACTTATAATTTTTTTAAAAGCCAAATTGTTAAGAATGATTTTTGCATAAAAACCTTCATGCCTTCATTTGTTTTTGTTTTTTTTTAATATAGTTAAATTTTTAAAAAATGACTAGGCATCATACAAATTTTTTTCCATTATATTTATGGAGTTGCTAAAAGTTGCTAACAAATGGACATATGGAGGAACTCTGTCCTAAGAAAGGTCTCATCTCCTGGGTCTCCATCCCTGCACTTTCCTCCACTCTCATGCCACAAAAAGAGGGACATCAGCTATTAGGACTGGCCTGTTGGTAGGTCTGATGGGTTGAAAAGATTCCTTTCTAATTGCCCAACCCATAGCTGACCTTGATTCACAAATCCTGGTCAAAGGCACCCTTTGAATATCTGGGCCCAGTCCCCACCCTCAGCTCAGCTTCCCCCAGCCCTCACCTGATCTGAGCTAACTGAAAAGCCCACTGATAACTTAGGGGTACTGCCCATCATCTTCTAGATATAAAAGGGCCAATCCAGAGCCCTCTTGGCAGGAGCCCTTCCAACAATGTAAGGGTTCCTGCCTGCCCAGCGGCCACCTCTGGCCTGGTGTCTTTGTAACTGAACTTTACTTCCAAATTCCTACAATAAACCTTTTTATTTATCAATCTAGGTTTTCGGGCCTGTAAATTCATTTTACAGGGGACACTGTGCCTCATGGGATTATCTATGCGCCGAGAAATGGGGTTCCCCCTTTCCTTTCCCTCATTAGGTCCTAGCAAAAAGAAGTTACTTCTCATTTGACAACTTATTGTCCTGCCTATGTACTGGGAAGTTCCTGTGTTCCCAGGTTGTTTTAGGCAATGAGTGAGATTTCCCCCAATCATAAACAATAAAATTGGAATCATATATCAATCTTTGTTGAGCTTTGTGTCTTCTAGGCTCCAGGACATCAAGTTCCAAAGTCTTATTCAACCCAAATACCAACTCCTACCTGATTCTGAATCTCAGAATCCCCTGGATACTGGTGCCATCATCTTCAAGGCACATGTTTCCCCTCTGCCGTCTGGACTCTGCTAGTCAGGGCCAGCTCTACTCCCTTTATCAGCCTGAAGAAACTCCAGAAGGTGAGACCTTTATCCCTTTCCCTCAAAAGAATGAGTCCCAATAGCTTAAAAGGGGAATGATATATAATGATATAAAAGGGGAATGATATAATCCTAGGGAGAATGGAACAATAACCCTGAAGCTAGCTGGCCTTAATCCTACAACTACTTGGCCTTGGGAGAGTTATAGTTCCACAAACAATGCAGGCTGTCAGATAACAATCTATTGTTTGATAATAATAAAGTTTCTGAGACAATAATGAGGTGTGTACCAAACCAGTTCTCAACTCCTATCTCTAGGACCATTCCTCAATTCTATCATTAAGCCATAAATTAGCACATCAGTGACTTGATGCATCTGCTTGAGCTTTTTCCTATAAATCTGTTTTCTTGCTCCTGATTATTTGCTAAATTCTTTTGAAACAGCCCACTTTAATTGGCATTACAATTATAATAAACTTTGCCCCTTGACTTGGGGATGAGTCTGAGACTGCCAATTCTTTTGAGATACCTTATTATATCTTTTAAGATCACACACTGATTTACTGTGCCCATGATGTCCCCTCACTCCTCTGACATTTGAGTCTATCCAGGATCTACTATCAGATATAAAGGCAGAGACTGAGATTGGGCTTCTTAATCTTAATATGTATCTCATCAGAAGTCCTCCCCATCATTGTGTTTACCCATGGAGATTAAGGACTAAAGAGCTCCATCCTTACATGTCTTTTAGTAACCAACTACTGTTGCTGTTGCTACTGCTACTGAGTTGAAAAATATATATATATATATATATATATATATATATATATATATAGATAGATAGATATATAGATATAGATAGATATATAGATATATAGATATATAGATATATAATGCTGCTTATTTGGATATGTAACCTTTAAAAAAAAGACTAAATATGGGGGTGGATTTTCAACCTAAAGAAAAGACAGATACTTGAATTTGACATTCCCTTTCCACTGAATGGCATCTAAAGTAATTTCAAATAAGTTTGTTCTTTCCTTTTTCAGCTAGTCTCTGAAATTATTGACTTACAGGTAATAGATTCACCTGGTTTCTCCTGCTATCTCCTGGAACCAAGATCAATATTTCCCCAACAACTGAGAAATAGCATGGCTACAATTCTGCTGAGACCACATAAGGATGAAAATGTAACCAGCACATCACAGCTGGACCACCTAAGTAAGGTTTCTTATCCCAGCCAGACTTTCTTGCTTTAACTCAAGCCTTTTTTTTTCTTTTAGAGTAATACACATTTTCTTTCAAAATCTCTTTGGTGCATAAATGTTCTTCAAAAAATTTTTAAGACTAAAATGGTATCAAAGTAAGACAAAGTTATAGAAAACTTCTGAAATGATTAGGTGAGAACAGAGATTTCTTTTTTTTTTTTTTTAATTAGAAGAATGTCTTGCAGGTTTCTGGGGGAAAATGTGGACATGGATTTTCTTTTGGACCTTAATTTTTTTTCTCCTTTATCCTTTCCTTGTATTAGGGTTCTGATAGGAGTTGTTAAATAGAATCACAGAACTCCCCCAAATATGTTGGATTTCAGTATTCCCTAGTGATATCCATCAAAAGTTGGGGAGAGTTGATTTGACTTCCAAATATATTGGGTTTTGAATTGGTGTTATGAGGTTTCTCAAAAGAATTTATAGACTTAGACCTTCTCCAAAGCCAGGGGCAAAGATTTAATTATCATGTCATTGACTGGAGGACTTAAGTTCCAAAAGGGGAGTTTTAGCCATTAACAAGGGGAAAGACTGGCTAAGTTCCCTGACCGAACTCATCATTAATAAGGGAGGATACACCTTTCTAATTAAGTCCTAATGAATTTGCTGTCATAAGTCAGATGGTTCTCAGTGAATCCTCAACTCAGTAAAGTAGGCTAATTTTCTAAAAATATTATCAGGGAATTGGGGTATAGGTAAATTATTTTATAGAAGGGCAATAATCTTGGGTATGATATCATAACATGGCCATTAGATTAGGTTTCCAGAGGTTTGTCAAAGCAAATATTTCAATAAGCTATTCAACTCCAGTCTAATGCAATAAAGTCCTACTTAGCATAATAAAAGGCCTGAACAAAATCAAAAGGTAGAAATTATTTATGCCTCTTGCTTCTTGCTTCAGAAAATATCCAGAGTGTTTATAATAATTTTTGCTCTCTCTATCTATACCCCTCCCTATGGTCCATGTAGACATTAGGCTGCTAGGAAGATCATGGTCTTTTGTTGAGGATTTATTCACTCTCATTGTTTTCAATCCACATCAACTAGAAAACCTTTTAATTTGAGGGAGATTCTGGCTTAGTCTGAAGGAAAACTAAATCAAGAGTAAGCTAACTCCTGAGAGTACATTGGAATTTATGGTGAAACATTTTATGTTCAGCCTGTGAGGGTCAGCATTATCTATATTTTTAAAGATATTATTTCTCCTGTTATATGTAGCTTGTTATTGTTTGTCCTTTATTTTCTAAGACCCATGACATCATGGAAGTGATACCATAACATGCAAGCAAATTTGGTTTAAGTGAGGGAGAGCAGGCTTAGATGATTTCATTTAGCAATAAAAATGCATAGGGGCATTTGAATTGGACATATTGAAAAAATTACAGGATGTTTTAAATGAAGATAGCTAGCCAAAGAGGTGGATTGATCCTTTATTTGAAGCCATTGTCTCTCTGTTTCTAGTTAACTGTTTTGTTTTTATTTGTTTTCTCTTTATAATTTGTTTTGTTTTTGTGTGAATTGCATATTAGCCCCTGGATTTAACAATTGAGGACCACATTAAAAGTTTTTCTGCTTTTAGTTTCTAGTGAGCATAAAAGGCATAAAGGCTATTTCTTTTATATTTGTTTTTATTTCATCTAGATTATAAACTATCAGTAATTTTTTTTATTGTGAGTTGATAATTTTGACAAGATTCCTTTATTTGTATTCTGATCAACCAAATTAAAAGGTTAGAAAGAATGAGAATTCTTGAGTTGAATGACTCAACTATTCCTTAGGCTATAATTGTATCTCCCTTCCTAATTCCATTCTGTGTGTGTGTGTGTGTGTGTGTGTGTGTGTGTGTGTGTGTGTATGTGTGTGTGTAGACCAGAGAGACAGAGAGGCAAAAGGAAAAAGAGCCAGAGAGCAACAAAGAGGCATAGAAACATACACACCAAGATTTTTCTCTCTCTTTCCTCCCTTCCTTCCTTCTTTTTTATCTTTTCTGCATCTGTCTCTTTCTCTAAGAACATTGCTACTTCAATCAGTAAGAAAATTATTTTTCTGGATTTAGTTCTAGGTATTGTCTTCTTTATCCAGACTGGAGCAGGTATACTGGGAAACTTCTTTCTCTTTTGTCATTATACCAGCACTTTCTTTAAGGGCAACAGGCTGCGGCCCATTGATTCCATTTTTTTCCACTTGGCCTTGGCCAACTCCATCATGCTTATTTCCAAGGGAATCCCTCAGACAATGTTTGGTTTGGGGCTGAAAAATTTCCTGGATCATGTTGGCTGTAAAGTGATTCATTTCCTCCACCGAGTTGTCAGAAATGTTTCTCTAACTATCACTTGCTTTCTGAGTGGTTTTCAGGTTATCACTATCAATCCCTTCACGGTCTCCATTTGGTCAAAACTCAAAGCTCATGCCTCAAATTACATTGTACCCTTCTGCCTCTTCTTCTGGATCCTACACATTCTAATAAATGTTCACTTCTTTGGAAATATGCAGAACTTTACAGAAAGAAGTAACAACACAAGAGTTTGGAATATTGGATTCTGTTCACAATTTGCTTCAGTATCATATAAAGTCTCTCTATTTGTAATTTTGTTCTCTATTCCTGATTTCCTGTGTGTGGGATTTATGGTCATAGCCAGTGGCTATCTGGTGCTACTCTTGCAAAGACACCATCAACAAGTCCAGCATATTCACAGCTCCAGCCATTTGTCAAGAAGGTCTCCTGAGATTAAAGCCACTAGCACCATTTTGATATTGGTGAGCACCTATGTCTCCTTCTACTCAGTCAATTCTGTTTTGTCATTTTATCTCTTTATTTTTGATAAATATTCTGAGTGGTTGATTCCCACATCAGCCTTCTTGGCGGCCTGTTTCCCAGCCATTAGTCCATTTGTACTTATCAGCTCTGATTCCCATGTTCTCCATCATTTCTACTCCCTCTGGAAAAAGAAATGATTCCAAGATTCTTGTTTTCCAGAATATTTCCTTGCCCAACATTCTATTTCTTCTCCTAAGAATAGACATCTTTAAGAAGACAATAAGAGCAAGTCAGTATGCAGGAGGAGCAAAGAGTCATATGATTTAGAAATTGGAAGGTTTATTAATTGTAACAATCATCATCATGAGGAACACTTTTCAGAATTTTTTGGTATCTTTTAATTGTGAACCTCCCTATTTCACTTCATACAGATCATTTTGAACTCTTCTTCTGGAAATGTATATTAAATATTCTCCTTCTCCTTTAGAAATTACTTTTGTTATAAAATTGAATGGGATGTTGAGAAAACCTGTTTACACTGGTGGAGGGACAACTGAGAAATGTCTATCAATTTCTTATATATGAAGTAAGGGACAAATTGTGTTCTCCCTGTGATCTAGAAAGATTGGTGGAAATATCTGAAGAAAAGATTGGAGAAAATTTTGTGAAGCTTGTCCATCATTGGGACTAGAATAAGGGCTACATTATATTACAAGTAGAGTTTTTCTCGAATTTCATATATTTTGTAAAGTCTTAGATGCTCTTGCTATCATCTATTATAAAACTAATCAAAAAACAATTAGGTCAACCTCTTAAATTTTAGTTCAAAAGAGTTAAGCTCATCTCAAACATTATGATTCTGATATTTTTATTAATATGTTATAACTTATAGCTCACTTGAAACTTCAGCAAACTTGAGCTTTTCAATATCCTTTGCTATCCTTATCTAAACTGTGACCTTATTGAAAACTCTGCTAGCAACAAGTTAGAGGAAGATTCTTTTTAAAAAATAAAAATCTATGAGAACATGAAATTGTAAAATAAGTCATTTTGCTTTAAGATTGAATATTTACCAAAAAAAGACCTAAAACTTTTAAATTATTATTGACTTCATTACAAGTAAGTTTCAGTGAGGTATGTTAGCAAATTTTGCAATGATATTGAAGTCATTCAAGTATCATATGACAAGTTAAAAGACATACACACATTTTGTTGTTGTTGTTGTTGTTGTTATGGCAATTGGGGTTAAGTGACTTGCCCAGAATTCCACAGCTAGGAAGTGTTGAACTCAGAAGACATATATTTTAAAATACAAGAAAAGGCAGAACTGTGAAATATTTTAGTTTATATATAATTTGATCTTTTTTCCTAAAATTATTTACTCAAATTTTCCTCCAATTATTTAGAAATGTAAAGTTTTCAATCAATTTTATTTTTTCTTTTAGAACTCCAAGTAATTTTAATTTTATTTTATTTTTAAAAGCTTTGGTCCCGTCATTGGTCAAAACAGCACAAATGTCTAGAGTAGGAGGATCCCACAACAGCTGAAATAAGTAGCTGGCCCATTCAATGAGAATTTGAATGAAAGTCAGGGATTATAACACCTTAAGTCATCAGCAAGGTGCCCATAAATTTATAGGGCAGGAATGTACTAGAAAAGATTGGATTGACATTAAGCATTACCCTTTTCTAATGGGGGTCACTGTAGAAGCCTTATCACCCACAATGCCAATACCTATAATTTGGAAAAATGATTCTCCCATTTGGGTGGAGCAGTGGCCCCTTGGGGTAGGAAAAAATCAGTCCTTACACACTATAATAGAAGAACAGCTAAGCCAGGAGCATATTTAGCCCACTCTTAGCCCCTGAAATGCTCCAGTTTTCATCACAAAAAAGAAATCAAGCAAATGATGCATGCTAACAGATTTAAGAAAAGTAAGTAAACAAATGGAGAACTTTTTAACTTGGATTGCCCTTGGTTAAACAATTGCTAAAAGGATAGCCTTTATGAATAACAGATATAAAAGACTTTTTATTCTATCCCTTTACATAAGAAAGATAGAGAGAGATTTGCCTTTTCCATACCCAATACAAACTTAAGGAACCTCATAAAAGGAATAAAGAATACCCTCACCATGTATCAGATGTATCTTACTGTTGCTCTTACTTCTGTAAGAAAAATGTTTCCACAAGTTATACTATTACACTATATGGATGATATTACAGTATATGAATGATATTTTAGGGTATGCTAAAGATACACACTCCTTAGAAGCATGTTTACAGACTGTATTAGAAACATTAAATCATTATTATTTGCAAATAGCTCTTGAAAAAATGCAATGAGAGCTTCCATTTAAAAATTTAGGATTTACCGTTAGGTCACAGTTCCTCATCCTACAAAAATTGTTCTAATGGAAAGAGGAATTGAAAACTTTAAATGGTTTTCAAAAGTTAATTAGGGACATACAATGACTGCAACCCATACTAGGAATAACTACAAATCAGTTGAAATCCTTAATGATGTCCTGAGAGGAGCCACTCAGTTAAATTCTCTGTGACAACTAACCCTAGATGCAAAACAGGCTCTTGAAGGCAATAGAGACGACACTTAGTCAAACTATTATTAGAAGAGATTTGGAAAAGTCCATAAAGATATCAGTTGTGGACACAAAAGACAACCCAACTGCAGTTATTCATCAAAAATAAGGGATTCTGAATGGTTTCATTCCCAGGCCTAGCCTGTTCATAGTTTAGTCATTTATCCTATGTTGGCAGCAAATATGATTGAAAAGGCCATAAGGAGAGCCCTATATCTTTCAGGGATTATACCTCATACTCTATGTATTCTATATACTCAAACCCAAATTGATTCCTTTTTGTAAGCATTCCCTGAATGGCAATGCTTGTTAGCTTATGCTCTAAATTTCCATCATGGATCACCTTTGTGTCTCATATACATACATCTTGGCCATGGACTTTTGAAACTAAACTTTCTCAGAAGTCACTTTCAGGTCCTACCATATTCACAGATGCTACAAAAAATAATGCTGTTTATTCTATGGAGTTAGCAATAAAGAGGGTTTATTACATCCTGTTTACTTTACCGAGCAAAATGAACTATAAGCTTTTATTCTTGTTCTACATTTTTACCCTTATGATTGTAATCTAGTCATAGATTCAGCTTGTGCTGCTGGTGTTTTGTCACTCATCTCAATGGCCCAGATAAAATTTTCTGGCTCTAACATTTATCAGCTTTTTCAGCAATGTCAGAGAGGGTGTCTGATCAAGATTGAGTATGTATTATGTCCTACTTGAACCATCACACACACAATAATCAGGCCATGGTAATTCCGTGCCAGATTTTATCCTGACTGCTGTCAGTCATATCCATCCTCAGCTTCAAGAGGATGAGTTATATCATCAATCAGCTCATGCTCTTCGAGTTCAGTTCACTCTTACTAAAGAAGAAGCATGACAAATAGTGAAAGCCTATCCAGCTGGTGTCCCATTTCATTGGCCCTTGTTGCCTCCAGGCCACAATCCAAGAGGAAGCCAGAAGAATTGTGGCAAATGGATGTTACTCATTACTCTTCTTTTGGGAAACAAAGATATATTCATGTGATTGTTGACACTTATTCAAGTTTTACTTTTGTTATGCCTATGGATCTGGAAACCACAAAGGCAACCACAGAGGTTATGCTTCAGACATTTGCCATTATCAGCATTCCTTTAGGTCTTAAAACTGATAATGGCCCACGGTAGACCTCAAAACATTTTCAGGATTTCTGTGCCCAATTTGGTATCAAACACTACAGGGATACCTTTCAGTCTCCTAAGACAAGCTATATGTGGAATGGAAAATTAGGGATATCAAAACATTACTTAAAAAACAAAAGAAAGGGAGAGTCACAGGCACTCCAGGAACTTTAATAAATATAATTATATATACAATCACTTTTTTGATTTTTCATCAGAATGGGTTGTCACCTGAAGATAAGTTTTATTCTACCAGACGAAATGACAAAGAAATAACTTCCACACCTTTTACATATGATGATCAATTAATAATGTGGAAGGATCCAAATACAGGGGAGTGAGAAGGCCTGCATAAAGTAACAGCTTAAGGCAGAAAATTTGTTTTTATTTCCCAAGATACAGTAAGCACTCACTGGGTGCCAACAAGATATGACCACCTTATTCACCAGGAGAAGCCAGAAAAAGAAGCTTCCAGCAAAAAGGAAACGAAGATAGGAGCGACAGACAATCATACCAACCAGTGAGAAAACAGTGTTCCCAAGATTGTGGCTTCTGGCTTTTTGTGTATGGAAAGTGATTGCTCTGGGAGTACAAGCAATGCCTTTGTCGGGTCCATTTTTCAGACAAATACTGTTACAACTTGTGTTGTTACCTCTGCATTGGCGGAGTGGCAACAGAATTCCCTACTTCAGTTGGGATTAGCAGTAGCAAATACTGGTCCTCATGTCTGTGGGTATGTCAGATACACTCTCAAGTGAGAAATGGATCCCTACAATGTCAAAGAGCATATAGTTGGCCAGATCCATATCCTTCTATTAGATATGCTACCCCCCTATTACAGGTGCAACCTGTAAAAGACACTTTTCATGATGTGCCTTGTTTCAATACCAGAATGTCTTTTAATAATGTTACATTCAATGGATCCCAAAGCTATGGTAATATGTTTATCAACCTGGAAGAAATGGCACAAATAGGACTTTTTACATATCCTTGTGTGAGTGGCAATCTTTCTACTTTTATTTACATCTCCAAATTTTACAGTATAATGTGTGACAATTGTACAAAATCTATGGTTACTTTTCAGACTGGTATTAGCATGTGTGTACCCACTATGTGTAGCTATTAGTTTCCGAATTCCACAATGTTCATGCAAGGTAATAAGTATAAGAATTTTGTTGGAAAGCTCCCTACATCAACAACTCCTTCCTGGCAAGTGTATCACCAGTTGAATAATACAGATATACATCCTTTTCTGTTACCAAACTGTAATACATCTGCTGAATTTGAGTCAAAACATCACTAAGCTAAACTCTGTAAGGGCTCCAAAGTGATATTTGTTCATTTGTGAAAGATCAACAGAATCTTTAATTGTATAGGAGGCATGGCCCAGTAGCACCCCACTCAATGCTTTCCAGTGTCTGAGCATCTACATAAATTATGAGCAATGCACCTTAGGTGTAGTCAGCCCAGGTGTACAAATATATAACTTTTTAACACCCCTGCAGCACAACACATGCTGTATAAAAAAGGAGTTCATGGGATAATTTTTTTATAGTAAGTCACAAAAACTACTGCATTCCTTATACTTTGGGTAAGGCATTATAGATCATGGAATTGTTTTAGCTAACTTTACAATGGGGTTGAAGTAATTGCTAATGAAACAGTAACAGGCCTCCAGAATTTACAGGAATCATTGGATTCCCTGGCACACAAGGTTATAGATTACAGAACAGCACTGGATTATCTTTTAGCTGCAGAAGTGGTGTATATGTGGTTGGGAATTCATCTTGTTGTGTATGCATAAAGAAATCACAACAGTGATTATAAATGTTTATCGTCTTCATGATGCAGCCCAATGGATGGAGAATACCAGATCACAATTATTTCTTGTATAGTCATTTTCAGATAAGTGGAAATCATTGATTATTTCATGCTTGCTTTTTGTACTTGTATTGTTATTTACTTCTTGACTGTATAATTTCTACTATCTTAAAAGGCATACTTCCTTGCTTCCTTGACCTTGATACTGAACTATACTTGCTCCAATTACAACAAAAGAAACAGACATCCTGTTATCTGTTATCTAAATACCTTTGTGTATGATGTATTTTCTTTGATAAAATACAGATATAGTAGTAATCTAACTAAACACTTAGGCATTTGTAACTGATCATGTAAACCTTAGGTACACAAACACTGGTGCCATACTGAATAAATGGATTCCTGCTTTACTACCCTTGTGAGTCCCACCCCTTCATTCCTTGTCCAGATCAGGGCACACCTGGCCCTGTGGCTCTCCCCAGTGACTGCATCCAGACATCTTTCTGTGGAGGTAGATAGTATCTTCATTGGTACAAGTCTTTCCATGTTACTATTCTTGTTTTTCTAAATTAACCAACTTGTCATTTCCTTTACCCTAACAATATTTCAACGCGATCAGATCCTGAGACACTGTTTATGAAAGTTTCTTCCTAAATTTCTGTATTCCTTCTATTCTTGTCATTCAAAGGAACTTGCTTATTATTATTTTTTTTTCCTAGCTCAGTAACTTAATAAGGATAGCATTGGATAAACGGATTAGATAAAATTATTATATTTTATTCTATTAGCTTCACCTACCCATGAAAATATATCACTGCACTAATTTTAATCTAACTTTATTTACATAAAAGGTTATTATGCTTATGTTCATATTTTTCCTTTATCCATTTTTAAAATATACACCCAGGTATTTTATACTGCATACTTATATTAATTAAATAATATTAGTGATAGTGTAATGTCAATTTTATCTTTTAATAAAGCTATTTTTGTTCTAATTTTATCTGGGATCTTGATGGCTATCTTTTTTATATATGAAATTCTACTTCAATCCTTTATTTTACCTTTGTTTATATCTCTCATTTTTATTTTGTTTCCCGAAAACAACAAATTGTTGAATTCACATTTTTTAATCTGCTCTCCATTTCTGTTTTATGGATAAATTTTTGTCAATCACACATTCTAAATTATGATTACTTGTTACTTATTTCCCTCCTTCCTATTTTCCCTCACTATTCTTCTCACCCTATTTGTCCTATCATTCCTTACTACTCTAATTTATTACCACCCATTATTTTGCCTTCTTATTCCTTAACCTAGACACCTCTAAAGTCCCTCTCTCATCTTCTTCCCTTACCTCATTTCCTTGCCCATTTTTTTTATGACTTGAGAAGAGGTTTTTACCTTTCTAGACATATTAGTTCCCTCTTTCTCCATTTTTTGATTAGAGTAAGTTCCAGCACCACCCACCTTCCCCATTTTTCTTCTGTTATTACTTCCTTTGTGGTTCATTTGTATTAGTTTATGATTTCTTTTACACAGTTTTATTTTTATTTTTGAATGGTCCCATAATACATAGCTCATTTAAAGCCTCATTTTCACAAAAAAAGTAAACAATTTGAATTTATTGAGGCATTTAGGCTTTCTGAATGGATAGCAGTATACCTCTAAACTCATTGACATACTGTTCTTTTTTTTTTTTTTTTTGTTTTGTTTTGTTTTTTTTTTAATTTTTAATTTTATTTTATAATTATAACATTTTTTGACAGTACATATGCATGGGTAATTTTTTACAACATTATCCCTTGCACTTACTTCTATTCAGATTTTTTCCCTTCCTCCCCCAACCCCCTCCCCCAGATGGCAAGCAGTCTTATATATGTTAAATATATTACAGTATAATTTAGATACAATATATGTGTGTAGAACCGAATTTTTTGTTGCACAGGAAGAATTGGATTCAGAAGGTAAAAATAACAGTTTACATTCATTTCCCAGTATTCCTTTTCTGGATGTAGCTGGTTCTGTCCATCATTAATCAATTGGAATTGGATTAGTTCTTCTCTATGTTGAAGAAATCCACTTCCATCAGCATACATCCTCGTACAGTATCATTGTTGAAGTGTATAATGATCTTCTGGTTCTGCTCGTTTCACTCAGCATCAGTTGATGTAAGTCTCTCCAAGCCTCTCTGTATTTCTCCTGTTGGTCATTTCTTATAGAACAATAATATTCCAATTGACATACTGTTCTAAGGCATCATATTCAAAAGCAAAGATTCAACATGATATCCCTTTCCCCAGCAAAAATCTAGGAGCAGAACAAATAAAATCTACAAAATATGATGATATCTTAATTCTAAGAAATATGCATCTATGCTTAATTTTCATTAATTTTTTATTATCAGATTCCTCAAAGAATAATTCTCTTTTATCCTTAATCCCTAAATATCAGCATGATGGTTATTCTTTTGATGTTCTAGCTCATCAAAGGCTATCTTATTTTAGAGCCAAGAAAAGAGCCAAGTCCATCTCAGTTGATCTTCACATAATCCTATTGTTACTGTATGCAATGTTCTCTTGTTCTGTTCACTTCACTTAGCATCAGCCTGCAAAGACTTGTCTGAAATCAGCCTGATATTCATTTCTTATAGAACATTGAACAATAATATTCCATTAAATTAATATGCCATGTCATTTACAGTGGTCAGGCATTCATTCAATTTCCAGTTCCTTGTCAGTATAAAAATTCTGCCACAAACCAGTTTTGCACATATTGGTCCTTTTCCGTCTTTTATTGATTAACTAGTTATTGTAAGAAAAGCACATGCATAGAGTCTGTCAATCTGTACTCTCTCTAATACAGAGAACATTTGGAATAGTCTATATGTAATGCTGGAGTAATTGGGAGAAAGACGCTACCACATGACCTAAAATAAAGGATTGGACTTGGGAAGTCAACACCTTGGACTCAGGATCATGAGAGCTTCCATGATTCCTGCTGGAACTATGTGGAAAGCATGAGTTGATGAAATTTTTCACTTTAACACAGTCATTGAAACCTTGACTTTGCCATCTCACATAGACTTCTGTCTGATGCAATATCTGTCAACTCCTGAATCATTGCAGAAGTTCACAGACTGGCTCAAAATAAATCTCTGGAAAGCTACTCATTCCTCCAAGTGTACTATGCGGGGAATACCTGGCTAGAGGAAGAGAAAAAAGGAAAGCATATTTATTAGTCAGACATGGGAACTTGAGTGTAGAGCCCTAAAGAGGGATGGTTGCAGAGCATTCTGATTGCATTTGCAGAAGGAGGAGGGTGATAAGCACCATATCCATCTTTTACCATGAAAATGCTGAGTGATATTTAAGCAATATCAAATCCTCTGGTTTTTCCTCATCACCTTTGTTTTGGGCAAGAGTTTGAAGCATTTCCCAATTGTCAGGAAGAAAAGTGGAATTCCGATTTCACAAATGAAAGAATCATTTGCCTGTAGAATAGTTCCATCATTAGAAAATTCTTCACAATCCTACCTCTTCTATGACCAGATTAGATCTATAGCACAGGTGTTCTGACTCTTTGTTTGTCCCTCTGTTAGAAGTTGAAGATAAGTACATCAGCAGTACTGGATGCTGGAAAGAAGCTCCTTTCTGCTTCCTAAAAAGAGATTTAGATTCCACCTACTAAAGGCATTGGGAGCTTATTGTGGGAAGATTATTTCCCCTTAGTTGTATACAAAATGATCATATTACAGAATTTTAAAGATTTTCAGATTCATCCTAAGAAAATTCTGAAACCTTGTCAGTTTTTTAAAAATTTTCACTTAAAAAATTATTTTGTGTGTGTGGAGTTTGGTGATTAAAAAGACATTTAAAAAATATTTGCATGGATAGAATATAATTTTCTTTCTTCTTTTCTATCTTCCATACCTTTAATGCCTCAGTTGCCCATATATATATAGACACACACATACTCTAACCCAGAGTAATCAATCAGGAAACTTTCTTATTTTTTCTCTCTTTCTGGAAAGTTTGCAACAGGAGATTTGGTAGCTCTCTCCCTTATATAGATCAACATCTTCCTTCCCCCTGTCCTTACTAACTGTTGACATTCTTGGAGAACCAGAAAGCCAGATAAATGTTCTAATTATATAATTTATTTTCATTTCAGCCCCATATGAAACCTGTCTGAAATGCATTACAAATGTCATTCACTTTAGCTGCTTTTATATGCAATGAATTCAATAATATCCACACAGTGAGCCACATATATTTTATGTTTATAGGTGCATTATCTTATGTGTCTATGTATATGATTGCAAATCTCTATAATTTTACAATCAGAAATATATAATAGTTATGATACACATATTTATATATAATGCTATATGAATTCCAATTATAAGAAATTAGTTCTACATTCTCTTCCTTTTATACTAATATATTCCCTTCTTAATTTATCCTGCATTTCCTTTTTCTTTTAAAAAGTCTTAGAATGAAATCAATTGACACCAATTTCCTTATTTTGTTATATATGTCTCTATTCCTTAATACTTTTTAAAGACATTAAGATTCTGAGAATTATTTCCCTCCTCTGTTTATTAGAATGGTATAATTCAGGTCTTGTTAATGACACAAATCAATTTATATTCATAGGTTTTTGTGGAATATTGTATTTTTTCCCAAAATCTACAAAGATATGTTTTTTTTATCAGAAATGCTCAAAAGTTTTTCATTTCAACAAGTTTTTAGTTTACATATTTTATCTGATCCTCATGATCTCTCAAATTTCTGTAAAACAGACATTATTCTCCAAAGATTAAGTAGCTTCAGTTGTTCCATGGTCTAGCACACAAAGAAAAAGAAAGTTTGAAAAACTTCAAGAACTGATGCTTTGCTGACCCTGAACTTACTTAGCATGCCTTTTCCACTTCCAATGCTATTAGAAGCAAGGTTGCACTTCAGTGGCAGATCAATGGATATGACATGGACTTTCACTAAAATTCACTTCTACATCGTTTTCTCTTCCTTTCAATAGTATAAAGATCATAGTTCTAGGTTGCAGATATTTGCTAAGGCCTCAATAGCCAGTTTGGCCAAAGTCCTGCAAGAGGGAAAGCCTTCTGGGCCTGAATCATTTCAACTCTATGTCTGACTAAATTACTTATCCTGAGTTTGATCCACTTTCCTCAACTCTAAAATGAGAATAATAAGAGTTTTTATAATATATTTTGATGTGGTTTTTAGAATCCAAGGAGATAATATTACAATATTATTTATCAATTATCAATTAATGTTAATTGATTATCATGCTTTCTGAAACATATTCTCTATATAAACACTAGTTATTTTATTATAGCTAATCTTATAGTATTATAATTATTGCTAATTTATAACTATGAACAATGTATTAATGCTCCTACTTTTGTATAACATATCTAACATGTGACTACATTCATAAATGTTATTTTTTATCTTTGCCATTTTTATGTTTGTTCTGTCTGACCTATATGTTCATTTATATATGAACTATAGTTTCTATTGATCTTTTTCTTTAACCCATTCCTTATTTAGGAAATATTAAATGTCTAAATGTAGATTCTTTTTTTACATTTTTTTCACTATTTATATTGTTACATATTCATAACTAATTACTATATTACAGTAGTAATTCACCTTCCTTTTCCTGTGACAGCTTCTTTAACAGCTGCTTTCCTGAAGCCCAAGAAAGTTCCTTTCCTCTTGGAGTTTAGTTAATGACCCTTGTCATTATTCATTAGTAATTAAAGATGGGGAATTCTCAATCAGTGAGAATTCTTGAAGGCTTTTTCAGCTGGGGCAAAGCTTACTTTTTTTGACATCTCCCTTTTTCCCTTGGCAGACTAATGTCACTGGTGCTGCCCATGACATGATAATCACACCTCTAGAGAGATGGGCTCGGGTAATTCAGTCCTTATAACTGGGATCTGCCTGTGCCATCACATATGCACACACAAGTACAAAGTGACACAATCTGCTTGATTCGGCCCTTTCCTCCGTCCTTGAGGAACAGAACAATCAGGTGAGTGTCTTCTATCTCAGTTTTACATCTAGGGACGTAGAAGCAGAAAATTTTTTTCCAGGAGAAAATTAGAGTTAGAGTGTTGCTCAATTCCTATCTTCAGGGGACAAGAAAGATCCTGAAAAGGCTAGGAAAAAAGTCTTGGAATTTATCCTTGGAATCTTATTGCATTCCTGTTTTTATTGATATTTTCTCTCCTACTCCATGACCTCAATATCCTTCACAGGTGATTTTTCAACAGCCCATAACTTGTCCCTGGCTTGAGAGTAATCTAGATGTTTCATTAGCACATATTGTGAGGAGCATTTTTCTAAAGCCCACTCTCCTGACATTACTTCTCTGACATTTCTGGTTTTTAGGGTTGCTACTTCTATCTTCTCTAGATTATGGGAATTTTGTCTTTCAGGTCAAAATGAAACTTGTTCTTCTGCCTCCATTCCCTGCTTCTTGTCTCCTCTTCCTTCTTTCTTTCCTTCCCATTTCTCCTTTTGATTTGTGTCACTCCTGAGTTGCTCTGATTGATGCTTATTGCCTCTGGCCTTCGTGCTTTAAGGAACTTCTGAAATCTTTGTATTTCTCCTGTTAATGCTCTCCTTTTTCATTTATCCTACCTTTTGTGATATTTAAAAAGGTCCAAAAGTTTCTGGGAAATTTATTCATTTATTAAGAAGGCCAGAAGGTTACCATTAAAAGAATGATAATTTTGTGGACAGACATGTTTATATACCCTTCAGAAAAGTACATGGACCATGGACCATTGTGTTCAGACTAACTCTCTGGAGGATCTTTGTATCAGCCCAAGTCCTAGGTCTTAGAAGAGGAGTGAAGAGGAAGGACTCACTTAGATGGTCAAACTTGGAGTCCATTTATTCCAAATTCTCTCAGCCTTATATACCCTAAGACCCTTACAAAAGCATAGTAGACTGCACATGTACTAACTATGTAACTGGGCATGGGGGTCCACATAAACAACTTGCTATTGTGTGCAGATAACTTTTTACCACTTAGTGTTACTTTGGTTTAATCACAACACAGGTTGTCACCACCTCTTGACTTCTCAGGAAGGCCAAGAGCCCTTAGGGGAAATGGGGAGCCAAATCAGACATTGTAAGCAGATTCCCTCTGGGCTGAAGGGAACTCACCCAGAGTTCCCCCACTATCTGTAGCCCACTACAGATAATTAAATAACAATCAAATCTCATTGGTCAATGTGATTGGAGGTAGATTATATTAAAATGAGGAGTTAAGTATCTTTTGAATAGCAAAAAGACATCTATATTATATTATTCATAGCTTTCTCCTATAAATTCAAAGAATGTATATCTTCCCCAAGCATGAGCAGAATATAATGAGTTTGCCTAATTTAAATTCCTTGTAAGGTTGAGTATAGTCTGATTGAGATTGCTGAGACTTAGTACAATGTCATTATAAGAAGAAAAGCTGAACTTTTAATGACTTTAAAGAAGGTGTGAGAAACAATTCTATTGGACTTAGGAATGGTAAATTTAAGTCTTTAATTATACAACTGCAAATGGGTGTCGTATGAAATAGGAACACTTGCTATCAATACCTGTCCTTTTTTATACCCAAAATACAACCCCTTCTCTAGATGCCCAATTGCTTGAGCACCAGAGGTCAGATCCTATTAGGAGTGAGTATTCCCCCATGTGAGTATAAATCTCTACCTGATTCCATCATCACTCCTCCCTTAATGCTAAGTTTGATTAGATATAATTCAACTCTTCCCCTGATTCGCTATAAGCTGAGAATTATCCTCCCTGAACATGATATTCCCCCATATGAGTTTGTCTCCTCCTTTGATCACAGCAATACAGGCTAGAGGAAAATTCTTTCTTTTTCTTTTCTTTTTTTGTCTGAAGCCCAAATTGGGTTAAAGTGACTTACCTAGCATCACGCAGCTAAGATGTGTTAAGTGTCTGAGGCCAGAATTGAACTCATGTCCTCCTGACTATTTAGGTCTGGTGCTCTATCCACTGCTCCACCTGGCTGCCCCTGGAAAATTCTTTAAAAAATATTATGAGAATCTGAAATTGTAAAAATAAGTCATTTTGCTTTAAGTTTGAATATTTACCAAAAGAGACCTAAAAATGTTTAAGTTATTATTGACTCAAATTACAATTAAGTTTCTGTGATAGAAGCTAGTAAATTTTACAATAATATTGAAGTAATTCAATTATCAACTGACAAACCAAAAGCCCAATATTTTAAAATAACATTAAAGGCAGAACTCTGAAACCTTTTTTTCTAAATCTTTTTTTCTTTTAATCTTTTTTTTTTCTAAAATTATTTACTCAAGTTTTCTTCCAATCATTTAGAAATCTAAATTTTTAATTCTTCTTTTTTTCTTTTAGAACTCTAAGTAATTCTAATTTTATTTTAATTTGTAAAAGATGTTTATGTTAGGATTCTTACAAGGTGTATTTGAAAGCATATACTTAAGCTAGTTTTTAACATTCACTATTGTAAAACCTTGTGTTCCAATTTTTTTTTCTTCCTCCCTTTCCCCTAATCCCTCCTTTGGATAACAAGTAATCTAATATATGTTAAACATGTTCAATTCTTACATACATGTTTCCACAATTATCATGCTTCACAAGTAAAATCAGATCAAAATAAAATAAATGGAAAAGGAAACAAAATGCAAAGAGACAGCAACCAAAAAAAGTAAAAATAGAATGCACACACAGTGCCCTCTGGGTGCAGATGCCTCTGTCCATCCCAAGATCATTGGAACTGGTCTGAGTCACCTCACTGTTGAAAAGAGCCACATCTGTCAGAATTGATCATCATATAATCTTGTTGTTGCTGTATACAATGTTTTCTTGCCTCTATTCACTTCACTCAGCATCAGTTCCTGCAAGTCTCCCCCCGCCTCCCTGAAATCATCCTGCTGGTGATTTCTTACAGAACAATAGTATTCCATAACATTCATATACCATAACTTATTCAGTCATTCCCAACTGAGTAGCATCCACTCAATTTCCAGTTCTTTGCTACTACAATAAAGGGTAATACAAACATTTTTGCACATGTGGGTCCTTTTCTCTTTTTTGTGATTTCTTTGGGATCAGAGACACTACTAGATCAAAGCATATGCATACTTTTATAGCCCTTTGAACATAGTTGCTCTCCAGAATGGTTGTATGAGTTCACAACTCCACCAACAATGTATCAGTGTCCCAGTTTTTTAAAAGCCAGGTATATACCATTTATCAGCCTCAGGCAACTTTAGAAGGTGAGACCATTATCCCTTGGCATCAAATGAATTTGAATCCCAGTAGCTTGAAGGAGGAATGATGTGCTGTATCTCCTAGAAAGGATGTATCAATAGCCCTAAAGCTACCTGGTCTTAATCCTAAAGCCACTTATCCTTGGGAGTGCTGTTGTTCTACAAACAATGCTGGCTGTCAGATAACAATCTGTTGGTCAGTAATAAAAAATTTCTGAGACAGCAATGAGGTACATAGCAGACCACTCCTCAACTCCACTTCTAACCCATAGAATTCAATAATGAGGTATTCATATCAGGGTCATGAAACACCTGATCTCTTTAACTTTTTTCCTATAAATCTATTTTCTTTTTTATATACTTTATTTTTTATTAATTTCATAATTATAACTTTTTTTGACAGTACATATGCATGGGTAATTTTTTTTACAACATTATCCCTTGCACTCACTTCTATTCCGAATTTTCCCCTCCTTCCCTCCACCCCTCCTCTAGATGGCAGGGAGTCCCATACATGTTAAATGTGTTATAGTATATCCTAGATACAATATATTTGTGTAGAACCGAATTTCTTGTTGCACAGGAAGAATTGGATTCAGAAGGTAAAAATAACCTGGGAAGAAAAACAAAAATGCAAACAGTTTACATTCATGAGTGTAAATGAGTGTTCCTTCTCTGGGTGTAGCTGATTCTGTCCATCATTGATCAATTGGAACTGAATTAGATCTTCTCTTTGCTTCCATCAGAATACATCCTCATACAGTATCGTTGTTGAAGTGTATAATGATCTCCTGGTTCTGCTCATTTCACTCAGCATCAGTTCATGTAAGTCTCTCCAAACCTCCCTGTATTCATCCTGCTGGTGATTTCTTACAGAACAATAATATTCCATAACATTCATGTACCATAATTTACCCAACCATTCTCCAATTGATGGGCATCCATTCATTTTCCAGTTTCTAGTCGCTACAAAAAGGGCTGCCACAAATATTTTGGCCCATACAGGCCCCTTTCCCTTCTTTAGTATTTCTTTGGGATATTAGTCCAGTAGTAGCACTGCTAGATCAAAGGGTATATGCACAGTTTGATAACTTTTTGGGCATAATTCCAGATTGCTCTCCAGAATGGTTGGATTCTTTCACAATTCCACCAACAATGTATCAGTGTCAAAGTTTTCCCACATCCCCTCCAACATTCATCCTTATTTTTTCCTGTCATCTTAGCCAATCTGACAGGTGTGTAGTGGTATCTCAGAGTTGTCTTAATTTGCAATAAATCTATTTTCTTGTTGCTGTTTTTTTGCTAAATTCTTTTGGAACTCAACCCACTTTAATTGGCATTACAATTATAATAACTTTTATTACTTGTGGTAAAGATGAGTCTCAGGCTGCAAATTCTTTTGAGACACCTTACTATATCAGTCTAATTTTGGGGGGTCTCCTTTGAACCCCAATAAGCTTAACAAAATTCTCTTATCAACACTTGTAAGCTGGCAAACTTTCATAATTACAATTGTCATGTTGTCCATAAGTATGGAATTGCAGTCTGGATCACCCACTGATAGACTTCCCATAATATCCCTCTCAGTTCTCTCACACTGAGTCTATTCAGAGACTACTATCTGTTATAAGGGCAGAGATAAGGCTCTGGCTTCTTAATCTCAGCATGCATCTTACCAAAAGTTCTCCCCACCATTTGTGCTTGTCCATGAAACTAAGGAGCTCTATCTTTGCATGTCTTTTAGTAATCAACTGCTATTGCTGTTGCTACTGCTACTGGACCGAAAAAAATGCAGAATGCTACTTATTGGATATGTAACCTTTCAATAATGGATTAGAGACTAGGGATGACTTTCCATCTAAAGAAAAAACAAATGCTTAAATTGGACACTCCCTTTCCCATGAGTAGTATCTAAAATATTTTCAAATAAGTTTGTTTCCTTTTTTTACCTACTTTCTGAAATTATTGACTTGCAGATAACAGATCCAGATAGTTTCTCCTGCTTTCAAGATTAACAATTTCCCCAACAACTGAGAAATGAGATGACTGCAATTCTGCTGAGTCCACATAAGGATGAAAATGTAACCAGCACATCAGAGCTGGACCACTTAAGTAAGATTTCTTATCCCAGACATTTTTTTTTTGCTTCAATTCAAATATTTTTGTCCTTTGGAGTACTTTTAATTTCTTCTCAAAATCTCTTTTCTTGCATAACTGTTCTTCATGAAATTTAAGACCATGCCATCAAAATGAATAACAAAATTATAGAAATCTTCCTAAATCATTAGGTGAGAACCTTTTTTTATAGGAAGAATTCCTTGCAGGTTTTTGGGGAAAAGTGTAGGCATGGATTTTCTTTTGGAATTTATTATTTTTTCTTCTTTCAAGTGTCCCTTTAGTGGTGGTTCTGATGAGTACTGAGTATAGAAGTACTGAAACCCCCAAACATGTAGGAGTTTTAGCTATTCCTGCTATTCATCAAATGATGGGGAGAAGTGGTTTGATCCACAAAACATATGGGTCATGAGATTTCTCAAAATAATTTATAGACAGAGGCAAAGATTTAATTATCATTCCATTGCCTGGCTTAAGTTCCAAAGAACAATTTTACCCATTAGCAAGGGGAAAGACTTTCTCTAAGTTCCCTGTTGAATTCAGCATTAATAAGGGTGGAAACACCATCATAATTATGTCTTAATGAATTTGCTGTCATAAGTCAGATAATTCCTAATGAAACATCAACTCAATTAAATAGGCTAATGTCCTAAAGAAGTTAGCAAGAATTGGAGTACTCATAAGTTCTTTTATATGAAGGAAACTAGGAGTCCATCATATTAGGTTTTTAGGGGTTTGTCAAAGTAGGGATTCAAACTCACCCAAGTATAATAAAGGCTTACTTAGGATAACAAAAGGCCTGAACAAAATCAAAAAGTAGGAATGATCAATGCTACTTTCTGCTCATCTCAGAGCAGATCTTGGATTCTAGAGTGTTTTATTTATTTATTTTTTCTTTTTTTAACTACATCCCACTCTATATTCCATCAAGACACAGGGCTGTTAGGAAGGACATGGACTTTTGTTGAGGTCTTATTCAGCCTCATTGGTTGCAACCTACATCAACTAGATAAGGTTAAGGCAACCTTTTTATTTGTGGGAGATTCTGTTTAGTCTGACTAAAAACTAAATCATAAGCAATTGAAAGTAAGCCAACTCCTGAGTGGAATTTATGGTGAAACATTGTATAGCCAGCCTGGATAGGTCAATTAGAATTATCTATAGTTTTAATCTTTTTTTCTTCATGTAATATGTAGCTTTTTTTTTTGTTTGTCCTTTTTTTCTCTAAGATCGGTGACATTATGGATCAGTGCCATGAGATGCAAATGAATTTAAGAGCAAAAGAGTTGGTTTAGGAATAACATAGATGATTTCATTTAACAATAAAAATACAGAAGACCATTTGAATTAGATACAATTTACAGGATTATTTAATTACATGATTTTTTAAATGACTATGGCCAATCATAGTGGTGGATTGCTCATTTAGAGATATCATTTATTTGAAACAATTGTCTCTCTGTACCTAGTTTTGTTTTTTGTTCATTTGTTTGTTTTCTGTTTATGATATATTTATTTTTTGTTTATTTGTTTGTTTTGTTTTGTTTTGTTTTTTCAGTGAATTACATATTAGCTCCTTGATATGGAAACTGAGGATCTCATTAAAAGTTTTTCTGCCTTTAGTTTCTAGTAAGCACAAAAGCTTATTTTTTCTTTATTTGCTTCTGTTTAATCTGGATTATCAGTACCAGTAACTTCTGTTTGTATTGTGAATTGATAAATTGACAGGATTCCTTTATTTGCACCATGATCATCCAAATGCAAAGGGTAGAAAGAATGAGAATTCTTCAAATAAATGTTTCAACTATTTCTTATGATATAATTGTATCTCTCTTCCTAATTCTGGTGTGTGTGTGTGTGTGTGTGTGTGTGTCTGTGTTTAGATATAAAGACAGAGACAGAGAGAGGAGAGACACAGAAAGAAAGACAAGGAGAAACAAAAGGGCAGAGACAGAGACACATAAACACACAGAGTGAGAAAAACAGAGACAAAGTGAGAAAGAGACAAAAGAAGAGACATTAGAATCGACAGAAAAACAGGTAGAAACAGATGGGCACTCTTTCTCTTTCCATAGAAATTGATTGCATTAAAAACTATCATGACTATTTTGACTCAAATATAATCTGTTAAATGTAAATTTTCAAATTATAATTTTATTTCAACTGTTTAATAACTTGAAATATCTTATTGTATTATTTTATATATCAATTTTCTTTCTGTAGCCAACCATATACCAATATCACTGTCTCTCTCTGTCTCTTTGTCTTTGTTTCTTTCACTGTGTGTATCTGTCTCACTTTGTCATTTGTCTTTCTCTCTCCCTCCTCTCTTTCCTTTACCTCTGTTTTTATCTTTTCCTCTCTTCTTTTTTTTATGGATAAATATTGATACTTTGCCTATGTGACTTTTTAGTATTTAAGTATCTACCTAATGCTCAGTACCAAAGGAAAATTCAGGAAATACAATCAAGTTGATTATGATTTGTCTTAATTTATCAATAGAAAATTGTCTTTTAGAATAATATTGTAAAACTCCTTCCTTTCTTCCTCTCTCCCTCTCTCCCTTTCTTCCTTTTTATCTTCCTTTCATCTGTCTCTTTCTCTGAGAGCATTTCTACTTCAGTGAAAAAATTATTTTTCTTGATTTAGTTCTAGGTATTGTCTTCTTCATCCAGATAGGATCAGGTATACTGGGAAACTTCTTTCTCCTTTGTCTTTATACCATCACTTTCTTCAGTGGCAACAAACTGAGATCCATAGACTCCCTTTTTTTCCACTTGGCCTTGGCCAATTCCATTGTGCTTATTTCCAAGGGAGTTCCTCATACAATGTTTGGATTGGGGCTGAAAATTTTCCTAGATAATGTTTGGTGTAAACTGATTCATTTCCTCCACCGAATTGCTCGTAATGTTTCTCTCACTATCACTTGCTTTCTGAGTGGTTTTCAGGTTATCACCGTCAATCCCTTCATCTTTTCCATTTGGCCAAAACTCAAAGCTCATGCCTCAAACTACATTTTCCTCTTCTGCCTTTTCTGCTGGATCCTACACATTCTAATAAATGTCTATGCATTTGTAAATATGCAGAAGCATCCAGAAAGAAGTAACAACATGAGGGTATGGAATACTGGATTCTGTTCACAATTCGCTTCAACATCATTCAAAGTCTCTCTATTTGTAATTTTGTTCTCTATTCCTGATTTCCTATGTGTGGGATTTATGGTCATAGCTAGCGGCTATCTGGTGCTTGTCCTGCAAAGACACCATCAACAAGTCCAGCATATTCACAGCTCCAGCCATTTGACAAGAAGGTCTCCTGAGACTAAAGCCACCTACACCATTTTGGTATTGGTGATCACCTATGTTTCCTTCTACTCAGTCAATTCTGTTTTGTCATTTTATCTTTTTATTTCTGATAAATATTATGAGTGGTTGATTCCCACATCAGCTTTCTTGGCTGCATGTTTCCCCACCATAAGCCCATTTGTGCTTATCAACTCTGATTCCCATGTTCTCCATCGTTTCTACTCCCTCTGGAAAAAGAAATGATTCCAAGATTCTTGTTTTCCTGGATATTTCCTTGCCCAAAGTTCTATTTCTTCTCATAAGAGTAGATATCTTTAAGAAGAAAAAGAGAGCGGGTAAGTACACAATAGGATCAAAGAGTCATATGACTTAGAAACTAGAAAAGCCATTATTTGTAATAATCATCTTCATCATAAGAAACATCAAGTTTAGAATTTTTTTGGTATCCTTTAATTGTGAACCATCCTATTTTGCTTCTTTCAGATTATTTTAAACTCTCGTTCTGCAAATGTGTATTAAATATTCCTCTTATCCTTTATAAATTATTTTTGTTATGGATTAGAACAGGATGTTGAAAAAAACAATTTACATTGAGGGAGAGATAGCTGAGAAATGGCTATCAATTTCTTCTGTATATGAAGTAAGGAACAAATTGTGTTTTACCTGTACTCTACAAAAACTGTAAAAAAAAATCTGGAGAAAAGGGAGGAGAAAGTTTTGTGATCAGGACTGGCATAAGGGATATATTATGTCACAAGTAGAGTTTTTTTTCTCTGATTCCATATCATTTTTAAAGTCTTAAAAGTTCTTTCTACAATCTAGTATAAAACATATGTCAAAACAATTTAGTATAATCTCTTTAATTTTGCTTCAAAACCAGTTAAACTCAGCTCAAACATTATGATTCTGATATTTTTCATAATTAATCTATAAAATTAGATCTATTAAATTAGAAAATCATATTTTACCTGAAACTTAAGAAAACTTAAGTTTTTCAATATCATTTGTATCCTCATCTAAACTTGTGGACTTGCTGAAAATTGCTAATAACAAATTAGAGAAAGTTTCTTAAAAAAAAAGTATGAAATCTGAAATTGTAAAATAAGTCATTTTGCTTTAAGATTGAATATTTACTGACTCCATTACAATTAAGTTTCTGTAATACAAATTAGCAAATTTTAAAATGATTTTGAAGTAATTCAACTATCAACTGACAAATCAAAGCCAAATATTTTAAAATACTAGAAAAGGCAGAACTCTGAAATCTTTTAGTTTTTATATAATCATTAATCTTTTTTCTAAATTTATTTACTCAATTTTCCTCCACTTATTTAGAACTCTAAAATTTTAAGTTAATTCTATTTTTTCTTTTAGAATTCCAATTAATTCTAATTTTATTTTATTTTAAGAGTTTTTTTTTTATTTTGAAAACATATACATAGCTTTCAACATTCCCTTGCAAAAATTTGTGTTCTAAACTTTTTTCTCCTTCCCTTTCTCCACTCTCCTTCCCTAGATGGCAAGTATTCCAATATATATTAAACATGTGTAATTCTTCTATGTATTTCCACAATTATCATGCTGCACAAGTAAAATCACATCAAAAAGAAAAAAAAATGAAAAAGAAAACAAAATGGAAACAATTTTAAAAAGTAAAAATACTATTTTGTGATCCACATCTAGTCCCCTGTGAGTACAGATGGTTCTCTCTATTACAAGATCATTGGAACTGACCTGAATTACCTTACTGTTGAAAAGAGCCACATACATTGGCACTGATCATCATATAATCTTGTTACTGTGTACAATGTTCTCTTGGTTCTATTAACTTCCCTTAGCATCAGTTTTTATAAGTCTCTCCAGATCTCTTTAAAATCATCCTGCTGGTTGTTTCTTACAGAACGCTAATATTTCATAACATTTATATACCATAATTTATTTAGTCATTCCCCACCTGATGAGCATCCACCCAGTTTCCAGTTTCTTGCCACTATTAAAAAATATGTTATAAACTTTTTTGTACATGTAGATTCCTTTCCCTTTTTTATGATCTCTTTGCAATACAGACACTGCTAGATCAAAGGTTTTGCACAATTTGATAGCCCTTTGGGCATAGTTCCAGATTGCTTTCCAGAATGTTTGGATCAGTTCACAACTCCACCAATAATGCCTTAGTGTCCTAGTTTTCCCACATCTCCTCTAATATTCATCATTATCTTTTCCTGTCATCTTATCCAATTTGAGTGATTTTTAATGGTACATCAGTAACTTCAATTAAATCTAATTCTATTGTTCCTTTTAAAGGAGTTGAGACTGAAATGTATCTAATTCTTACATAAATTTATGAATAGAGATCACATCATATATATATATATATATATATATTCATGCATTGACACGTGTATGCATATATGTACACAAATGCATACACACACACTCACACACACATATACACACACACATATATATGTATATATACATATATACATATATATATATATATATATATATATATATATATATATATATATATAATTAAATGAATTTCTATAAAGATTATGAATTGTATGCCAGTAGTAGCAAAAAACAAAAAAACCTGGGATGGAATGAGCAAGCAATCTACCTAATTTCAAATTGTATAACAGTTTACATTAAAAGAATTGTTATATAGTAAAGACATGTTCTACAATGTGTTTTGGTCCCATATTAAATAATAAACCTAAGTAAAATTGACTTTTCCTTTGAGGTATCATAAAATATTCTGTTAGGATTCTTACAAGGTACTTATGCACTTAGTTCACACCTTTAAAGGAGTTCAAACCTTTAAAGGAGTTTACACCTTTAAAGGAGTTTGCTCATTGGTCCACACATGAGATTCACATCTTTAAGAGAGCATACTTTTAAGGAGCTCCCACAAGCCCAGGGAGTACCCACAAGCCCATTCTCTGGGAGGATATAAGGAGCCAGGATTCAGTGGGAAGGGTCAGAGTCTGGATTGAGTCAAGGGGAGAGCTTCAGGGAAGCTCGAGGAGATTCAGAGACAGGATTCAGTGGATTCACAAGTCCAGGGCATTCACAAGTCTAAAGGAAAAGCCCGCTCATGGACTTCCTGGAGATTCACAACTAGGATTGACTTCCAAAAAACCCACAATCCCACACTTTTGGAGGAGGAGTCTGATTCATTCCATTTTCAACCTTGGTGCTGGCTGGAGGTTTTGGATTCAGAGGGAGGTAGAGGCTGAAGCTGGCTGGAGACATTCTGACAAGAGCTCTTGGGAACGAAAGAAAGAAAGAACTTGCCGAGACCCAAGTGAAGGAGAAAAGGCTTGAAAGAGAAACTAAAGGATCAGGAGATAAGATTTGGAAAGAGACTGTAAAGGACTTTAACTCCTGGCTGCATTTTGGGATTATTGAACTGATCTGAAACTAAGGCTGCCTCCAGAAACTCCCCAAAGAAACCTCTTCCCAGAGGACGACTACAATTTAGAGACAACAGAACATTACAATATTCCATAACTTACTCTCTGCTAAGAAATTCTTTTCTTTAAAACTGAAATGAAGAAGGTTTTCTTTTTTAATTTAAACAATTAATAGATTTATATTTTCTTATCACAAACTTTTGCATAATTTCATTATTCTTCTACTATTTTCAATATTTCCGAGAATGACATCTTCTATATAAATATATAATTATGAACAGGCAGATATCAAGGACAATACTTATCTTCTTAGTTTTTAGTGTATAGAAAAGACTGAAATGGTGAGAACTCCCAACTTCTAAATGTATATATCAAACCAATACAGAGGTGCTCAAATTTGGAAGCAACAAGATACAGGATAAGACAACTCAATTTGCCTTGGTTAGAGAGATTTGTTATGAAAACAAGAATCAAGCCAAGATATTAGATTATGGGTCAAAGTGATCTGAACTCTACTAAATACATCTCCAGAAACTTTTAAAGTAATGTCTCAAAATGAATTCTGTAGTTGCATAACTAACAAAAAAGCAAGGTGAAAAAGAACTTAGAAGGTTGTTGGGAAAGGTTTACATCACTTGGGTCAAAGGGGAATATGATTTAATGCAGGCAAGTCAGAAGCAATCGGTGCCCTTGCATATCAGCAAACTACTCCAAGCCCTAATAGAGATCTGAGACCAAGGTCTCCTTTTCCTGCAAGCTGACAATTGACTATGTCCCACTGCCTGATCGAATAGTAAGTAAGCAATGGAATAGATTAGTTACACAAGACATAACTATAGTAAATTCTTGTTATATAAACCCAAAGACTCCATGTTCTGGGATAAGAACCCTTTATTTGACAAAAACAGTTCTCCCAAAACTCATTAAAATTGTTTGGTTAAAAGAGAAAAAAAAAACACATACATACATATGTACATACACACACATATATTTACTGAAAAAAACCCAGCTTCTTAAAGTAAATTAGGGAAAATTAAAAAAAAAATCCAAAAGAAAAAACAGATTTGGTAAAATGAAAAAAAAATCTGCAGAACAAAATAACTCCTTTAGAAATAGAAGTAGCCAATGGGGGGGGAAAAGGTAAAAAAAAGCTAACTGAAGAAAATGATTTTAGAATGGAATTGGATAAATGGAATTGAACTCAATGACGCATCAAGAATCAGGCAAAATAATAAAAAAAAAATAGAAGAAATGCAAATTGCCACATTGAAAATACAACCAACAAGCTAAGAATGATTGCATTATCTGAAAGCAATGAGCAATAAAAAAGCTTGGAGAAATCACTTCAGGAAATCAAGAACAGCCAAGATTCCAGAGAAAGGCAGGAACTGGCCTAACCTCTCCCTTCAAATTCCTTTAAATTAAAACTTTAAAAAATTTTACCTCATCAAAACACTCAACAAAACAGAGTAGAACATTTTCCAGCTGAAGACAACTAGAAGGTGAGCAGAAAGGATCTGTGACACTAGGGTGGGAGTCCAGTATGCAGTCCCAGGGCAGGTTGTACTAGTGTAATCTTAGACCTGGACCTAGATCTAGCATTGGTCAAATCTCTGAATCAGAGGCAGTGCTGGTGATTTCCAGATCTCTTCGCTCAGAGACACCAAAGAGGATTTGGAAGGTCAGCAGAAAAGATCTATGGAACCAGGATTGGAGTATCAAAGTGCAAGCTGCACCAGTGCAGCTCTACTCCTGGCCCAGATCCAGACTCAGAACCAATCCCACACATCTCCTCACCTATCTCTCCACCTAAGCATCATTGAGCCAGGACCTTTGAATTTGCACTATACCTTCAGCCCAGGAATACCAGGAAGGACTCTGAAGGTCACTGAGAGGATCTATGGGAATGAAGTAGGAGTCCTGTGTGCAGTCCTAGTACAAGCTATGATGGCACAGCCCTGGATTTAACCTGGCCCAAGCATCAGTTAAAATAGAACACTGACTTAGTACATCAGATCTTACAACTACATTGGGGCAGAAATGCTCCAAATAGCTCCAGGATAGAAAAGAATACTTGTAATCACATTCTTAGAAGGGTCTCTGAAAACAAATGCACAAAACCCCTGAATCTTGGGACAATGCATCTACCACCCTGGAAACACAAAATGAAAACTCCAACAAATATTATAGATAAATGTCAAAATTATCAGATTAAGGAGAAAATAGTTTAAGGAGCCAGAAAGATACAATTTAAATGTCAGGCAGCCACAATCAGAAATACCCTGAGTCTAGCAGCTTCCACATTAAAGAACTGAAGAGCAGGAAATGTCATATTCCTGAATGTAAAGGAGGTTGGGCTACAACCAAGAATCAACTATCCAGCAAAACTGGGCATCATCCCTCAGGGAAAAGAAGGACATTCAAGAAAATGGGGGATTTTCAATCATTTCTGATGAAAAGGCCAAATCTGAACAGAAAAGTTTGTCTTCAAATATGACTCAAGAGACACATTAAAAGGTAAACCAGAAAGGAAAAACATGGTATGTTTTTGATCTCTAATTCCCTATGTGGGAAGATGATACTTACATCTTTTGAGAACTGCATATTTTCCAGAACACTTAGCAGAATTATACATAGAGTGTGTGAGTATAAATTGACTTAAATATGATGATGTAAAAAAGAAATTAAGGAATGGAAAAAAAAGGATTGTACTGAGAGAAGAAAAGGGGAGCTAAGCTAGGGTAAGCATATCACATGAAGATGCACAAAAGACCTATTATAATAGAGGGAAAGAAGAGGAGTGATGAGTATCGTTTGTACCTTGACTGATTGGGAATGACATTCATATTTAGTTTGGTATAGACATTTATCATACCATATAAGGAAGTCAAAGTGGAAAGGGGAAAGAAAAGAAAGGGAGAGACTGAGAAAAAAGAAGGCAGAAGTACAAGAAGCAAGGGGTAAGAAAAGAGGGAGCTGATAAAATGGGGGACATATTGAGGGATGTGGGGGTATAAAATAGCAATTGAAACATAAATCAAAAATTAATGGGAAGCTAAATAATTTAATCCTAAAGAATAGGAAAGTCAAACAACAAATTATAGAAAAAATCAATAATTTCATACAAAATAAAAATGAGACAACACTTCAAAGCTTAAGGTTATAACCAAAGCAGTTCTTAAGGAAATTTTTATATATAACTCTAGATGCTTACATGAATAAAATAAAGACAAGATCAATGAATTGGACATGCAACATAAAAATATACAAAAAGAACAATTTGAAAATCCCAAATTAAATACCACATTAAAATTTTTGAAAATCAAAGGAGAGGTTAATAAAAATGAAAGTAAGAAATTTATTAAATTAATAAATAAAACTAAACATTTGTTTTATGAAAAAATACATAATTATTAGGTTAATTTGATAAGAAAAAGGAAAGAAGAAAACCAGATTACAAGTCTCAAAAATGAAAAGAGTGACCTTACCACCAAATGTAGTGGTAATTAAACAATGATTAATATCTTCAAAGATGTGCCAATAAATCTGACAATCTAATTGAAATTGATATTTATAAACCCACACACACATTGTATTAAGACCAAAAGAAAACAAAAAAGTAAAATAACTCCTCATTTTAAAAAATGATCAAAATATCAGTGAAATCCATAAAGAAAAAAATCTTCACAGTAAATGGATTTAAAAGTGAATTCTCAGAAATATTTAAAGAATAATTAATTCTAATAATACATCAACTATTTTGTAAAGTAGTGGAACAAGGAGTTGTACCAAACTCCTTTTATGACACAGATATGTTGCTGACATCTAAACCAGGAAGAGTCAAAACAGAAAAAGAAAATTATAGACCAATTTCCCTAATGGATATTGATGAAAAAACTTAAAAAAAATTATCAAAGAGATTATGGCAACTCATCACCAGAATAATATACATGACCAAATGGGATTTATGACAGAAATATAGGGTGGTCTAATATAAATAAAACTATCACCATAATATACTATATCAATATTAAAAACTAACAGAAATCATACAGTTATTTCAATAGATGCAGAAAATTTCAACTATTGCTAATAAAAGAAACATTAGAGAGTATAGAAATGAGAAATTTTCCTTAAAAGGATAACTAGCATCTATCTAAAACAATCAACAAATATATATAATGGGGATAAGCTAGAAGAATCCCTAATAAGATCAAGGGTAAATCAAGAAGGCCCATTATCACCACTATTAGTCAAATGTTAGTTTCAACAATAAGAGAAGAAAAAAGTAACTAAAGGAATTAGAGTAGGAAATGAAGAAACAAAACCATTACTCTTCGGAGAGTTCTAAAGTATATTTAGTATAATCCTAGTATATATAGAGAATCAATTAAAATACTATAAATAATTGATAACTTTAACAAAATACAAGGATATACATTAAATCCACACAAGTCATCAATCTTTCTTCATGTTACCAACAAAGCCCAGCAGCAAGAGACCGAAAAAGAAATGTCATTTAAAACAATTATAGATAATATATAAACTACCTGGGGTTACCTGACAAGAGGAGCTCAAAGAATTATATGAACACAATTACAAAACCCTTTTCACACAAGTAAAGTTAGACCTCTGGGACCTAGCCTTACCTATTATAAAAGACTTTAGAGAGATCTAAGGCCAGAGCAGAAGTTAGTTTAGCTTTCAGGGTCTTAAAATCATTGGCCTGATCAGTGCCCCATTTGGGGAAAATTGTGTTAGGACCTTGAATAGAATCATAGAAGGGCTTGGCAATAATCACAAAGTTAGATTTCCAGATTCTCCAAAATCCAGCCAGACCCAGGAAAGTATACAGTTGCTTTTTTGAGGCAAGCTCAGGGAGTGATAAGATTGTCTGCTTCCTCTCCATGGTGAGGGAAGGGGTAGTGGGAGTTAATACATGGGTCAAAAACTTAACAGAATGACAGGCAATGTGGGTCATAGACAAAGAAACTATTACCCTAGAAGAGCATAAAGTTAAGTATTTTTATGGCAGCAGTCAGAGAAGCCTCTCAGATTGGGCTCTAGATCAAAATATCATTTACATATTGGATAGCCAGTGACTATCCAAATAAGTAGGGGCAGTCACAAAAGACCTGAGGTATCACTGTCCATGGGAATTGGTGGGGGGTTAAAAAGAAACCCCAGGGAAGGGATTGAGCTTGCTGTTGTCCACTCCAGGTAATCTTAGTGTTTTCCTGTGATGTTTGATACCTCCCTCCATTCTGTAAAAGGGGAAAAAGGTGCTGCATACCCTCATATCTGAAAGTGAACTGATAAGCCTTTCAGTTCATCCCTCTTGTTCCACACACAGTAATTACTAATTTTATGTTTAACTTGATGATGATAATTCCATATAACTTAGTTAACCCTTTTAGTATTTTCATAAGAAATAGCCAAATAGTCTTAGTTGTAATTTCCTCTTAATTTCCTAGCAAAGGTGAAAATACCTAGTTCTCTGAATTACATTCACAAAATATTATAAAACAGGATTAGCAAGGCAAACTACTCTAAAGAAGGCTACAATTAAAGGATATGTGTGTATCTATAACTACGTAAATAAATATATGTAGATATAGATTTAGATAGATACCTATAAACACGCCCTCATACACATATCTATACACACACTCATATACATTTATGTAAAACCATGTTATAATATATCCACTTGTCATCTTTTTCTGTGGAGGTGGATAGCATCTTTCATTGGTAAAAATCTTTCCATGTTGGTCTTGTTATTGTTTTTCTAAATCAACCAACTCATCATTTCCTTTACCCTAACAGTATTTCAACACAATTAGTTCCTGAAAGTTCTTCAAAGTTTCTTCCTCATTTTCTGTATTCCTTCTACTCTTGCCTCCTTTGATTTTAAATTTACAACATAAAAAAATTAATTTAAAATAATCAAAATTATCCATTTTACACTTCAAAAATGTTCTCACCTTATAGTATAGTTTAAAGTCTGACATTATCAAATTTCCTTCCATTATATCTTTTTTTCTTTTTTTTTTTTTCTTGGCTTTTTGAAATTCCTGATCTTTTGTTCTTCCAAAGGAACTTGGTTATTATTTTTTTCTAGCTCAGTAAGATGATTTTTAGTAACACAATAAAGCTGGCATTGAATAAATTGATTAGGTAAAATTGTTATAGTTCATTTTATTGGCTTTACCTACCCATGAGCAATATATTATTCTAAAAATAATAATAATAATATATTCTTGTAATTCTAATAATAATAATAATAATTTGTATAAAATGTTTTTTATGTTTATGTTCATTAGCTCCTTTTTTCGTTTTTATACACATATGCTTTGGTATTTTATACCATATAATTACTTTAAATTATTTAAAACAATATTAAATAATATTAGTGTCACAGTTTTAGTGTCATTTTTTCTCATTTAAGAAATCTATTTTAGTTGTAACTTTGAAATTATAATAGCTAAGTTGGCTTTTTTACATAATAAATTCTACTGTAGTTCTTTATTTTATCTTTGTGTATATTTCTCATTTTTATTTTGTTTCCTGAGAACAACATATTCTTGAATCCAAATTTTAATCTGCTATCCATTTTTCTTTTATAGATAAATCTTTACCAGTCACATTCTAAATTATGATTACTTGTTATGTATTTTCTTCTTTCCTATTTTTCCATCACTGTCCTTCTTGCCATATTTACTGTAACCCTCTTCACTCCTTTAATTTATTTCTTTCCATTATTTTCCACTTCTATTCCTTAGCCTATAAACCTCTAAAGTCCCTCCCTCATGTTCTTCTCTTACTCTATCTTCTTGTCCATTTATTTCTTTCTAAATTAAGAAGAGTTTTATACATTTTTAGATATATGTTCTCTTTCATCCATTTTTGATTAGAATAAGATTCCAGCACTACCCACAACCCTCATGCTTTTTTTGCTATCATTCATTTATGGTTCAATTGTATTAAACAATGGTTCTTTTTTATCTCTCTACACAGTTTTTTTTAATGACTTTATACTATATAGTTCAGTCCAAGCCTTTCTTTCAAATTATCCAAATAAGTATAACATTTTCACATATAAGAAATAAACAATTTGACTTTATTGAGGCATTTATATGTCCTAAGTGGAGAGTGATAGACCTCTGAAGTAATTGACACTGTTTTAAAGTATCATATTCAAAAGCAAAATTCAGCATGATTTCTTTTTTTCTCAGCAAAAATCTGAGAGCATCACAAATAAATCTATAAAATCTGATGATATCTTCATTCTAAGCTGTATATTTCTCTGCTTATTATTTTTTCCTTTTATCAGATTCCTCAAAGGATAATTCCCTTTCATCTTCAAGGCCTATATTTCAGCAAGATGATTATTCTTCTGATGTACTACCTCATCAAAGGCTACCTTATTTTAGCAAAATAACTGCAAAGAATGTACTATGAGTGTCACAAGCTCAAGACATTTGACTGAGGAAGTTAGTAAATTGAAGGACATAAAACTGATTCAATTCATTCAGAGATGACTCTCTGAGAGACTGATTTTGAGCAATGAGTTATTTTTTTTCCTTTTTTATTTTGTTTTATTTTATTTAAAATTTCTTCAGTAGTATTTTATTTTCTAAATTGTGTAAAAATAGTTTTCAACATTCATTTTTGTAAGACTCTGTGACCCAAATTTTTCTCCCTCTGTTACTCCCTTCTCACCCTCTTCCCCCAAACACCAAGTAATTTGATTTAGGTTAAATGTGTACATTTCTTTTAAATATTATTCCATATTTCTCACATTTAGCAAGAAAAATCAAATCAAAAGAGGGAAAAGCCATAAGAGAAAAGCAAACAAAAAGGTAAAAATCCTATGTTTCAATCTATATTCAGTTCCCATAGTTCTCTTTCTGGATGAAGATGGCATTTTCCATTCCAAGTGTATTGGAATTGCCTTGAATCATCTCATTGTTGAAAAGAGCCAAGTCCATCATCTCCAACATGCTCTATTCATTTTCATCCCCATATATACATGGACTCAAAGGAGCTGCAGTTATCCACTTTCTGAACTATTAAAGAACTTTAACCCATAATTCCATTAGAAACAAGAGGACATATCATTCACAAGGCTAACCTGCTAACTGGAAGTAAAGAACTTTAGAGACTAATTGAAAAAAAAACTTTATTTGCAACTACCTTTGCTATCACTTATTGGAAAAAGACTCTTCAATCTAAGGATCTATCATTCTTTAAGCAGAATTTAAGACTCAATACCCAGGCCTTTCTGTAAAACATTTACAGCCAATGAGAAGTATTATAGAGAAACATTGTGCAATGTTAATATATTTCAAAGGAGGATGTAGAGAGCCAGAAGTCTGGAGAAGTATACTTGAAACAAGGTGTTAACTCAGTGGAATTGATGAGATGATGGTTCTCTAGTATACACATACTTAGTACTTAGCATGGCGATGTAATGACTCTCTAATTCACACATACTCAGTGTACTGTTATGATGTAATTGTAACAGGGTATTTAAACTGGGGATAAAGTCAGATTCAGAAGGAGACTGAAAACTGGGGTAGAGGACTGGGCTCTGCTACTCTTAGGATAGATAGGAGAGGGAGAAGAAGAAAGATGATAATTATAGACTGGAGATTCTGTCTCTCCCCAGAGATGTGCTTAGGGTGTCAGCTGCAAGATAAGGACCATTAACTTCATGAGATCTAAAAAAATGGCACCGAAGGTTTAAATTTTGTCCCAGGAGTAAATCATTGCAAGCTATTTTTATTCTTTAGTGATAATATATTCATAAACAGTTACTCACTAATAATGAATATGATCAATTTTTTTTTAAAAATTGGGAAGATCTTGAGAAACTTTGACAGATTTTCAAGGAGAGAGGGATGTGAGAATTGAAGAAGATCACTGAGGGTTGGAGATGCAGAGAATTCTCAAGCCCAGGTGAGGGCAACTTTCAGATTTTTCTTTGACTTCCCTGGATTTTCAAGCATTTCATAGCTTTTACAGTTTATGATTTTCCCTCCCATTCATCTCAGTTCTTATCTTGCCATTTCACTCATTGATTACGAATTCCTACATAGGGCCAATGCCATTGAAAATACTATGTATCCTCATGTGCTCATACAAATTTCTCAGTTTTCAAAGCTTTCTGTTCTGACACAAAAAATACAGGAAATAAGATAAAAGCTTAGATGACATACAGGCATAGAAGGAGAAGGGTGGGGGGATATACACTCCAAAAGAAGCAATCTTTTTTTTTTTTTTTTTAATGGATCTATCTTCAGTGGAAAGATTCATGACATTGCAAGCATTGTGTTCAAATTTCAGCTTTAAAATTTAATAGCTTCATGATCCTGGCTGAAGCAATTAACATGAGTCATTTTTTTCTTTTATAAAATTAGCTAATAATGATTACTTGAGATATTATTGTTGGTGTTTGTGTTTTTGTTGCTGTTGGAAAGGCTGAAATCTCTCATTCTATCTAAGAGAGTAGAAGTTTATGGAACTCTCCAGAAAAAAAGAGAAAAAAGGGAGTTGTGTGTAAAGTCCAGGCTAGCTCCCTGGAGGCCTCAGGAATAGCCAGAGTCAGGATAAGCAAAAGGAGATGGAGGAAACTGCCACAAGCTCTCCACCAACCTCCATTCCCCTCATCCTCCTGCAAAGTGAGTCTCACTCCACCCTCTAATCCCTCCTACAATTATCTGTATACACCAAAAGATGGAGCCAGCATGGAATAGTGAGAAGGGCCATTTTTCCAAACATGCTAATAGAGTTATTGTCCAATAGGTAATTAGCCTTCAGTGCTCGGTTTTCTGATTCAAGCACATCTTTTAAGAGTTTCAGCCCTTTACAGAGGTGGAAGCCATTTTATAGAAACTTGGTAGCTGTGGAAACTAGTAGCTGTGACATCTGCAGTTTGTGACTTCAAAATCATAACCATGACACAATAAAAGAGAAGTCAAGATATATGCCTGTAGCAAAGCCCAGAGAGAATAGGCAGTCTTTTCTCTGGCATTTCATTGTCTACTTAGTTATGTGTATTTTACTTCTCTTAAATATATATTTATCAGATTAAAAATTTTTATGTATATACCTATTGCTGAACATAAGCTTAAGTAGACTGGAGTAAGGCCATGGTGCATGAAGTACTGAGAAGAAACAAAAGGACTCAAAGGGTCATGAGTTCGAAAGCTTATTAGGAACAGAGATGAAGAGTGGACCTCCTAAATGATGGGAAGAATTTATGGGGGCTGCATATTCACATTAGTAATTCAGAGCTCAGTCTTTGCCTTTCTATCTCCTAAATAGTTCTTGGGTAGATTAATGAGGACATAGGAAAAGGAGGCCCATAGAAGGAGTCAGTGAGTGGATTACCAAGTCTATAATTCACCGTTATTGTATGCTAAAGAGTTTGTGATGAAAAATGTTGCCAATCTTGCATATCTGGATAAGAAAGCTTGTTAAACTATTCATTATGAGAAGGGAATTTTATTAGTTTCCTAAATTGAGTTTCTAGGGAATAAAAGGCTCAATCAGTGGTCAGACTGGAGTGACTTCTGTTTGTCAGGGCCTAAGAATAGGCCAGTCCATCTGTTTGGGGCATAAAAGTGGAGAGTTTTGGAAAAAGAGGCAATGGAAAATGACCTTTTAAGATTTAGGAGAAGGCGTTCATCCACCAAGATAATTATTGAAGAGTTTTGTTCCCATTTTAAGCTTGGGGCATGTACGGGAGCAATTTGATAAGCAAAATTTCAGGTAAGAACTTCTGTGAAACTGCTCATTGATATAACAATACCACTACGAGATTAGGCATCAACCTGTGAGGGATGGAGAAGACCCTTACCCAAAATGACTACATAGCATCAGTCTGGAAAGATTTGTCTGAAATCAGCCTGCTCATTATTTCTTACAGAACAATAATATCCTATTAATTTCATGTACTATAACTTATGCAGTCATTCATAGTGCACAGTCATCCACTCAATTTTCACTTTCTTTCCAGTTCATAAAGGGCTGACACAAACATTTTTGCACATATGGGTCCTTTTCCTTCTTTTTATTTATCAACCAGGTATTGTAGGAAAGGCATATGCATAGAGTTTATCAAACTGTACTCTCTCTAAGACAGGGAACATTTGGAATAGTCTATATATACTGCTGGAGTAACTGGGGAAAAGACCCTAGAATAAGACCTAGAATAGAGGACACGACTTAGGAAGTCAACACGTTGGATTCAGGATCATGAAAGCTTCCATACTTTCTGCTGTAACAATGTGGGAAGCAAGAACTGATGAAATCCTTCACTTTGACACAGTCATTGACAAACTGATTTTATCATCTCACATAGATTTCTGCCTGATGCAACATATGCCAACTCCTGAATCATTGCAGGAATCTTGATTGCTGATAGAAAGTCACACAATGGCTCAAGATAAATCTCTGGGAATGCTTCCATTCCTTCTGGTGTACTCTGTGAAGAATACCTGGGTAGAGAAAGAAAAATGAGGAAAATATGTTTACTCCCAAAGAGGGATGATCACAGACACTTATTCGGAAGGCTCATTCTGATTGCATTTAGGGCAGGAGGAGGAGGAGGATGGTAAGCATCCTGTCCATCTCTTATCATAAAAATGCTAAGTAACACCTGCTTATAAAAATCCCCTGGTTCTTCCTCATCATCTTTGCTTTTGGCAAGGGTATGAATCATTTTCCATTTGTGTTCACAGATGTCAGGAAGAAAAGTGAAATTCAGATTTCACAAAGGAAAGAAACCTGTACAACAGTTCCATCATTAGAAACTTCTTCACAATCCTACCTCTCCTATTACCAGATTTAATTTACAATGCTTGTTTTCTGACTGTTGTTAGTCTCTGGGTTATAAAGTGAAGAAGTATTCCTGTATTTGTATGGATATTATTTCCTGTCCTCTTTTCTGCCTTTCATGTCTCCCCATACACACACACACACACACACACATACACACACACACACACACACACACACACACACACACACACACACACACATACACACCCTCTGACGCAGAGTAATAATCCAGGAACTTTTAATTTTTTTTCTGTTTCTAGAAAGTTTCTAACAGAAAGAAGATTTGGTGGCTCTCTCCCTTATAAAGTTTAAGCTCCACCTTCCTTCCCTATCCTTATACTACTAAATCTTGACACACTTGGAGAACTCAAAACCCAGATAAATGCTCTGAATAAATTATTTTTAAAAATTTTACTGTTACATGTAAAATGTATGGGATTGCCTGTCATCGGGGGGAGGGAATACAGGGGGGGATAATTTGGAAAAATGAATACAAGGGATAATATTATAAAAAAATATATATATAATAAAAAATTTTAAAAAAATTACTGTTATATGGAACCTGTCTGAAATGTATTATAAATGTCATTCACTATAGCTGCTGTAATATCCAATAATATTCAGGCCAAGAGTCACATATGTGTTAGTTTATATGTGCATGATCTCGTGTGTGTGAGTGTGCATGCATGTAAAATTGGGATATCTCCCATATAATTATACAATTAGAAATATATGGTAGTATGACACATATATTTATATTAAATGGTACGTGAATCCCAAGTATGTACAATAGCACATTCCACATTCTGTTCCTTTCCACTAATTTTTCCTTCCTTTATTTGTTCTTTCTTTTCTCTTTTAAAAATTCTTAGAATGCTATCAATTGACATCAGTTTCCTTGTTTTGTTATATATGTCTCTACTCTTCAATACTTGTTAAAGATATTGAGATCCTGAGAATTGTTTTTTTTTCTACTCTATTAGAATTGTAAAATTCAGTTCTGTTAATTGCAAAAACGAATTTATATATATTGGTTTCAGTCCAGTCATCTTTTTTCTTTAAAATTCAATACAGTCATTGTCTTTTTATCAGAAATGTTCAAAAGTTTTCCATGTCAACAAGTTAGCAGTCTACATATTTTATCTGATCTCCATGATGTCTCAGAATTCTACAAAACAATTATTCTCCAAAGATAAAGCAACTTAAGTAGTTCCATGATCTAAAACACAAAGAATCCAATAGAAATTAAAAAGAAAATCTCTAGAAAATGATACTTTGATGACACTCAGCATGCTTCTTCATTTCCAATGCTACTGGAAGCAAGACTTAACTTCAATGTAGATCAATGGACATAATAGAGGCATTTATCAATGTTTCCCCCTTTTCTTTCCAGTGGTATACAGATCATAATACCAGCTGCAGACGTTTTCTTGGACTTCAACAGACAGTTTGATCAAGGCCTTTAATAGCACGAGTCTGCTGCCTCTGAATCAGCTCTATGTCTTTGACCAAAAATTTTACCCTGAATTTGGACCACTATACTCAATTCTAAAATAAGAATAATAAGAGGTTTTTATATTCCAATGTGGTTTTTAGAATCCAAGAAGATACAATATTATCTATTAATTATCAACCTTTCTGAAACATAATGCTAGTTATTTTATTATAGCTAATCTTATATTTTATAATCATTAATTTGTAACTCCATGAAAAATATATTAATATTCTGCTATTTTATAACCTTTCTAACATGTGACTACCCTCATAAATGTTATTTTTAAAATCATTACTAGTTTTCTGTTTAATCTATATATTCATTTATATATGCTATAGTTTTTATTGTTCTTTATTTTTAATCCACTCAAAATTTAGGAAAAATTAAATATTTAAATATAGATTTTTTTACCATTGATATTTTTGTGACATAATCATTACTCATAATAAGGTATTAATTCTGCTTCCTTTGCCTGTGGCAGTCGTTTTAATAACTACATCTCCGCTCTTCTGGAGCCCAAGAAATTTCCTCTTCTCTTGGAGTTTTGCTAATGACTTGATCCTTGTCATTATTCATTAGTAATTAAAGATGGGGAATTCTCCATCAGTGGGAATTTTTGAAGGCATTTTCATCTGGGGCAAAAGTTTACTTTTTTAGACAAGTCTCTTTTTCCCTTGGCAGACTAATGTCACTGGTGCTGCCCATGACATGATAATCACGCCTCTAGAGACAGATGGGCTCAGATAATGCAGTCCTTATAACTGGGATCTGACTGAGCCATCACATATGCACACACAAGTACAAAATGAGGCAATTTGTTTGATTCAGCCCTTTCCTCCATCCTAGAAGAACAGGACAATCAGGTGAGTGTTTTCTTCTATCTCAGCTTTACATCTAGGGACTTAGAAGAAGAATTTTTTGCAGGTGACAAAAAGTAGAATGTTGTTCAGGCCCTGTGTGCAAGGGACAAGAAAGACACCTTAAAAAGCCCATGGAATTTTTCCTTGGGATTTTACTACCTCCCTGTCTTTATTGATATTTTGCTTCACTTTGCCATGACCTTCTCATCTTTCATAGGTGATTTTTCAAAAGCCCATTACTATTGTCCCTGGCTTGAGAGTAATGCATATGTTTTGTTCGCACATATGGTGAGGATAATTTTCCAAACCTCACTTTCCTAACATTACTTCTCTGATACTTTGGGCTTTTACAGTTGCTATTCCTATCTTCTCTAGATTCTGACTATTGTCCCTTTCTGGTTAGAATGAAACTTGTTTTTCTTCTGCCTCCATTCCCTGGTTTTTGACTCCTCTTCCTTCTTCTTCCTTTTCCTTCCATTTCTTCTTTTAGTTTGTCTCTCTCTTCTCTTCAGCTGCTCTGATTGATGCTTATTGTTTCCTGTTTTGAAGAACCTTTGAAACCTTTGTCTTTATTCTGTTAATGCTCTCCTTTTTTGTCTTTGTTCATCCTATCCTTTGTGACATTTTAAAATATCCAAGAGTTTCTGGATAATTTATTCATTTATTAATAATGCCAGCAGGTTACCATTATAAGAATGGTAATTTTATGGACAGACATGTTTATATACCCTTCATAAAAGTACATGGACCAGAGACGATCAAATAGCAGTCAAATGTAGTTAACGTGATTGGAGGTGGATTACATTAAAATGAAGGGTTGAGTATCTTTTGGATAGGAAAAGTGTCTTTGCATCATACTGCCCAAACTATTAGGGTATCCGTTCAAAAAGGTATACCTTACCCAAGCATGAGCAGAATAGTATGGTCTTCTCTAATTTAGATTAAATTCCTTGTAAGACTGGATGTAATCTGACTGAGATTGAGTCACTGCCATGAGGATGTGAATTTCTACCCTATTTCATCAATCCTCCTCCATTGGCTTCCAGTTTAGACATAGTTTAGCTTTTTGCCTGGTACCCTCTTGGCTCAGTACTATTCTTCTTGGAAGATTCTAATTCCTCCATGGGAGCCTCAGTTTCTTTCTCCAATCACATCAATATATTTGCCATTATACCCCAAGTATAAGTATTCTCCAACTTTGCTTAAATCATTTGTAAGTCAAACATAAGGAGTGGGGATAGATATATTGATGGATTTGGATCCCATTAGCTTGAAGGGGCAATGATATGGTATACCTCCTAGGGAAGATAAAGCAATAATAGGCCTTAATCCTAAGGCCATCTGGCCTTGGGAGTGCTATAGTTCCACAAACAATGGCGGCTGTCTGATAACAATCTGTTGGTCAATAATAATAAAGTTTCTGAGAAAATAATAAGGTATAGGAGACCATTCTTCAACTTCACCTCTAAGCCAGAAAATTCAATAATGAAGTGCATACCTGATCAATTCTCAACTCCATAACATTCATATACCATAGTTTACCCAACCATTCTCCAATTGATGGACATCCATTCATCTTCCAGCTTCTAGCCACTATGAAAAGGGCTGCCACAAACATTTTGGCACATACAGGACCCTTTCCCTTCTCTAGTAGTTCCTTGGGGTATAAGCCCAGTAGTAGTATGGCTGGGTCAAAGGGTATGCACATTTTGATAACTTTTTGGGCATAATTCCAGATTGCTCTCCAGAATGGTTGGATTCTTTCACAACTCCACCAACAATGCATCAGTGTCCCAGTTTTCCCACAGCCCCTCCAACATTCATCGTTATTTGTTCCTGTCATCTTAGCCAATCTGACAGGTGTGTAATGATACCTCAGAGTTGTCTTAATTTGCATTTCTCTGATCAATAGTGATTTGGAACACTCTTTCATATGAGTGGAAATAGTTTTAATTTCATCATCTGAAAATTGTTTGTTCATATCCTTTGACCATTTATCAATTGGAGAATGGCTTGATTTCTTATAAATTAAAGTCAATTCTCTGTATATTTTGGAGATGAGGCCTTTGTCAGAACCTTTAACTGTAAAAATTTTTTCCCAATTTGTTACTTCCCTTCTAATCTTGTTTGCATTAGTTTTGTTTGTGCAGAAACTTTTTAATTTGGTGTAATCAAAATGTTCTATTTTGTGATCAATAATGGTCTCTAGTTCTCCCTTGGACACAAACTCCTTCCTCCTCCACAAGTCTGAGAGGTAAACCATCCCATGTTCCTCCAATTTATTTATGATTTCGTTCTTTATGCCTAAATCTTGGACCCATTTTGATCTAATCTTAGTATGTGGTGTTAAATGTGGGTCCATGCCTAGTTTCTGCCATACTAATTTCCAGTTTTCCCAGCAGTTTTTGTCAAATAATGAATTCTTATCCCAAAATTTGGGATCTTTGGGTTTGTCAAAGATTAGATTGCTATTTTTATTCACTATCTTGCCCTGAGAACCTAACCTATGCCACTGATCAACTAGTCTATTTCTTAGCCAATACCAAATGGTTTTGGTGACTGTTGCTTTATAATATAGCTTTAAATCAGGTACACTTAGACCACCTTCCTCTGACTTTTTTTTCATTAGTTCCCTTGCAATTCTCGACCTTTTATTCTTCCATATGAATTTTGTTGTTATTTTTTCTAGGTCATTAAAATAGTTTCTTGGGAGTCTGATTGGTATAGCACTAAATAAATAGATTAGTTTGGGGAGTATTGTCATCTTTATTATATTTGCTCGGCCTATCCAAGAACATTGAATGTCTTTCCAATTATTTAAATCTGACTTTATTTTTGTGGCAAGTGTTTTGTAATTTTGCTCATATAATTCCTGACTCTCCTTTGGTAGATATATTCCCAAATATTTGATACTATCGACCGTTATTTTGAATGGAATTTCTCTTTGTATCTCTTGCTGTTGGATTGTGTTGGTAATGTATAAAAATCCTGAGGATTTATGTGGATTTATTTTGTATCCTGCGACTTTGCTAAAATTCTGAATTATTTCTAATAGCTTTTTAGCAGAGTCTTTGGGGTTCTCTAAGTATACCATCATGTCATCTGCGAAAAGTGACAATTTGATTTCTTCATTTCCTACTCTAATTCCTTGGATCTCTTTCTCGGCTCTTATTGCCAAGGCTAGAGTTTCTAGTACTATATTGAATAGTAATGGTTATAGTGGGCAACCTTGTTTCACTCCTGATCTTACAGGGAAAGGTTCTAGTTTATCACCATTACATATGATGTTTACTGAAGGTTTTAAATATATGCTCCTTATTATTTTAAGGAATAGTCCATTTATTCCTATACTCTCAAGCGTTTTTAGTAGGAATGGATGTTGGATTTTATCAAATGCCTTTTCTGCATCTATTGAGATGATCATATGGTTTTTATTAATTTGATTATTAATATGGTCAATTATACTAATAGTTTTCCTCATATTAAACCAGCCCTGCATTCCTGGTATAAATCCCACTTGGTCATAGTGTATTATCCTGGGGATGATTTTCTGAAGTCTATTTGCTAATATCTTATTTAAGATTTTAGCATCAATATTTATTAAAGAAATTGGTCTATAGTTTTCTTTCTCAGTTTTCGATCTACCTGGTTTAGGTATCAGTACCATGTCTGTGTCATAGAAGGAATTTGGTAGGACTCCTTCAATCCCTATTTTTTCAAATAGTTTACATAGCATTGGAGTTAGTTGTTCTTTAAATGTTTGGTAGAATTCACCTGTAAATCCATCTGGTCCTGGGGACTTTTTCTTAGGAAGTTGGTTAATAGCTTGGTCTATTTCTTTTTCTGAGATGGGACTATTTAGACTACTTACTTCTTCCTCTGTTAATCTGGGCAAGCTATATTTTTGAAGGTATTCTTCCATTTCATTTAAGTTATCGAATTTATCGGCATAAAGTTGAGCAAAGTAGCTCCTAACTATTGTTCTAATTTCCTCTTCATTAGTGGTGAGTTCACCCTTTTCATTTTCAAGACTATCAATTTGCTTTTTCTCTTTCCTTTTTTTAATCAGGTTTACTAAGGGTTTGTCTATTTTGTTGGTTTTTTCATAAAACCAACTCTTAGTTTTATTAATTAATTCAATAGTTTTTTTTACTTTCAATTTTATTAATCTCATCTTTTATTTTTTGAATTTCAAGTTTTGTGTTTGGGGGTTTTTAATTTGTTCCTTTTCTAGCAATTTTAGTTGTAAGCCCAATTCGTTGGCCCTCTCTTTCTCTATTTTATGCAAGTAGGCCTGTAGAGATATAAAACTTCCCCTTATTACTGCTTTGGCTGTATCCCACACATTTTGGTATGATGTCTCATTATTGTCATTTTATTGGGTGAAGTTATTAATTATGTCTATGATTTGCTGTTTTACCCAATCATTCTTTAGTATAAGATTATTTAGTTTCCAATTATTTTTTGGTCTATTTTCCCCTGGCTTTTTATTAAATGTTATTTTGATTGCATTATGGTCTGAAAAGGATGCATTTACTATTTCTGCCTTACTGCATTTGATTTTGAGGTTTTTATGCCCTAGTATATGATCAATTTTTGTATAGGTTCCATGAACTGCTGAGAAGAAAGTATATTCCTTTCTGTCTCCATTTAGCTTTCGCCAAAGATCTATCATATCAAACTTTTATAGTATTCTATTTACCTCTTTGACTTCTTTCTTATTTATTTTGCGGTTTGATTTATCTAATTCTGATAGTGCAAGGTTGAGATCTCCCGCTATTATAGTTTTGCTATCTATTTCCTCTTGCAGCTCTCTTAATTTCTCTTTTAAGAATTTAGATGCTGCACCACTTGGTGCATACATGTTTAATATTGATACTGCTTCACTACTGATGCTTCCCTTTCGCAGGATATAATGCCCTTCCTTATCTCTTTTAATTAGATCAATTTTTGTTTTTGCTTGATCTGAGATGAGGATGGCTACTCCTGCTTTTTTGGTTTTGCCTGAAGCATAATAGATTCTGCTCCACCCTTTTACTTTTAGTTTGAATGTCTCATCCTGTTTCAGGTGTGTTTTCTGTAAACAACATATAGTAGGATTCTGACTTTTAATCCAGTCTGCTAACTGCTTCTTCTTTATGAGGCAGTTTGCCCCATTCACATTTATGGTTAAAATGACTAATTCTGTATTGCTTGCCATCCTATTAACCCCTGCTTATGCTTTTCCCCTTTCCTTCCCTCTTACCCCCCTACCCAGTATTAAACTGGTAAACACCACTTGCTTTTCACAGCCCTCCCTTTTTAGGATCCCTCCCCCACCTTAAAGATCCTCCCCTTATTTTACCCCTTTTCCTCGAAATTGCTGTATTCCCTTCCCCTTAGCTTACTCCTTCCCTTTCACTTTTCAATGAAGTGGAAGAAGTTTCACCATAAATCGAATATGTCTATTGATACACGCTATGTTCATCTCCCTCCTTTCTTTCTCTCAGATATAATAGGTTACCTTTGCCTCTTCATGAGATGTAGTACCACCACTTTATACTTTTTTATGATATAATCTCCTTTCTTCCTCTAGTTTCTAAGACAAATTGTACATATGTTCTTTACATATTTTTTTGACAGAAGTATAGTTCTCAAGATTTCTTTTTACCTTTTTTAGAAGTCTCTTGAGTTCTGTATTTGAAGATCAAACCTCTTATGTAGGTCTGGTTTTTTCATCAAAAATAGATGGAATTCATTTATTTCGTTAAATGTCCATCTTCTTCCCTGGAAAACGATGCTCATTCTTGCTGGGTAAGTTATTCTTGGCTGCATACCAAGTTCCTTAGCCTTTCGGAATATCATGTTCCAGGCCCTGCGTTCTTTTACTGTGGATGCTGCTAGATCCTGTGTTATCCTTATTGTGGATCCTCCATATCTGAATTGTTTTTTTCTAGCAGCTTCCAATATCTTTTCCTTTGTCTGATGGTTCTTGAACTTGGCCACTATATTTCTTGGTGTTTTGATTTTAGGGTCCCTTTCAGTAGGTGATCGATGAATTTTCTCAATGTCTATTTTACCCTCTGTTTCCAAAACGTCTGGGCAGTTCTCTTTGATAATTTCCTCGAAAATGGTGTCCAAGCTCTTTTTTTCCTCCCATTTTTCAGGGAGTCCGATTATTCTCAAATTGTCTCTCCTGGATCTGTTTTCCAGGTCTGTTGTCTTTCTGGTAAGGTACTTGACAGTCTTTTCAATTGTTTCATTTCTCTGGTTTTGCTTGACTCCCTCTTGGTTTCTCCTTGAGTCATTCATTTCTATTTGTTCCAGTCTAATTTTCAATGATGTATTTTCTTCACTCACTTTTTTTATATCTCTTTGTAATTGTCCAATTGAGTTTTTATCTTCTATGGAATTTTTTTCCATTTTATCCATTTTATTTTTTAGAGAGCTGATTTCTTTTTCCAGCTCACTAATCCTGTTTTCCTTGGAGTTGTTTACCTTTTCCAGCTCACTAATCTTGTTTCTCAATGATTTGATTTCTTTATCCATTCTGTCTTTGAATGCATGGGATGACTTCTCCAGGCTCTCTTGCCAAGCTTCCCTTTCCTTTTCCCATTTCTCTTCCAGCTCTCTTGTGAGAGCCTTTTTGATTTCCTCTATGAGGTTCTTTTGTATTGAGGAGCAGCTTGTATCCCTCCCAGGGGATACATCTGGGGACATTCTGTTCCTAGTCTCCTCAGCATTTGAAGTCTGCTCCCTCTCCACACAGAAGCTGTCAATGGTTAGAGCCCTTTTGAATTTTTTGTTCATTTTGTCAGAGTAGGAATCAAAGAAAACAAACTGACAAGAGAAACAATTGGTCTGTTTTGCGGGGGATAGGGCTGGATGTTATTAATGGGCTTCCTCTACAGACTGGGGGTAGGGCAACAGAGAGCCACTAACAGAACAGCAATGACTGTACTGAGTCTGCGCTCTGAGGCTCTGAGAACGCACCGAGTCAGTCCAGGTGGGTGTTGGGGGTGGCCGGGCTCTGAGAGACGCTGGCTTTCTGGGGTTTTAATCTTCACCTCAGGTGTTTACACCCTCTCTGCTGCTCCTGGCTTTCTGCCAAGACGGAGCATCCACACTGGGGCAAAAGCCCTTTCGGAGAAACGGCAGAGATCACACCTCTCCCCCTCCGGTCTGAGCTGTGTGAGCTGCCTGTCTTGCTCTGGCTGTCTGCCCTCAGTCTGTGCCCAGTCTGATTGACCCTCCCCCGAACAAACACAGACCTTTTCTGGCGACTTTCAAGGATGTCTTCTCTTGGTTATAATTTGTGGATTTCTTTCTGGGTCAAGCATTAAGTCAGAGGCTTGTCATGAAGTAAGTTCTGAGAGAAAACGAGGAGCTCAAGCAGCTGTCTGCCTCCACGCCGCCATCTTGGCCGGAAGTCCCCAATTCTCAACTCTTATCTCTAAGATTACTCCTCAGTTCTACCTCTAAACCATAAAATTAGCATATCAATGTGATGAAGCACTTGATGTTTTTCCTATAAATCTATTTTCTTTCTTTTTGTTTTTGGCTGAGGCCATTGGGGTTAAGTGACTTGCTCAGGGTCACACAGCTAGAAAGTGTTAAGTGACTGGGACCAGATTTGAACTCAGGTCTTCCTGACTGCAGGGTTGGTGCTCTACCTCTTTGTCACCTAGCTGCCCTTATAGATCTATTTTCTTGTTCCTGGTTCTTTCCTAAATTGTTTTTCGAACTTAACCCACTTTAATTAGCATTACAATGACAAGAAACTGCTCTTTAACTTGGAGATGGGGCTGAGCCCTCAATTTTTTTTTTTTTTTTTTGAGACACAGTATAACACCATGTAGAAGCACAATCTTTTTGGAGTCTCCTTCAAATCCCAACAAGTTTAACAAACTTCTTCTTATCAATACCTGTAAGGCTGGCAAACTTTCTTAATTACAATTTCAAGTTGTCCATGGATGTGGAGTTGTGGTTTTCTTCACCCACTGATTGACTCCTTATACTGTCTTCTTCATTCTTCTGACAGTTAGTCTACCTAGGAACTGCTATCAGATATAAGGGCAGAGACAGAGCTCTGATCTCTTAATCTCAGTATGCACCTCCCAGAAGTCCTCTCTACCATGGAAATTAATGACTAAGGAGCTCCTTCCTTACATGTGTTTTAGTAATCCTCTGCTATTGCTGTTGCTATTGCTAGGGGACTGCAAATAGATCTATAAGGGCAGCTAGGTGACAAAGAGGTAGAGCACCAACCCTGCAGTCAGGAAGACCTGAGTTCAAATCTGGTCCCAGTCACTTAACACTTTCTAGCTGTGTGACCCTGAGCAAGTCACTTAACCCCAATGGCCTCAGCCAAAAACAAAAAGAAAGAAAATAGATTTATAGGAAAAACATCAAGTGCTTCATCACATTGATATGCTAATTTTATGGTTTAGAGGTAGAACTGAGGAGTAATGCAATCTTTCAAGAAAAAAACCTCAATATTAGGGACAACTTTCTACCTAAAGAAAAAAAAAAAGCTTGATTTAGAAATTCACCTTCCACTGAGTGGCATCTAATATATTTTCAAATAAGTTTGTTCTTTCCTTTTCCAGCTAGTCTCTGAAATTATAGATTTGCAGCTAACAGATCCAGCTAGTGTCTCCTGCTTTCTCCTGGCACCAAGATTAACATTTCCCCAACAACTGAGAAATGAGATGATGACTGCAATTCTGCTGAGACCACATAAGGATGAAAATGTAACCAGCACATCAGAGCTGGACCACCTAAGTAAGGTTGCTTATCTTAGCCAGACCTTCTCATTTCAAGTCTTTTTTTTGGTCTTTTAGAGTACTATTAATTTCCCTTAAAAATCTCTTTGCTCAAGTGATTATCCTTCAAAAATTTTAAGAATAAAGTGCTATCAAAACAAATATTGTAGAATAAAATAAAATTGTAGAAAAGTTCCCAAATGAGTAGGTGAGAACAAAGTGATTTTTTAAATTTTATTGAAAGAATATCTTCTAGGTTTCTGGCAGAAAGCCTGGGCATGAGTTTTCTTTTGTAACAATACTTTTTCTCTTTTCAAGTGCTCCTGCATTGGGGTTCTGATGAGTATTGGTGTGTAGAAGCAATGAACCCCCCAAATATGTTGGGGTTTCAGGAATTGCTTATGCTATCCATCAAATATTGGGGAGAGGTGGTTTTGAGCAGGGATCATGAGGTTTCACAGGGGAAAAGATTTAATTATCATGCTATTGATTGGAGGGCTTAAGTTCCAAAGAAGAGTTTTAGCCATTAACAAGGGGAAAGACTATGGCTTACTTGCTTGGCTTAACTCACCATTAATAAGGGAGGAGACATCATGCTAATTAAATCCTAATGAATTTTCTATCATAAGTCAGATGATTCCCAATATACCCTCAACTCAAAAAAGTAGGCTGATTTCATAAAGAGGCTAGCAGGGGATTGGGATACAGGTAAATTCTTTTATAAAAGAGAAATAACCTTGGACTTGACACCATAACTTGGCCATCAGAATAGGTTTCCAATGGTTTGTCAAATCAAGGAATTGAATAAACTAATCAACTCTTTCCAAGTGCAATAAAGGCCTATTTAGGATAACAAAAAGCCTGAATATAATTAAAAGGTAGATATAATAAATGCTAATTGCTGCTTGTCTCCGAGAAGGGCTTGATTTCCTGAGTGTTTACAGTAATTCTGGCTCCATCTACACCCCTTTCTATAGTTTATAAAGACACTGGGCTATTAGGAATGCTATGGTCTTTTTTGAGGTCTTATTCACCCTCATCAGTTGCAGCTACAACAACTAGATAAGATAAAGGCAATATTTTTTAGTTGAAAGTGATTCTTGCTCAGTCTGAAGGAAAAGTAAATCATGAGCAATAGAGAGTAAGCCAACTCCAGAGTGTACTTTGGAATCTATGGTGAAACATTTTATGGCCAACCTGGATAAGTCAATCAGAATTACCTAAAAATTTTTAATCTTTTTTCCTTTCTATTTTATGTAGCTTGTTTTTGTTTGTCCTTAATTCTCTAAGATCCATGACATCATGGAAGTGGTGCCATGACCTGCCAGTGAATTTGATTTAAGTGAGGGAGAGCTGGCTCAGAAATACCATGGATGATTTTATTGAATTGTGGATACATTGAGCGAATTATGAAATATTTTAAATGAAGATGGCCAGCCAAAGAAGTGGACTGTTCATTTGGAAAATCTTTTATTTGAAGCACTTGTCTCTTTGTTCCTACTTATCCGTTTGTTTTATTTTTGTTTGTTTTCTGTTTATGATGTGTTTTGTTTTTGTGTGAATTACATATTAGCCCCTGGACATGGCAACTGAGGATCACATTAAAAGTTTTTCTGCCTTTAGTTTCTAGTGAGCACAAAATGTATCAAACCTCTTGTTTTTAATTTATTTTTATTTCATCTGGATTTATAAGCTATCAGCAATTTTGTACTGTTGATAATTTTGACAGATTCTCTTATTTATACTCTGATCATCCAAATTCAAAGGATAGAAAGTATGAGAATTCTTATGATATAATTGTATCTTTCTTCCTAATTCTGTCTCGTGTGTGTGTGTGTGTGTGTGTGTGTGTGTGTGTGTGTGTAGACAGATAAAAGACTGATAGACTCTAATATGTATTTTAACATATTTAACATGTATTGGACTACTTGCCAGCTAGGAGAGGGGGTGGGGGGAAGGAGGGGAAAATTTGGAACAAAAGGTTTTGCAAGGGTCAATAAATTACCCATGCACATGTAAATAAAAAGCTTTAAAAAAAAAAGAAAAGAAAAACTGATAGGGCCAGAGAGAAATAAAGGGGCAAAGACAGCGACACATACACACACAGACACAAACACAGAAAAATAGAGACAATTTGAGAAAGAGGCAAAATAAGAGATAGGCAAAAACCAATAGAAAGAAACAGGTAGACAAATGGGCATTCTCTCCCCTTCTGTAGAAATTTATGACATTAAAAAACTATCATGACTCTATTTTGACTCAAGTATATATCTGTTAAATGAGAATTTTAAAATTATAATTTTGTTTTGAAAATGTTTCATAACCTGAAATATCTATTGTATTTTTATACAGCATTTTTCCTTCTATAGCTAACTATACACCCAGACCTCTCTCTGTCTCTTGTCTCTCTGTGTCTTTCTGTGTCTTTCTATATCTTTGTCTCTGCCCCTGTGTGTCTGTCTCTCCCTCATCTCCCTCTCTTTCCTCTAAGAAAAGGACTTTCTTCCTCCCTCTTTCCCTCTGTTTCAATTGTTTTCTTATTTCCTTTTTGTATGGGTAAATATTGGTGCTTTGCCTACATGGCTTTTTAGTATTTAAGTATCTGCCCATTGCTCACTTTCAAAGGCAAATTTAGGAAATAGAATCAAACCAAATATGATTTGTCTTAATTTCTCAATAGAAAATTTTCTCCTAGAATAATTTTGGAAATTTCCCTTCCTTTCTTTCTCATTTCCTCCTTTCCTCTTTCTTTCTTTTCTCATTCTTCCTTCCTTCCTTTTTTTCTTTTTTCTCTTTTTCCTCCTTTCTGTGTCTCTTTGTTTCTTTTTCTTTTTTCTTCCCTTCTTCCCTCCTTCCTTTTTTTCTTCCTTCTTTCATTACTTCTCTCTCTCCCTGCGTTCCTTCCTTCATTTCTGTGTTCTTTTTTATCTTTCTTGCATCTGTCTCTGTCTCTGAGAAGATTTCTACTTCAGTCAGTGAGAAAATTATTATTCTTGATTTAGTTCTAGGTATTGTCTTCTTCATCCAGACAGGAGCTGGTATTTTGGGAAACTTCTTTCTCCTTTGTCATTATACCATCACTTTCTTTAATGGCAACAGCCTGAGATCCATAGACTCCCTGTTTTTCCACTTGGCCTTGGCCAACTGCATCGTGCTTATTTCCAAGGGAGTCCCCCAGACAATGTTTGGGTTTGGGCTGAAAAATTTCCTGGATCATGCTTCGTGTAAACTGATTCATTTCCTCCACCGAGTTGTCCGAAATGTTTCTCTCACTATCACTTGCTTTCTGAGTGGTTTTCAGATTATCACCATCAGTCCCTTCACCTTTTCCATTTGGTCAAAACTCAAAGCTCAAGCCTCAAATTACGTTGTCTCCTTCTGCCTTTTCTGCTGGTTCCTACACATTCTAATAAATGTCTATACATTTGGAAATATGCAGAAGTATACAGAAAGGAGTAACAACACAAGAGTTTGGAATGTTGGATTCTGTTCACAATTTGCTCCAGCATCATTCAAAGTCTCTGTATTTGTAATTTTGTTCTCTATTCCTGATTTCCTGTGTGTGGGATTTATGCTCATAGGCAATGGCTATATGGTGATTCTCCTGCAAAAACACCATCAACAAGTGCAGCATATTCACAGCTCCAGCCATTTGTCAAGAAGGTCTCCTGAGATTAAAGCCACCTACACCATTTTGGTGTTGGTGAGCACCTATGTCTCCTTCTACTCAGTCAATTCTATTTTGTCATTTTATCTCTTTATTTTAGATAAATATTATGAGTGGTTGATTCCCACATCATCCCTCTTGGCAGCAAGTTTCTCAGCCATTAGTCCATTTGTGCTTATCAGCTCTGATTCCCATGTCCTCCATAATTTCTACTCCCTCTGGGAAAAAAATGATCCCTAGGTTCACCTTTTCCTGGATGTTTCATTGTCCAATGTTCTATTTCTTCTAATAGTAGATATTTTTAATAAGACAAAGATTACAGGTCAATGCACAATAAGATCAAAGATATGCTTTAGAAATTTTAGAGGGAACATTGATTGTAATAGTCATCTTCATGCTGAGGAACAACAAGTCTAGAATTTTTTTTGGTAAACTTTAGTTGTGAACCTCCCTGTTTCACTTCTTTCATATTATTTTCTGGAAATATTTATTAAATATTCTCCTCTTTTAGAAATCAATTTTTTATCATAGATTTGAATGGGGTATTGAGAAAACCACTTTATGCTGGTGGAAGGACAGCTGAGAAATGTCTATCAGTTTTTTTCTATGTATGATGTAATGTACAAATTGTGTTTTACCTGTGATATACAAAGACTGGAGTAAATAGCTGGAGAAAAGAGAGAAGAAAGTTTTGTGAACCTAGTCCTTCATTGGAACAGGCCTAAGAAGTACATTATCACAGTAGAATTTTTTCTTTGATTCCAAATAGTTTGTAAAGTCTTACAAGTTCTTGCTATTATCTAGTAAAACAGATCTCAAAACAATTTAGTATAACTTCTTAAAAGCTACTTCAAAATTAGTTAAACTCAGCTTTTTTTTTCAGTAATAGAGCTATAAGATAATAAAATTAGAAACTCATAGTTCCTTGAAATTTCAGAGAATTTAAGTTTTTAAATACCCTTTACTATCCTTGTCTAAACTATGAACTTGATGAATGTTCTGGTAATAAAAGAAAACTCTTAAAAAAATGAGAATCTGACCTGTAAAATAAGTCATTTTGCTTCAAGATTTAACATTTATCAAAATAGACTTAAGAATATCTAAATTATTATTGAATTTATTGCAATTAACTTTATGTAATGCAAATTAGCAAATTTTATGATGATATATTGAGGTAATTGAAATGTAAACTGATAAATCAAAAGCCACATATTTTAATACCAGAAAAGATAAAACTAGGAAAAATTTCAGTTTGCATATAGTCATTTAATTTTTTCTAAAACTATTTAATTTCTCCTCCAACTATTTATAAATCTAACATTTTTAATTAATTCTAGTTATTTTTTTCTTTTGGAATTTCAATTAATTCTAATTCAATTTTTTCCTTAAAAGAAGTTGAGACTGATAAGAATCTAATTTTACAGAAAACATAGGTAACAAAACTTCATATATATCACTCTGTGTGTATATATACAAACATATATATATATATATACACATATACATTATAAATTGTATGCCAGTAGTAAACTTCTAAATTTTGGTATTTTGTCTCATTATTGCTATTCTCTTGGATGAAATTGATTGTTTCTTTGATTTATTTTTCAACTCATTCTTTATAATTAGATTATTTAGTTTCCAATTAATTTTTAATCTATGTGTGCATAGCCCTTTATCACATGAATTTTTATAACATCAGGATTTCAAAAGTATGCAATTAATATTTCTACCTTTTTTATTTTGTGGTTTGATTTACCTTTTTGAAATGAGGAGGTTGAGGTCACCAAGACAAAATAGTAAACTGAAGTAGAATGTCCAGTTTAAAATATCTAATTTGCTATGCCATAGAAATTCTCTCGTGCCATTTTTGATGGAGCTAAAAACATGTACAATGGGCTAAAGGTTTGACAGTGTAGTAGTTTGACCCTTTAAACAAATTTAGTGCTTATTAAGACATTGATTCCTTTCAGGAGGTAGTCAGGGCAGTGTCAAACGTTGATACTCCTGCAATTGAGATATACAGAAATACTTCTCTTTCTAGAAACCAGTTAAGCAGTTATTCAAAATAGAGCTTGGAAATAAGTTCCCTTCTTATAGTAGTTTATTTAAAAGACCCAGAGGCTTTCTAGATCTGGTTACCATCAGCTTTTATAAAATTGTCAAATTCTACTAATGGCATATAAATTAAATTAGAGAAGATCTTCAGATCTACTAGGATGCTCTCTAAACTATTGCACAGTGAGATATTGCTACAAAATGAATATGGAAACTGAGAAAGATAAGAAATTCTCTGTGTTGTCGCTGTTAAAAAAAATAAATGAATAAAAAAGATGCTCAGAAGAACAGTACAGCTGTGGTAAGCACCACTCCTAGTATCTTGGTGAAGATGAAGGAAATCTTGCTTATCAAATCCACAACAAAGGAAAAAGAAGTAGGATTTGTCACAGCCTCATTTTGAAGTTCTAGATGCTCTAGATGAATATGATTTCCATTGATACACACATTATATCAGCAGAAGTGATCATTCTTAGATTTTCTTTTTTTTTTTCCTGAGGCTGGGGCTAAGTGACTTGCCCAGGGTCACACAGCTAGGAAGTGTTAAGTGTCTGAGATCAGATTTGAAGTCGGATCCTCCTGAATTCAAGGCTGTTGCTCTATCCACTGCACCACCTTGCTGCCGCCATTCTTAGATTTTCAAAGAATAATTTTCTTAATTTTAAGATTCTAGATCTCCTTTTCTAGTTTACTTTCTTTTCATAATCTTGTTTTTCTTGGGTGGTTATTATTTTTTAATTCTTTTAGTTTTTCCTTAACTTCTCTAGTTTGGTTTTTAAAATTTTTTCGAGTTTTTATGCAAATTCTTTCTGAGCAGGTAGCTGTGTAATATTGCTCTTTGGGATAGGAGAGGCTTTTTTTGGGGGGTGGAGCCAAGATGGTGGAGAAGATACATGCGAAATTGTAAGCTCCCTTCTTCCCTCAATATCACCTAGTTAAATTAGCCTCAAAAATAATGCTGGACTGATCAAAACCACAAGGATTAGAAGCACAACTTACTAGCTGAAGAGAATATGGAATTTCAACAGAAAAAGTCTGTTCTGAAGAGAGGAAAAAAAGATCAGCACAGACAGGGTCAAGTACTAGCACACTGTGCCAAATGGGCTGGGGAGAACTCAGATCAGAGAAGCCACTGAGATAGAGGAATCTGGCACAGGCTGATAGCTCTACTCTGCTTATAAAACAGCAGAGCAGAAGAGAAATCAAGCCATTTTAAAACATAAAGCAAGATCTTAGATCCACCCCAATCCGGAACTGCTAGCACCCTTCTCAGCATGGCTGTGTAGCCACCTTCTGCTGCCTGGGGCTTCTCCTTGGGGTAATTCAGAGCCTGAACAGCAGGGGACACAGCCCGGGGCAGCCTCTAATCCACATAGTGCTGGCTCAGCCTGAGGCAGTGGAATTCTAGCAGTAGCGAGAGAAAAGTCCAACAGCAGTGGAACTCCCAGAACAGCAGAACCTCCAAAGCAGGGCTATGGTTAACAGCCACACACTTCCAGTTTGAGTACAGGGGTTTTTTGCGTCAGCTGCTAATATCCACCGCCCCACCAGAGGCTCTGGCTGGGGTTTGTGATGCTTTCACTGTTCAGCCTTAAACCTCAGGGCAGTTGCTAAGTCACACAGCAGGGTTCCTCATTGGGCACTCCTCACAGAGCAGCAGTGCTAACCACCTCTGAGGCATTTCCGGGGAGAGGGAAGGGGAACTCTTTCCCAGAGCTCTCTCTTAACCCAGGCACAGGGTTGTTGCATTCTACCCCTGGTCTGGTAGGAAGCTGATAAATTTCTTACCCCAAGGGCAGACCCCCCACAGAGTGTTAACAATGAGTAAGAAGCTATAGAGAACGACGGACACCTTCTATACAGAGAAAGAGCAGGTATCCAACCCCGAGGAGGCTAACAGCAGAGAGTCTCCCGATAACACCCTGAAAGTGAATGATTCTTGCCTACCATCACATAACTTTCTCCTAGAAGAGACTATTAAAAAGTTAAAAGAGTTTGAAGAAAAATGGGGAAAGGAAAGAGAAGCTATGATAGAGAATAACAACGTCCTAAAATTTGAGTTGGAAAAAATGAAGAATTCACAGGAGGTGTAGGGAAACAAAATTTGTGAATTAGAAAAGTTTTAAAAATCCACAGGAAAGTAGGATTTCTGAATTGGAAAAATAAAAAATTCTCAAGAAAGTAGGATTTGTGATTTGGAAAAAGAAAATAACTTACTAAAAAAAATTAGTGAAATGGAAAAAAATTCAACAGAGCAAAATAAATCATTTAAAAATTCAATTGGACATATACAAAAAGAACTAAAAAATGTGAATGAAGAAAATAACTCATTAAAAATCAGGACTGAACAAATAGAAATGAATGATTCATTGAGAAACCAAGAATCAGTCAAACAAAACAAAAAAAAAAAAAAAAAAACAAAAAAAAAAAAAAGAAAAGAAAAGAAAAGAAAAGAAAAGCTGGAGAATAATGTGAAATACTCATTGGGGAAAATCTATAGACCTGAAAAATAGATCTGGGAGAGATAATCTGAGGATCATTGGATTTCCCGAAAATTATGATGAAAAAAAGAGCCTCGATTCTATTTTACAGGAAATCATCAAAGAGAACTGTCCAGAGATAATAGAAACAGAAGGGAAAATAGGCGTTGAAAGAATTCATTGCATACCTTCTGAAAAAAGACCCTAAAGAAAAAAAAAAAAAACTCCATGGAACATTGTGGCTAAGCTGTAGAACTACCAAACTAAGGAAAAAAATATTGCAAGCAGCTAAGAAAAAAACAATTTAAATATCAAGGTGCCACAATAAGAGTCATGCAAGATCTGGCTGCCTCCACATTAAAGGATCGAAGGGCCTGGAGCCTGATATTCTGAAAGGCAAAAGAACAAGGATTGCAACCAAGAATAAACTACCCAGCTAAGTTTAGCATTTTCTTCCATGGAAGAAGATGGTCATTTAATGAAACAGAGGAATTCCATTTGTTTCTAAGAAAAAAACCAGACTTAAACAAAAAATTTGATCTACATCCAGAAGACTAAAGAGAAGCAGAACAAGGTAAAAAGAACTCTACAGAACTGTATCTCTGTTGTGGATATACAGAAAGTCTGCACTGATAATTTGATTTTACTGATATAACATAAAAAATAGGGAAGTAATAAAGGGAAGGGGATAGTATCAGATTAAGGGAAAGGAGAGATAAAAAGAGGGAAACTACATCCCAGGAAGAGGCATAGGAAATCTACCACATCTGAGGGAATTTAGAGGGGGGGGGAAACATTGTGTGAATCTTACTCTCATCAGAGTACGCTCAAAGAGTAAATAATTGACATATTTTTTTCAGAGATTTCTCTCTCACCTCAATATAAGGGGGGAGAGGAAAAGGGAAAAGGAAAGGGGGAATAAGGGAAGGGTACAAGAAAAGGAAAGGGATTTAAAAGGAGGGGAGTTACTAAAAAGGGAGGGCTGTGCATCACAAGTGGGTTGCATAAATTAAACACTGGGTAAGGGGTTCAGGGGGGCAAGGGGAAAAAAAGCATAATCAGGGGATAATATGATGGCAGGAAATACAGAATTAGTAATTTTAACTGTAAATGTGAATGGGATGCACTCTTCCCATCAAACGGAGACGGATAGCAGACTGGATCAAAAATCAGAACCCTACAATATGTTGTTTACAGGAAACACACTTAAAGCAGGGAGATACATGAAGAGTAAAGGTAAAATGTTGGAGCAGAATCTATTATGCCTCAGGTGAAGCCAAAAAAGCAGGGGTAGCCATCCTTATCTCAGATCAAGCAAAAGCAGAAATTGATCTAATTAAAAGAGATAAGGAAGGAAACTATATCCTGCTAAAAGGTAGCATAGACAATGAAGCCATATCAATACTAAACATATATGCACCAAGTGGTATAGCATATAACTTCTTAAAGGAAAAGTTAAGAGAGTTGCAAGAAGAAATAGACAGTAAAACTATAATAGTGGGAGATCTCAACCTTGCACTATCAGAATTAGATAAATGAAACCACAAAACAAATAAGAAAGAAATCAAAAAGGTAAATAGTACAATAGGAAAACTAGGTATGATAGATCTTTGGAGAAAACTGAATGGTGATAGAAAAGATTATACTTTCTTCTCAGCAGTTCATGGAACCTATACAAAAATTGACCATATATTGGGACATAAAGATCTCAAAATTAAATGTAGGAACGCAGAAATAATAAATGGCTTCTTCTTAGATCACAATGCAATAAAAGCTACATTTAGTAAGAAGTTAGAGATAAATAGACCAAAAAGTAATTGGAAACTGAATAATCACATCTTAAAGAATGACTGGGTGAAAGAGCAAATTATAGAAACAATAATTTCACCCAAGATAATGACAACGATGAGACATCATACCAAAATGTATGGGATGCAGCTAAAGCGGTAATAAGGGGAAATTTTATATCTTTAGAGGCTTACTTGAATAAAATAGAGAAAGAGAAGATTAATGAATTGGGCCTTCAACTTAAAAAGCTAGAAAAAGACCAAATTAAAACCTCCCAACCAAAACCTAAACTTGAAATTCTAAAATTAAAAAGAGAAATCAATAATATTGAAAGTAAAAAAAAAAAAAAAAAAAAACCTAATGAATTAATACATAAAACTAAGAGTTGGTTTTATGAAAAAACTGATAAAATAGATAAACCTTTGGTAAATCTGATCAGAAAAAGGAAAGAGGAAAATCAAATTGTTAGTCTAAAAAATGAAAAGGGGGATCTTTCCACCAGTGAAGAGGAAATTAGAGAAATAATGAGATACTTTGCCCAACTTTATGCCAATAAATTTGATAAATTAAGTGAAATGGATGACTACCTCCAAAAATTTAGGCTTCCTAGATTAACAGAGGAGGAGGTAAATTGCTTAAATAGTTCCATTTCAGAAAAAAGAAATAGAACAAGCTATTAATCAACTCCCCAGGAAAAAATCTCCAGGTCCAGATGGATGTACATGTGAATTCTACCAAACATTTAAAGAACAATTAGCCTTAATGTTATATAAACTATTTGAAAAAAGGGGATGAAGGAGTCCTACCAAACTCCTTTTATGACATAGACATGGTACTGATACCTAAACCAGGCAGGTTGAAAATGGAGAAAGAAAACTATAGACCAATCTCCTAAATGAATATTGATGCTAAAATCTTAAATAAGATATTAGCAAAAAGGCTTCAGAAAATCATTGCCGGGATAATACATTATGATCAAGTAGGATTTATACCAGGAATGCAGGGCTGGTTTAATATTAAAAAAACTATTAGTATGATTGACCATATTAATAATCAAATTAATAAAAACCATCTGATCATCTGAATAGATGCAGAAAAAGCATTTGATAAAATCCAACATCCATTCCTACTAAAAACACTTGAGAATATAGGAATATATACTATTCCTTAAAATAATAAGTAGCATATATTTAAAACCTTCAGTAAGCATAATATGTAATGGAGATAAACTGGAACCTTTCCCAGTAAGATCAAGAGTGAAACAAGGTTGCCCACTATCACCATTACTATTAAATATTGTATTAGAAATGCTAGCCTTGGCAATAAGAGTTGACAAAGAGATTAAAGGAATAAGAGTAGGTAATGAGGAAATCAAACTGTCACTTTTTGCAGATAATATGATGGTATACTTAGGGAACCCCAGAGATTCTAATTAAAAGTAATTAGAAATAATTCACAACTTTAGTAAAGCTGCTGGATACAAAATAAATCCACATAAATTTTCAGCATTTTTCTACATCACCAAGAAAATACAGCAGCAAGAGATACAAAGAGAAATTCCATTCAAAACAACTGTCGAGAGTATAAAATATTTGGGAATCCATCTACCAAAGAATAGTCAGGAATGAGGAAATTACAAAACACTTGCCACAAAAATAAAGTCAGATTTAAATAAGTGGAAAGACATTCAGTGCTCTTGGATAGGCCGAGCGAATATAATAAAGATGACAATACTCCCCAAACTAATCTATGTATTTAGTGCTATACCAATCAGACTCCCAAGAAACTATTTTAATGACCTAGAAAAAATAACAACAAAATTCATTTAGAAGAATAAAAGGTTGAGAATTTCAAGGGAATTAATGAAAAAAAAAAAGTCAGAGGAAGGTGGACTAGCTGTACCTGATCTGAAGCTATATTATAAAGCAGCAGTCACCAAGACCAATTGGTATTGACTAAGAAATAGACTAGTCGATCAGTGGTACAGATTAGGTACACAGGGACAAAATAGAGTACAACTATAGCAATCTAGTGTTTGACAAACCCGAAGATACCAATATTTGGGATAAGAATTCATTATTTGGAAAAAACTGTTGGGAAAACTGGAAATTAGTATGGCAGAAATTAGATATGGACCCACACTTAACACCATATACCAAGATAAGATCAAAATTGGTCCATGATTTAGGCATAAAGAATGAGATCATAAATAGATTAGAGGAACAGAGAATAGTCTACCTCTCAGACTTGTGGAGAAGGAAGGAATTTATGACCAAAGGAGAAGTAGAGATCATTACTGATCACAAAATAGAAGATTTTGATTAGATCAAATTAAAAAGCTTTTGTACAAACAAAACTAATGCAAACAAGAATAGAAAGGAAGTAAAAAATTGGGAAAATATTTTTACAGTTAAAGGTTCTGATAAAGGCCTCATTTCCAAAAATCTATAGAGAACTGACCCTAATTTATAAGAAACCAAACTATTCTCCAATTGATAAATGGTCAAAGGATATGAACAGACAATTTTCAGATGATGAAATTGAAACTATATCCACTCATATGAAAGAGTGTTCCAAATCTCTACTGATTAGAGAAATGCAAATCAAGACAACTCAGAGATATCACTACACACCTGTCAGATTGGCTAAGATGACAGGAACAAATAATGATGAATGCTGGAGGGGATGTGGAAAAATGGGACACTAATGCATTGTTGGTGGAGTTGTGAAAGAATCCAGACATTCTGGAGAGCAATTTGGAACTATGCCCAAAAAGGTATCAATCTGTGCATACCCTTTGATCCAGCATTGCTGCTTTTGGGCTTATATCCCAAAGAAATACTGAGGAGGGGAAAGGGACCTGTATGTGCCAAAATGTTTGCGGCAGCTCTTTTCGTAGTGGCTAGAATCTGGAAGATGAATAGATGTCCATCAATTGGAGAATGGTTGGGTAAATTATGATATATGAAGGTTATGGGATATTACTGCTCTGTAAGAAATGACCAGCAGGATGAATTCAGAAAGGTTTGGAGAGACTTACATGAACTGATGCTGAGTGAAATGAGCAGAACCAGAAGATCCCTATACATGTCAACAACAATACTGTATGAAGATATATTCTGATGGAAGTGGATATCTTCAACATAAAGAAGATCCAACACACTTCCAGTTGATCAATGATGGACAGAAACAGCTACACCCAGAGAACGAACACTGGGAAGTGAATGTAAACTGTTAGCACTGCTGTCTTTTTACCCAGGTTACTTATACCTTCAGAATCCAACTCTTAAAGTGAAACAAGAAAATTGAATTTACACACATATATTGTACCTAGGTTATACTGTAACACATTTAATATGTATAGGATTGCCTGTCATCTAGGGGAGGGAGTAGAGGAAGGGAGGGGAAATTTTGGAAAAATAAATAGAAGGGATAATTTTATTTAAAAAAATTACTCATGCATATGTACTGTCAAAAAATTTCATAATTATAAAATTAATAAAAAGAAAAAGAAAAAAAATAAAGAAGCATCTTTGTTTAGTCCTCATATAATTCTTTTGCAACTCTCATTGTCATTTTCCTTAGCCAAAAGGCTGGTCATTATTTCTGTAGCTGCATTTTCTCCAATAGTTCTTGTTACAGCAATTTGCTGACATGCCACAAAATTTACAAAAGGTTCATTGGGACCTTGCTCTATTTTTGTGAAGGCTTCACATCCATCTTTCTGTCTGGGGAGGGAACCCCAAGCTTGCAGCCATAGAAATTTGCTCATACACTGTTATGAGATAATTAATCTGTTCTGAATTCTCTCCATACTTACATTCACCTGCTAGTTGGTCAAAAGCGACTTGTGTGTTAACTCCTGTTTGCTTATTGCATCCTACTTAAATCTTTCATAATTCATGATAAGCTGAAAACCACAACAAATTTTGTCCAGGTTCTAAATATGTCCTCACTATGGATTGCTAGTCATTTGGGGTTTGGATTTCATAAACCAAATTATCTAGTAACAATTTAACATAAGATGATGTAGCCCCATAAAGAGTGCAACCTTTTTACAAATCCTTAATTTTATCCTAATCAAAAGAAGTGTATCTTCTCCTTTTTTGACCTGAAGAGTCAAGCTCTTCAATCACAGGGTATACATCTATAAAATCAGATATATCCTCCCCTTCATTTTTTGCCTTAACCAATGCTTTTTCTAATCTTGTCATAGGCTGCTTCATAGTTGATTCTGTATGCGTTACTGCTCCTTCCCCTCCTCTTTTTTCCTCCACCCATCAAGGGTTAATTGAGGGAGGAGGAGATGGGAAATGCTCCTGTTGTGAAGTGCCATACTCCTAATTATACTTAACTCCATTCTTATCTGATTCATCATTTTCACCTAATTTAATGGGCACCTCCCCCTCCTGCTTTTCTTCTTTTTCCTTCTTCTATAATTTATACAATTTACTAAAGCCAGTTGTATTAAATTGTATGTATTAAGTGTGTCTTTGGAAATTGAGTAAGGTCCAATTTTGTTGTAGTATTGACAAAGTTGCTCTCCCATTAATTTCCATTCCTCTAGATCAAATTATTTTTCCATAGAAAACCAAGGAGATATGTACTGCACAGTTTCTAAAAGTTTAGTGATCTGCTCCAGAATTATAATCAGTCCTTGGCTTTTCATAACCTTGACAATACTCTCTAAACATTTTCCTAGAACAGAAGGCTGATTTCTAAAAATTTGCCCCATTTCACTGAAATATTACTTTAGCTCTTTAACATAGTTTCCTTGTTATACTCACCCTAATTTCTCGGTCAGAGAGACTTTTCCACTGGATCAGGGTCATGTCTGTCCCACATTTAAGTGCCAAAATGTGATGTTCTGTTCTCTAAATTGTAATTGTTATCTGAGTGCAGGTTTCTTGGGGAGCTTCTGGAAGCAGCCTTAGTTCCAGTACAATTCAATAGTCCCAAATGCAGCCAGGAGTTAAAGTTCAGATCCTTTATTATCTCTTCTAAAATATTATCTCCTTTACTTGGGGCTCAGCTAGTTTTCTGGAGGCTTTCCTCTCTCCTTGGTTCCCCGAGAGTTCTTTTCTGAATGTCTCCAGACACCACAAAGGTAGAAATGGGAATGAATCTTGACTCTGAATCTCCTGAAGTTCCCTTGAAGTTCTCCAGAAGTTCTCTGAAGTTCTGAGAGCTTCTTGCTTATATGTCCCACACTGAGTATACACCAATCATTACATCACTAGGAAACCATTATTTGTTGTAGGAATAAACCAATTCTAAACTAGATTTAACCAGTGTCTCCTCAATTCCACCTAGTACCTTGTTTCAGGTTCTGGCCCATAACATCTCCTTGTAGGGTCAGATCAATCATACTGAACCATGCTAAACTAGATAATTATTGTCTCTATTCATTCCAGTGACTTAGCACCTTGGAAGAATCCTAACAATTTCCTGACTTAGTTTTCCCCACAAGAATTTTTTCACCTGGTTATATTTGAGTCTGGATGAGGTATCCTGTCATATACTTGGCTGCTTTTTGTAACCTTATTTGAAATCATTTGGATCTGAGGTGCTTCATCTAATTATACATATGCTAAATCATTTTGGGTCCTTGGATTTAGGACTGGAAGACTAATATTGATGCTGTTATAGTCATGTCTGTTCTTTATATTCATATAAATATCTTTTACTAAGGTAAAGTTGATATGATATGAAATACTGTATCTTATCAATGATGCATTTTGTCACTTCTACATTGCTTTAAGATAAAGGAATAGAAGATTTTATGATTTTCAATCTGAGATTATAATCATTTCCATACTGAGATTTGTAAATTACCTATTCATACTCATGTATTCCTGCATAAAATATGGTCCTTGAAATTTCTAAAAATATCAAGTTAGTCGGACCAAAGTATAAATCTATTACTTAGTTTAAATTATTTATATAATTCTGTTTTCAACAGAAACTTTTCCAGTTTGCTCATGAAGAAAATAATTTGAGGGAAATCAGTTTTCGTAGAGAAGTAACTTAGGGAATATCTTATATTATTCAAAAGAATAGTCAGTTTTACTTAGGTCTGTTAACTAATGTGAATTAATATCTCTTTGTAGATAATGTCCTGAAATATAAATATGTCTTATTAAAAGGCAACTCATTTGATATATACTCAAAACATTGTATACAATTTGGAATTAAATACTTAGTTTGCTTGCTCTTCCCATCCCAGGATTTTTTAAAAATTAAATATGAATGAAATTTATACATATAAGTAAATGCAATGTGTATTAGATGTCATCTTCACACAAAAAGTTTGCTATTTCATATAAGGCTAAGATTCTTAAAGCCTCTACTCTTCCTAAGGAAAAAAAAATTATATCAGAATACATTGTAATTCTAAAAGGAAAAAAATCAAATTGAATATTTTTTCCCTGAGGCAATTGGGATTAAGTGACTTGCCCAGGGTCACACAGCTAGGAAGTGTTAAGTGTCAGAGTCCAGATTTGAACTCAGGTTCTCCTGACTTCAGGGCTAGTCCTCTATTCACTGCTCCACCTAGCAGCCTTGAAAAAAAAAATCATTTTATAAAATTTTTCTTTTAGCATGATTTTATTTAGCACATTTATATCAATCACAGAGTTTGAGAAAAGCAAGGGTATTTAAAATGGAAATGCTTTGAATGTTAAAGAAAACTATAGGTTGTTAATTTTATGATTTTCTCATAACTCTATTATTGATAATTGTAGAACCATAATGTCTGATCTGAGTTTAAAGGGTTATTAGAGAAGTGAAATTTAAGAGTATTATTAAAATTGCCTTGAGATACATTTTAGAAAAGGTTATAAAAAGAACTACTAATAATCTGTAAAATATATGAAATTAGCCAGAGGATCTCCATTCAGAGTGACCTTGAGGATGAGGACAATTCCAGAATGTGCAAGAGAACTGCTAACAGAGAACCAATCAAAAGAGTGGGACATTTGGAATTCAAGAAAAAATGTGCTGATTAAATGTTCACTGAGTGTGGGATACAAGAAGAAAATTAATGTTGATGATCATTCTATAATTTTGTCCTTTTAGTTCACAGTTGTGGATAGCACTACATAAATAGATTAGTTTAGGGAGTATTGTCATCTTAATTATATTCGCTAGGCCCATCCAAGAGCACTGAATATCTTTCCAATTATTTAATTCTGACTTTATTTTTGTGTCAAGTGTTTTGTAATTTTGCTCATATAATTCCTGACTCTCCTTTGGTAGATATATTCCCAAATATTTTATACTATCGACCGTTATTTTGAATGGAATTTCTCTTTGTATCTCTTGCTGTTGGATTGTGTTGGTAATATATAAAAATACTGAGGATTTATGTGGATTTATTTTGTATCCTGCAAAGAATCCAAACTTAAGGAAAAAGGTACTGTGTGGGAACATACCTCCAGATTTCTTTGCTAGAATGACTGCAGACAAAATGGCTAGTGAGGAACTTAAAGAGATGGGCAGAAACCTGACCAAAGAAGCTATTAGAATACATCAAATGGCCTGGACGGGTGGGACCCAAACGGAACTATTTCAAGGTGGCAAATGTAACAAGAAGAATGGTACCTATACCCAGTATCAAACCCTAAGTGCTTATGCACCTATGACAACATATGTTTTCTGTAACGAATGTGGAAATAGATGGAAGTTGGTTTAGAAGAAGAAATTCGTGAGGTACCTGGACACTTACAAAGGAAGATTTTTAAATTAGCTTTAAAAACGAAGTCAAGAATCTAGTTTCCCTGCAAATGAGATTTTGTAAAGCAGAAAAAATCCTCGGGGTTAGTTTTTGTTTTTGTTTTTGTATTCTCTTGAAAACATTCTTACAGAGTCAGTGTGAGATCATATAGTTGTATGGTGTATGTTTAAAACTTTTTTTTTTTTTTTACATTTTGACAACGAAGTTAATATTAAACTTTTATCAATTTCAACTGTTGATAACGTGTTTCTTTTTCTTCCAAATGGGAAATGAATTTTAACTTTTTTTTTTAATCTGAAACATACTCAAAAACGATTTTGCTTCTCTGTTCATGTGAAAGTGGAATTTGCATTTGTTTCTGTATTGACATGTGCCTACTTTATTAAAGGAGAAGAAAGATTAGTGTAATTTTGGGATTGCCAAATGTAGTGTGGTAAAGAAATAATATTTGGACAGCTTATCTAGTTTGTAGATATAAAGAAATAATATTTGGACAGCTTATCTAGCTTGTAGATACCATTTTTCAATGAGTATCTCCCTTTAATCATAAGGATTGTTAATAAGCCTTAGTGATTAGATATCATTTTGTATCTGTGACTAGCTGTGACCAATTGCATTTCTTGTACTTCTTAACTCTAAATTACTGCTCTTAATAGATCTTTCTTTGGGGAAATTGACTTTAAAGAAATTGTTTCTTAAAACTGATCAATTGTCCTTTTTTATTGTTTGATATCAGATTTTAAATTCAAATTTTAAATTTAAATCTTAAAAATTTATATTTAAATTTAAAAAAAGTCCTTAATCTTGTTTTCTGTGTGATCTTGGGCAAGTCAATCAAATTCTCTCAGCTACAATTTCTTGAACAGTGAAAGGAAGATTAATAACAACACTTACCTCCCAACATACTTCTAAAGGTCAAATGCTGTATTTTAAAGCTCTTAGAACACGTATGGCACATAGCAAGCACAAAATAAAAGTATCCTTTCTTCCCTTTAATCTTGTTTGATTTTGGGCATCAGTTTACTTTCAAAAAACGGGTATGAGATGTCCAAGACTCTTACCTGTCGGAATCTTTAGAGCTCCAGTAGTGTCCCTATCTGGACAGAAAGAGCAGACATGGCTCCTCCAATAATAGCTATTACCTTGTCCTGCCTCTCACAGCTAAAATTTGGAGTGGAGGTCAGGCCCTGACCTGACAGCCACTGCAGGGAGCTCTCCAATGTCCTGGAATCCTTACAGTAGGTGTTGTAGATGTGAAACAACTGGGTAAAGTTAGGAAAGAGCCGAGGGTCTCTGTTGATCTCCTCCACACCAAACATCAGGGCCAGAACCTGCAGGTAATTTTTGTACAGCCACCTGCAGGAGTGGGGAGCAGATCAGAAGCTAGCAACAAGTTCCATAGAACTCATGAACTTCAAAGAGACTCATTCTAAGATTAGATTATAGGGTCCAGAGCTCAGGTAGCCCGATATGTATCACAAACACCTCCTTTTTACATCAATTACCCCCTTCATTATTAACCCTCTTGAAAGTTTGAGTGTAGATAATTGGTGGGGGAATTCTTGGCAATGTCTCTGGCAGGTACTAAGCACATAACAAATGCTTATTGACTGACTGATCACCTGTGAGATCAGAGGAAGCGACCCAGAAATCAGCATGAGTAACAAGGAAACTTTCTTAAAGAGCTAAATTAGAATTTCAGCAAAATGGGGCCCATTTTTAGAAAACAGCCTTCTGTTTCTGTTCAAGGAAACTGTTTAGAGAGCATTGACAAGGTTATGAAAAGCTTGTGATTTTAGGAGATCACTGAACTTTTAAAAACTGTGCAGGTCATATGTCCTTGTTTTTCTCTGGAAAAAGAATTGGATCTAGAGGAATGGGAATTAGTAGGGAGAGGAATTAAGTGAACACTACAATTCCAAACCAAACTTAATTTCCAAAGATACACTTCATACCTACAATTTCATCCAAGTGGCTTTAGTAATGTTAGATGAAAGAAAAAGAAGATGAGACTATTGTAGGATTTTACAACTTGCAGGAATTTATTGGATTTCTGGCACATGAACTAATGGACAATGGGCTTATGGACATGTATGAATTCTCAATTGATGATTATTTCATCATATTATTTGTTACATCACTTCTAGCATGTCATAATACTATGCCTTCATGTAATTTCTGTAATTATAGGTAATACCTCCCATATTGATGGATTTAGGTTTCAAAGTCATGACCACCCTATGCTCTAAATCAAAAGAAAAGGGGAGATGTTAGGTCCTTAGTAGGTGCTAAGTCGGTCCTTAACAATTCTCTAGCTCAGGGTTCACATCTTTAGTTCACACCTTGAAAAGGAGTTTACACCTTTAGACTTCTGAAAAGGAGTTTAGCCCTTTAAAAGGAGCAAGCTCATTGGTTGTAGGAGTTCCCACAGGCCCCTGGGAGTACCCACAATCCCATTCTCTGGGAGTATAAAAGGAGAAGGCAGTTGGTAAGGAAGCAGTCTGGAGTGGGTTAAGGACAAGACTTCCCAGAAAAACTTCAGAGAATCTCGAGGAGATTCAGAGCCAGGATTGAGGAAGAAGAGGATTCCAGATTCAAGCTCTGCTCTGGCTGGAGGCTCCAGAAGAAGCCTGCTGGGGAGAAAAGGATTTCAAGAAAAGAAACCTCCTCCCAGAGAAGGATTTTAATTGACGGACAAGAGAACACTACAGACCGGCCCTAAGGAGGACGTGGCCAGTCCAGCAGCGATGCTCACCCCCGCAGGCCCTCTAGGCCCTCAGGCGGCCATGCTCTTGGCCAAGAAGGCCCCAGGCCCCAGTGCCGCCGGGCAGGACCGCCCCTCCCGGGGGCCCCACAGGGAAGGCGTCGGAGCTGAGAACCAGCCCCCGATGGGCTGTGCTCCTGACGCCCTGCAGGGCGCGGATCCCGGCCCTTCTCCTGTCTCGGCCCATCCCTCTTCGCCAAAGCAGCCCTCGGCGGCGGGGCACCAGCAGCCTCCCCTGGAGAACTGCGGCGCCGCTTGCTCCGGAACGCTCCAGGTCGTCCTCTGCAACCATTCCCTGTGGCTCACGTTCCATCGGCAGCAGAACGAAATGCGCCTCAGCAGGCCGGGCCGGGCCATGTTCCCCTTCCTGGCTTACCACATCCGGGGCATGGACCCCCGGGCCCGCTACCGCGTCTTTGTGGACATGGTGCGCGTCGACCAGCATCACTGGCGCTATGAGGAGGCCGGGTGGGCTCCGAGTGGAGTCGAAGACAGCCACGTTCCCGGGAACCAGGTGTATGCGCACCCAGACTCCCCCAACACGGGCGCGCACTGGATGGGGCGCGAGATCGCCTTTAAAATGCTCAAGCTCAGCAACGAGGAGCCCGCTGGCCGGAGCGCGCCGCGCGCCCTCCGGCTCCGGTCTCAGCACCGGTACCGGCCCCGGCTCCACGTGGAAGAAGTCGCCTGTGGAGACCAGGGAGCGCCGGGCGCCCCCTCCCGGAGCCACGTCTTCAGCTTCCCCGAGACCGAGTTCATTGCCGTGACTGCTTATCGCAACCGGGAGCTCATCCGCCTCAAAATCGAGCACAATCCCTATGCCAGGGCCTTCCGCACAGACGCGCCCTCGGCAGGAGCCTTGAGCGCCGGGCAGCCGCCGGGACCAGCCGCCGCCGCCCCCTCCTCAGAGGCGGCTCCGGACCCCGCCGGCCAACGGCCATTGCCCCAAGAGCGCCAGGCCCGGGACCGGGAAATCTGGGATCGCGGCACCCTGACGGACTCGGAAGCTGCAGCCCCGGGGGAAAGGGCCCCCAAGAAGAGGCGTCTGTCTCCTGGGCCTTCAGGCAGCCCCGCCATGTCCTCAGCGAGGCCCCAGCGAGCAGCCCAGGCCCAGCGGCTGCCAGCTCCAGAAGCCAGCGCCAAAGCCTCCCCAGCAGCAGCTGCTGAGCGCCCTGGCGGCCTGCTGGGAACAGAAGAGGCCGCTGTGCAGGGGGGGGACAGCGCGATCCCCGCGGCCTGCTGGGCCATGCAGCAGCCCCAGCAGCCCCTGGACTGGGCCTTGGACTGCACTCCCAGCAGCCTGCAGACCTCCACTGCTCCACTTGCAGCGTCTTATGGCTTCGGTCTAGAGGGTCTGCTCGACCTCCTGCAGGAGCCCACATTGCCGGCAGAACCCTCCCAGGACAGCGGTGGGGACAGCCGGCCATCTCTGCCTCTGCACCCTGTCCCTGGAGCCCACGGAGAGCCAAGTGTTGAAGAGCAAATCTGGCTCCTTCTGAGGCAAATAGAGCTGGAAGAGGCAGCCCTGGCTCAGGGAGCTCCCAAGAGGAGACGTTTATCTCCTGCTCCTTCAGGCAGCCAGGCAACGGGTTCAGGGAGGTCCGATGGAGAAGCCCAGGACCCGCTTCTTACAGCTGCAGCGGGCAGCCCCTCCACCTTCTCACAAGCAGCTTCTGAGGGCCCTGGCCACCTGCTGGGTGTGCAAGAGGCTCCTATCCTGGAAAACAGGAGTGGGATCCCTGTCCCCTGGAGTGCCCCCCAGCAGCCCCAGCCATCCTTGCATTCTTTCTTTTACTCCCCTCCCAGCAGCAGCCACAGCAGGAGTCTGCCAAGCTTGGAAGATGTGGCCATGGGGCCCCCCACTTCTCCACTTGCCATGCCTCATGAGCCCAGTCCCGAGGAGGCTCTCTTCTCCCTACTGGAGGCATCCGGCTGCCTCTCAGAAAACTCCCAGGGGACCAGTAGCGACTGTCTCCCCTCTGGGCCCTCCCAGCCAATGCATCCTGCCCCTGGAGCCCAAGAAGCCCAAAGTCTGCAACAGGAAATCTGGACGTCTCTCACAGAGACAGTCTCGGAAGATTCCCCCCAGGATCCAAGAATTTTGGAGAAGACACCTTTGTCTCCCAAAAATGACAGTGGCCAGGACCCCTCTTTCCTCATCCCAGACTTTTCCTGGGATTCCCTCTTCTTGGAATGAGCAGCCCCTTGGAGACCTAGAACATTGAGAAGCTCACAGAAGCACACACAGACACATCCTGCCATGCAGCCATGCTCAGATGCACACGCACTCACAGACACAAGGAGACACTCACACATGTCAAGGGCAGCCAGCAAAGAAGCATTCCTTTGGACTCAAACTGCAGGGGATGAGGGAGAGTGAGGAGGGCTTACCCAGTGCAATGCACAGTAGAGCAGATGGGCAAGGTCGGACTCAATCCACCTTGCCTAATGATGTTCTGCCCAGAGGAGAGGACCATCTAGGGGAAAAAGTATCTCTTTTCTCTTATTGGTCCTGCCTGTCAGTGTTATGCTTTGGTCTGGTGGATAAGAGGCCCACAATGCCTCTATGAACAGACAATTTTGCCACACGAACCCTTGCAAAACCTTGTGTTTCAATTTCTTCCTTTCTCCTCACTCCCTCCACATATGACCAGTTAGGCAATATATATGAAACATATTGTTAAATGGATGATAAATCCAAGATATGCACACATATGCATTAAATCAACTCACTGCCCAAGAGAAATCAAATCAAAACCAACCAAACTGAGAAAGAAAATAAAATGCCACCATGCAACCACAAAAAGAATGAAAATGCTATGCTGTGATCCACGATCATTTCTTACAGAATGGCAATATATCATATAATAATATAATATAACATATAATATTATATAATAATATAATTTTATGTAACATAATATATCATATATAATAGAATTTCTTATACAATGATGAAATAACATATAATAAAATAGAATAATAGAATGTAAAATAAAACAAAATAATATAATGTAATGTAACATAATATAACATAACATATAACATAACAGTATAATATACTATAATGCAATATAATATAATATGTCATAGTATGATAATATATCACATTTCTTTTTCCTACCTCAGATACCTCAAAATATATTAAACAAAATTAACTGAAGAGATATGTACTATCTTTACATATGGAGATAAAACAATTCTAATTCAGGAAAAAATATTACAGGCAAATAAAGAACAGTATAAATTTAACTTGCCCAGATGTCTATGCAAATCAGTGAAACAATCCAACAACAATAAAGTGTGGATAAGACGAGAAAAAAAGCTAAATTTTTGTCTATAAGAAACATACTTAAATAGCAAAGACATGAACAAAATAGAATTGAGAGACGAGAAGAAAAATTGACCACAGATAAGTTGATTTTCCCAAAGTTGGAATTGAAAGCTATATGACCGATCAAAAAATAATTATATATAATATAATCTATTATTATTATATAATACATAATTATATAATAATTCTCCATAAGGAGAAGGAAACAACTGCCCTGTGCATAAAGGGAATAATAAACGATAAATAGATATCAATATAAAACATATACACTCAATTTAAAAAGAAAAATAGCTCAATTAAAACATGTAGATAGTAATGCAAAAATAAGAAGGAACTTTAAGGTCCCTCTCTAAGTTCCAGATAAAATCAATACAAAATCAAGCAAAAGCAAAAAAAGATCATTGAAAACATTGCTGGAGAAAGTGGAACTAAAAGACTTTTTGACATCCTAACAACTTATACTGCCACAAAATGTACCAACTCCTCACAACCACGTGCAACTTTTATAAAAATTAGCAATGCATAAGAGCCTAAGGTATGTTGCAAATAAAGCAAATAAATGCAAGAGTAGTAAACATTTCTTTTATTGCCCATAATGCGATAAAAATAGTAATCATTATACCGAGCATAAAGAAAAGCTGCAGATTGAAATAATGATTTACAATAAAATCCAAAATAAAGACTGTCTCAAAGAAATAAAGAAATAAAAGAATAGCATTTTATAATAATATGAAATTTATGGGAAGCAATCTTCAGGAAGCAAAAAAAAGCACACATTATAACACACACATTAACAAAATAGAAAAAGGAAAGAGTAATAAAGCAGATATGATTTCCTAAAAATTAGAAAACTACAAACCAACCTATAATAAGAATAACATGGGAGATGTTTTAAAATAGAGGAGAAATAGATAAACTAAAAAGCAAAAAAATTTTGGAAAAGATACAAATCTAAGATGTTTCAAAAGATTAACAAAATAAATAAACATTTAGCCAAACTGGTAAAAGAGGACAGGAGAGGATTCAGGGAAGATTACAGATTATGTCAGAAAAATTTAACCTCTCCACACTTCCTCCTTAAGCAAGACATAATTGCATCTCAGGGAAAACATGGACCCATTAAAAAATAAATATGAGTTGGAATACAAAAGTAGTCTTCCAGAGACCAGGAGGGAGGTTTGGCTCTTGAAAAGTATAAACTTCTCCAAGCTAACACCACTGAAAGAGGAAGGAGTGAGCCTTAGGGCTAGTTGGGTTAGAAGATAACATCAACCCAAGTACAGAAACTTTCACCTAGACAGTATGCAGAGTTGGACTTCTGAGTTGGGGAACATTAAGGAAATCTCAGCTGATAAGGGACACCAGGCCCAGCTGTGCTTCCTCCTTGCAGCCCTGCATGAGAAGGAGCTAGCACATTGCTGATCAATACAGAAGCAGTGGGGAGGGATTCTGGCTACACTCATTCACAGAAGAGTGAAGTTCTTGGTTTCAGGTTCCAGGTCAGAGGGGAGGACTGAGGGAACACCTGAGGCCAGAGACCCCATATCCCATACCTCAGGATTAGGGGGGATTCCAGTACTACTAGCATCTCACACCATGTGCCAAGAGAAGGTCAAAATGGGTAAATAATTTAGACAAAGGATAACACCATAAACAAATTAGGAATGCATGAAAAAAGGAAGAATTTATTACCAAACAAAGGATAGAGAAAATTATGAATGGTAAAAGAGATAATATTGATTTCATGGAATTAATTTTTTTCCCCCAAACAACATCAATGTATCCAAAATTAAAAGGGAAATAAGAAATTGGAGAAAACATTTTAGGGTAAATTTCTCTAATAAAGCCCTTATGTTTCCCAATTATTTAGGGAATTTAACTAAATTTATTAAGATAAGGGTAATTCCCCAATTGGGAAATGCTTGAAGTTTATGAACAGGCAGTTTTTAGAATGAAAAATCAAAACTATTCATGATCATATAAAAATGCTCTAAATCGCATATTTAAATTAAAACAACTCTGAGGTATCACCTCCAAGGGGCATATGTGTAAATGGATGTATTTAAGCCCAACTCTGCCAAAAAAATCATTATATATAATAATAAACACAAGAGTGAAGAAAGGTACTTGTTCTCCCAAGTGAAGTAATTAGGACAGTGAATTGTTAACTGTAGAATTTCACACCTACTCACACTGACTCCATCTTATCACTCAATTCTGTAGCTAGTTTGGTTTCTATTCGATTATGAGTCCAATTTTTATCAAAACAAAAAAAAATTTTGCATTGTTTGAATCCAGCCCTGCAAGGCTAGGCAACTAGACCATCTATTCATTCTACTTAGAGGATCTTACCCAATAACCTTGGTTACATTGACCTGAAATTGAGTCAGATTCAAAGACTGATACAAGAAATTTTCTCACAGTTGTGCATCTCAAGTAATCTGTTTTATGTGAAAACTGGCCCTGGACTAATCAATCAGTTTTCATATTTCATTTCCATGTTCCATTGATTCCTTTCAGACATTTTGGGGAAGGGAGCATCTCATTTTCTGATTTCAAGGAATTATTCCTTTTCACTCTACCTTTCTCAACTTGGAAACTGCCTAGCCTTTAATACTACTACAATTCAGATTACCTGATGTTTTATTCTTTCTTTTTAATTAACATTTTTAATATTTAAAAACTTCTATCTCCCCTTGTATTCATGGTGAAGGCCTAAGCTAAGCAGATCTGATTTCAGTTTCTTAGACAATTGGAATGCATTGGTTAATGAATCTCAGAAAATCAAATCAATGTTTTCTCAATCACCTATTTATATTATGCTTTATTAATTTCATGAAATCAAAATTATCACATAAAATTTTAAATAATTTACTAGAGCAGAGCTATTATTTAGTTAAACTCAAAAGGGGAAAGATAGATTTCATGACTTTACATAATGCTATCATAAAAGTAGTCATGATAAAGAGATAAACAGAGAAAGTATATTATTCTTAAAATCATCATAAATACTTATATTCCTGAAAATTGTTTTCAGAGCCTCATCTAAGTGCTAATATTTTGCCTCATAATCATTTTCCTTAATGAAATTTTCTGCCACTCTTCTATGCTCCAGTCATTTCAAATTGTGTTATTTAGTCTTCAACTGCTTTTTTATTCTGTCTTCAAGAATCTTTGTTCAATGTTCTTTTGATTACACTGTGAGAAATTTTAGGTTTGATATTTCTATTTTCCAGTCCTTTGTGTGTAGAGGGGATCATTTGTTATAAATCTGCCATATACAGTTAAGTGTGTAGATATCTTTATATTGCCATTCATTTATTTCCAAAGAGCTAGTATCCTGAGAATTGTTTTTTTCCACTCTATTAGAATTGTAAAATTCAGTTCTGTTAATTGCAAAAATGAATTTATATATATTGGTTTCAGTCCAGTCATCTTTTTTAAAATTTCAATACAGTTATTGTCTTTTTATCAGAAATGTTCAAAAGTTTTCCATGTCAACAAGTTAGCAGTCTACATATTTTATCTGATCCCCAAGATGTCTCAGAATTCTACAAAACAGTTATTCTCCAAAGATAAAGCAACTTCAGTTGTTCCATGATCTGAAACACAAAGAATCCAATAGAAATTAAAAAGAAAATCTATAGAAAATGATACTTTGCTGACACTCAGCATGCTTCTACATTTCTAATGCTACTAGAAGCAAGACTTAACTTCAATGTAGATCAATGGACATAATAGAGGCATTTATCAAAGTTTCCCCCTTTTCTTTCCAGTGGTATAAAGATCATAATACCAGCTGCAGAAGTTTTCTTGGACCTCAACAGACAGTTTGATCAAGACCTTAAATAACACAAGCCTTCTGGCTCTGAATCAGCTCTATGTCTTTGACCAAAATTTTTACCCTGAATTTGGACCACTATACTCAATTCTAAAAGGAGAATGATACGAGGTTTTTATATTCCAATATAAATAATATTCCAATGTGGTTTTTAGAATCCAAGAAGATGCAATATTATCTATTATTTATCAAGCTTTCAGAAACATAATGCTAGTTATTTTATTACAGCTAATCTTATATTTTTATAATCATTAATTTATAACTCCATGAAAAATAAATTAATGTTCTTGCTATTCTATAACCTTTCTATCATGTGACTACCCTAATAAATGTTATTTTTAAAATCATTACTAGTTTTCTGTTTGATCTACATATTCATTTATATATGCTATAATTTTTATTGTTCTTTATTTTTAACCCACTCCTAATTTAGGAAATATTAAGTATTTAAATATAGATTTTTTTACCATTGATATTTTTGTGACATAATAATTACTCATAATAAGGTATTAATTTTGCTTCCTTTGCCTGTGGCAGTCCTCTTAATAACTACATCTCCGCTCTTCTGGAGCCCAAGAAATTTCCTCTTCTCTTGGAGTTTTGCTAATGACAATGCTTGTCATTATTCATTAGTAATTAAAGATGGGGAATTCTCCATCAGTGGGAATTTTTGAAGGCATTTTCATCTGGGGCAAAAGTTTACTTTTTTAGACAAGTCTCTTTTTCCCTTGGCAGACTAATGTCACTGGTGCTGCCCATGACATGATAATCACACCTCTAGAGACAGATGGGCTCAGATAATGCTGTCCTTATAACTGGGATCTGCCTATGCTGGCACATATGCACACACAAGTCCAAAGTGACACAATCTGTTTGCTTCAGCCCTTTCCTCCATCCTAGAAGAACAGAACAATCAAGTGAGTGTTTTCTTCTATCTCAGCTTTACATCTAGGGACTTAGAAGAAGAATTTTTTGCAGGTGACAAAAAGTAGAATGTTGTTCAGGCCCTGTGTGCAAGGGACAAGAAAGACACCTTAAAAAGTCCATGGAATTTTTCCTTGGGATTTTACTACCTCCCTGTCTTTATTAATATTTTGATTCACTTTGCCATGACCTTCTCATCTTTCATAGGTGATTTTTCAAAAGCCCATTACTATTGTCCCTGGCTTGAGAGTAATGCATATGTTTTGTTCGCACATATGGTGAGGATAATTTTCCAAACCTCACTTTCCTAACATTACTTCTCTGATACTTTGGGCTTTTACAGTTGCTATTCCTATCTTCTCTAGATTCTGAGTATTGTCCCTTTCTGGTTAGAATGAAACTTGTTTTTCTTCTGCCTCCTTTCCCTGGTTTTTGACTCCTCTTCCTTCTTCTTCCTTTTCCTTCCATTTCTTCTTTTAGTTTGTCTCTCTCTTCTCTTCAGCTGCTCTGATTGATGCTTATTGTTTCCTGTTTTGAAGAACCTTTGAAAACTTTGTCTTTATTCTGTTAATGCTCTCCTTTTTTGTCTTTGTTCATCCTATCCTTTGTGACATTTTAAAATGTCCAAGAGTTTCTGGATAATTTATTCATTTATTAATAATGCCAGCAGGTTACCATTATAAGAATGGTAATTTTGTGGACAGACATGTTTATATACCCTTCATGAAAGTACATGGACCAGAGACCATCAAATAGCAGTCAAATGTAGTTAACGTGATTGGAGGTGGATTACATTAAAATGAAGGGTTGAGTATCTTTTGGATAGGAAAAGTGTCTTTGCATCATACTGCCCAAACTATTAGGGTATCCGTTCAAAAATGTATACCTTACCCAAGCATGAGCAGAATAGTATGGTCTTCTCTAATTTAGATTAAATTCCTTGTAAGACTGGATGTAATCTGACTGAGATTGAGTCACTGCCATGAGGATGTGAATTTCTACCCTATTTCATCAATCCTCCTCCATTGGCTTCCAGTTTAGACATAGTTTAGCTTTTTGCCTGGTACCCTCTTGGCTGAGTACTATTCTTCTTGGAAGATTCTAATTCCTCCATGGGAGCCTCAGTTTCTTTCTCCAATCACATCAATATATTTGCCATTATCCCCCAAGTATAAGTATTCTCCAACTTTGCTTAAATCATTTGTAAGTCAAACATAAGCAGTGGGGATAGATATATTGATGGATTTGGATCCCATTAGCTTGAAGGGGGAATGATATGGTATACCTCCTAGGGAAGATAAAGCAATTATAGGCCTTAATCCTAAGGCCATCTGGCCTTGGGAGTGCTATAGTTCCACAAACAATGGCGGCTGTCTGATAACAATCTGTTGGTCAATAATAATAAAGTTTCTGAGAAAATAATAAGGTATAGCAGACCATTCTTCAACTTCACCTCTAAGCCAGAAAATTCAATAATGAAATGCATACCAGATCACTTCTCAACTCTTACCTCTAAGATTACTCCTCAGTTCTACCTCTAAACCATAAAATTAGCATATCAATGTGATGAAGCACTTGATCTTTTTCCTATAAATCTATTTTCTTTCTTTTTGTTTTTGGCTGAGGCCATTGGGGTTAAGTGACTTGCTCAGGGTCACACAGCTAGAAAGTGTTAAGTGACTGGGACCAGATTTGAACTCAGGTCTTCCTGACTGCAGGGCTGGTGCTCTACCTCTTTGTCACCTAGCTGCCCTTATAGATCTATTTTCTTGTTCCTGGTTCTTTCCTAAATTGTTTTTCGAACTTAACCCACTTTAATTAGCATTACAATGACAAGAAGCTGCTCTTTTACTTGGAGATGGGGCTGAGCCCTCAATTTTTTTTTTTTTTTTTTTTTTTTTTGAGACACAGTATAACACCATGTAGAAGCACAATCTTTTTGGAGTCTCCTTCAAATCCCAACAAGTTTAACTTCTTCTTATAAATACCTGTAAGGCTGGCAAACTTTCTTAATTACAATTTCAAGTTGTCCATGGATGTGGAGTTGTGGTTTTCTTCACCCACTGATTGACTCCTCATACTGTCTCCTTTATTCTTCTGACAGTTAGTCTACCTAGGAACTGCTATCAGATATAAGGGCAGAGACAGAGCTCTGATCTCTTAATCTCAGTATGCACCTCCCAGAAGTCCTCTCTCCCATGGAAATTAATGACTAAGGAGCTCCTTCCTTACATGTGTTTTAGTAATCCTCTGCTATTGCTGTTGCTACTGCTAGGGGACTGCAAAAAATGTAGAATGCTCCTTATTGGATATGCAATCTTTCAAGAAAAAAACCTCAATATTAGGGACAACTTTCTACCTAGAGAAAAAAAAAGCTTGATTTAGAAATTCACCTTCCACTGAGTGGCATCTAATATATTTTCAAATAAGTTTGTTCTTTCCTTTTCCAGCTAGTCTCTGAAATTATAGATTTGCAGCTAACAGATCCAGCTAGTGTCTCCTGCTTTCTCCTGGCACCAAGATTAACATTTCCCCAACAACTGAGAAATGAGATGATGACTGCAATTCTGCTGAGACCACATAAGGATGAAAATGTAACCAGCACATCAGAGCTGGACCACCTAAGTAAGGTTGCTTATCTTAGCCAGGCTTTCTCATTTCAAGTCTTTTTTTTGTCTTTTAGAGTACTATTAATTTCCCTTAAAAATCTCTTTGCTCACATGATTATCCTTCAAAAATTTTAAGAATAAAGTGTTATCAAAACAAATATTGTAGAATAAAAAAATTATAGAAAAGTTCCCAAATGAGTAGGTGAGAACAAAGTGATTTTTTAATTTTTATTGAAAGAATATCTTCTAGGTTTCTGGCAGAAAGCCTGGGCATGAGTTTTCTTTTGTAACAATACTTTTTCTCTTTTCAAGTGCTCCTGCATTGGGGTTCTGATGAGTATTGGTGTGTAGAAGCAATGAAACCCCCAAATATGTTGGGGTTTCAGGAATTGCTTATGCTGTCTATCAGATATTGGGGAGAGGTGGTTTTGAGCAGGGATCATGAGGTTTCACAGGGGAAAAGATTTAATTATCATGCTATTGATTGGAGGGCTTAAGTTCCAAAGGAGAGTTTTAGCCATTAACAAGGGGAAAGACTATGGCTTAGTTGCTTGGTTTAACTCACCATTAATAAGGGAGGAGACATCATGCTAATTAAATCCTAATGAATTTTCTATCATAAGTCAGATGATTCCCAATATACCCTCAACTCAAAAATGTAGGCTGATTTCATAAAGAGGCTAGCAGGGGATTGGGATACAGGTAAATTCTTTTATAAAAGAGAAATAACCTTGGACTTGACACCATAACTTGGCCATCAGAATAGGTTTCCAATGGTTTGTCAAATCAAGGAATTGAATAAACTAATCAACTCTTTCCAAGTGCAATAAAGGCCTATTTAGGATAACAAAAAGCCTGAACAAAATTAAAAGGTAGATATAATAAATGCTAATTGCTGCTTGTCTCCGAGAAGAGCTTGATTTCCTGAGTGTTTACAGTAATTCCGGCTCCATCTACACCCCTTTCTATAGTTTATAAAGACACTGGGCTATTAGGAATGCTATGGTCTTTTTTGAGGTCTTATTCACCCTCATCAGTTGCAGCTACACCAACTAGATAAGATAAAGGCAATATTTTTTAGTTGAAAGTGATTCTTGCTCAGTCTGAAGGAAAAGTAAATCATGAGCAATAGAGAGTAAGCCAACTCCAGAGTGTACTTTGGAATCTATGGTGAAACATTTTATGGCCAACCTGGATAAGTCAATCAGAATTACCTAAAAATTTTTAATCTTTTTTCCTTTCTGTTATATGTAGCTTGTTTTTGTTTGTCCTTAATTCTCTAAGATCCATGACATCATGGAAGTGGTGCCATGACCTGCCAGTGAATTTGATTTAAGTCAGGGAGAGCTGGCTCAGAAATACCATGGATGATGTTATTGAATTGGATACATTGAGCGAATTATGAAATATTTTAAATGAAGATGGCCAGCCAAAGAAGTGGACTGTTCATTTGGAAAATCTTTTATTTGAAGCACTTGTCTCTTTGTTCCTACTTATCCGTTTGTTTTATTTTTGTTTGTTTTCTGTTTATGATGTGTTTTGTTTTTGTGTGAATTACATATTAGCCCCTGGACATGGCAACTGAGGATCACATTAAAAGTTTTTCTGCCTTTAGTTTCTAGTGAGCACAAAATGTATCAAACCTCTTGTTTTTAATTTGTTTTTATTTCATCTGGATTTATAAGCTATCAGCAACTTCTCTTTGTACTGTTGATAATTTTGACAGATTCTCTTATTTATACTCTGATCATCCAAATTCAAAGGATAGAAAGAATGAGAATTCTTACAATATAATTTTGTCTTTCTTTCTAATTTTGTCTTGTGTGTGTGTGTGTGTGTGTGTGTGTGTGTGTGTGTGTGTGTGTAGAGAGATAGACTCTAATATGTATTTCAACATATTTAACATGTATTGGACTACTTGCCAGCTAGGAAAGGGGGTGGGGGGAAGGAGGGGAAAATTTGGAACAAAAGGTTTTGCAAGGGTCAATAAATTACCCATGCAAAGGCTTTGTAAATAAAAAGCTTTAATAAAAAAAAAAAAAAAAGAAAAACTGATAGGGCCAGAGAGAAATAAAGGGGCAAAGACAGAGACACATACACACACAGACACAGACACAGAAAAATAGAGACAGTTTGAGAAAGAGGCAAAATAAGAGATAGGCAAAAACCAATAGAAAGAAACAGGTAGACAAATGGGCAGTCTTTCCTCTTCTGTAGAAATTTATGACATTAAAAACTATCATGACTCTATTTTGACTCAAGTATATATCTGTTAAATGAGAATTTTAAAATTATAATTTTCTTTTGACAATGTTTCATAACCTGAAATATCTATTGTATTTTTATACAGCATTTTTCCTTCTATAGCTACCTATACACCCAGACCTCTCTCTGTCTCTTGTCTCTCTGTGTCTTTCTGTGTCTTTCTATATCTTTGTCTCTGCCCCTGTGTGTCTGTCTCTCCCTCATCTCCCTCTCTTTCCCCTAAGAAAAGAACTTTCTTCCTCCCTCTTTTCCTCTCTTTCAATTGTTTTCTTATTTCCTTTTTGCATGGGTAAATATTGGTGCTTTGCCTACAAGGCTTTTTAGTATTTATCTGCCCATTGCTTACTTCCAAAGGAAAATTTAGGAAATAGAATCAAACCAATTATGATTTGTCTTAATTTCTCAATAGAAAATTTTCTCCTAGAATAATTTTGGAAATTTCCCTTCCTTTCTTTTTTTATTTCCTCCTTCCCTCTTTCTTTCTTTCCTCATTCTTTCTTCCTTCCTTCCTTTTTTCTTTTTTTTTCTCTTCTTCCCCTCTCTGTATCTGTTTCTTTTTCTTTTTTTCTTCCCTTCTTCCCTCTATTCTTCCCTCCTTCCTTCTTTTCTTCCTTCTTTCCTTGCTTCCCTCCCTTCTTGCGTTCTTTCCTTCATTTCTTTGTTCCTTTTTATCCTTCTTGCATCTGTCTCTGTCTCTGAGAAGATTTCTACTTCAGTCAGTGAGAAAATTATTATTCTTGATTTAGTTCTAGGTATTGTCTTCTTCATCCAGACAGGAGCTGGTATTTTGGGAAACTTCTTTCTCCTTTGTCATTATACCATCACTTTCTTTAATGGCAACAGCCTGAGATCCATAGACTCCCTGTTTTTCCACTTGGCCTTGGCCAACTGCATCGTGCTTATTTCCAAGGGAGTCCCCCAGACAATGTTTGGTTTCGGGCTGAAAAATTTCCTGGATCATGCTTGGTGTAAACTGATTCAATTCCTCCACCGAGTTGTCCGAAATGTTTCTCTCACTATCACTTGCTTTCTGAGTGGTTTTCAGATTATCACCATCAGTCCCTTCACCTTTTCCATTTGGTCAAAACTCAAAGCTCAAGCCTCAAATTACATTGTCTCCTTCTGCCTTTTCTGCTGGTTTCTCCATATTCTAATAAATGTCTATATATTTGGAAATATGCAGAAGTATACAGAAAGGAGTAACAACACAAGAGTTTGGAATATTGGATTCTGTTCACAATTCGCTCCAGCATCATTCAAAGTCTCTGTATTTGTAATTTTGTTCTCTATTCCTGATTTCCTGTGTGTGGGATTTATGCTCATAGGCAATGGCTATATGGTGATTCTCCTGCAAAAACATCATCAACAAGTGCAGCATATTCACAGCTCCAGCCATTTGTCAAGACGGTCTCCTGAGATTAAAGCCACCTACACCATTTTGGTGTTGGTGAGCACCTATGTCTCCTTCTACTCAGTCAATTCTATTTTGTCATTTTATCTCTTTATTTTTGATAAATATTATGAGTGGTTGATTCCCACATCATCCCTCTTGGCAGCAAGTTTCTCAGCCATTAGCCCATTTGTGCTTATCAGCTCTGATTCCCATGTTCTCCATAATTTCTACTCCCTCTGGAAAAAAAAAATGATCCCTAGGTTCACCTTTTCCTAGATGTTTCCTTGTCCAATGTTCTATTTCTTCTAATAGTAGATATTTTTAAGAAGACAAAGAATGCACAATAAGATCAAAACTATGGTTTAGAAATTAGAAGGAACATTGACTGTAATCGTCATCTTCATGCTGAGGAACAACAAGTCTAGACTTTTTTTTTTTTTTTTTTGGTATCCTTTAATTGTGAACCTCCCTGTTTCACTTCTTTCATATTATTTTCTGGAAATGTTTATTAAATATTCTCCTCTTTTAGAAATCAATTTTTATCATAGATTTGAATGGGATGTTAAGAAGACCACTTTATGCTGGTGGAAGGACAGCTGAGAAATGTCTATCAGTTTTTTCTATGTATGATGTAGTGGACAAATTGTATTTTACCTGTGATATACAAAGACTGGAGTAAATAGCTGGAGAAAAGAGAGAAGAAGATTTTGTGAACCTAGTCCATTATTGGGACTGGACTAAGGAGTACATATCACAGTAGAATTTTTTCTTTGATTCCATATAGTTTGTAAAGTCTTACAAGTTCTTCCTACGATCTAGTATAAAACAGATCTCAAAACAACTTAGTATAACTTCTTAAAAGCTACTTAAAATTAATCAAACTCAGCTCAGTTTTTTTTTCAGTAATAAAGCTATAAGATAATGAAATTAGAAACTCATAGTTCCTTGAAATTTCGGATAATTTAAGTTTTTAAATACCCTTTGGTATCCTTGTCTAAACTATGAACTTGAGAAATGTTCTGTTAATAATAAGTTAGAGGAAGATTCTTTAAAAACAAAACAAAACAAAAAAAAACATCAAAATCTGACCTGCAAAATAAGTCATTTTGGTTCAAGATTTAACATTTATCAAAATAGACCTAAGAATATCAAAATTGTTATTGAATTTATTGCAATTAACTTTCTGTAATGCAAGTTAGCAAATTTTATGATGATATATAGAGGTAATTCAAATGTAAACTGATAAATCAAAAGCCAAATATTTTAATACCAGAAAAGACAAAACTATGAAAATTTTCAATTTGTATATAGTCATTTAATTTTTTCTAAAACTATTTAATTTCTCCTCCAATTATTTATAAATCAAACATTTTAAATTTATTCTAGTTTGTTTTTTCTTTTGGAATTTCAATTAATTCTAATTCAATTTTTTCCTTAAAAGAAGTTGAGACTGATAAGAATCTAATCCTTACAGAAAACATAGGTAACACTTCATATATATCTTTCTGTGTGTATATATACAAACAAAAATATATATGTACACACATAATCAAACTTACATAAAAATTATTAATTGTATGCCAGTAGTAGCAATTTTGGTATATTGTCTCATTATTGCCATTCTCTTGGGTGAAATTGATTTTTTCTTTGATTTATTTTTCAACTCATTCTTCAGAATTAGATTATTTAGTTTCCAATTAAGTTTTAATCTATCTGTGCATAGCCCTTTATCACATGAATTTTTATAACATCATGATTTGAAAAGGATGCATTTAATATTTCTACCTCTTTTATTTTGTAGTTTTATTCACCTACTTGAAATGAGGAGGTTGAGGTCACTGAGACAAAACAGTAAACTGAAGGAGAATGTCCAGTTTAAAATATCTAATTTGCTATGCAGTAGAAATTTTCTCATGTCATTTTTGATGGAGCTAAAAACATGTACAATGGGCTAAAGGTTTGACACTGTAGAAGTTTGACTCTTTAAACAAATTTAGTGCTTATTAAGATACTGATCCCTTTCAGGAGGTAGTCAGGACAGTGTTAAACACAGCAATTCCTGCAACTGAGATATACAGAAGTATGTAGAGCACTTCTCTTTCTAGATACCAGTTAAGCAGCCATTCAAAACAGAGCTTGGAGATAAGTTCCCATTCTTATACTAGTTTATTTAAAAGACCCAGAGGCCTTCTAGATCTGGTTACCATCAGCTTTTATAAACTTGTCAAATTCTACTAATGGCATGTAAATTAAATTAGAGGGGATCTTCAGACCTATTAGGATGATCTCTAAACTATTGCACAGTGAGATATTGCTACAAAATGAATATGGAAACTGAGAAAGAAACTGAGAAGGATAAAAAATCCTCTATATTGTCTCTGGTAAAAAAAAAATAAAAAAATAAAAAGATGCTCAGAAGAACAGCAAAGCTGTGGAAAGCACCACTCCTAGTATCTTGGTGAAGATGAGGGAAATCATGCCTATGGAAGCTACAGCAAAGGAAATAGAAGTAGGATTTGTCACAGCCTCATTTTGGAGTTCTGGATGCTCTAGATGAATATGATTTCCATTGATTCACACTTTAGATGAGCAGAAGTGATCGTTCTTAGATTTTAAAAGAATAATTTTCTTCTTTAAGATTCTAGATCTCTTTTTCTAGTTTACTTTCTTTTCATAATCTTGTTTTTTTTTGGGTGGTTATTATTTTTTAATTCTTTTAATTTTTCCTTAACTTCTCTAGTTTGGTTTTTAAAGTGTTTTTTGAGTTTTTATGCAAATTCTTTCTGGACAGGTAGCTGTGTAATATTGCTCTTTGGGATAGGAGAGGCTTTTTTTGTTTGTTTGTTTTGTTTTTTAACTTCAATGTCTTCTTCTGAAGATGTACCCTGGTTTTCCCTATTCCCATAATAAGTTGCTATGGTTACGCTTTTTCTTTTTTCTCTCTTTTTTTTAATCTGTTGCAATAAAGGTTCAGTCACTTGCCCTGAGTCACATAGCTAGGGAGTGTTAAATGTCTGAGGTTACATTTGAACTTATGTCCTCCTGACCTCAGGGCTAGTGCTCTATCCACTGTGTCACCTAGCTGCCCTGTCTGCTCATTTTAAAAATGAGAATTTATTAGTTTAAACATCTCTATTCCTGAGTGGGGATGGTGCCTCTGGCTTCACTTCAGTTCTCCCCCTTTGTTTAGGGATCTCAAACCTCCACCCTCCAAAAACTCACAGCTAGAAGCTTCCCTGCTCCATTGCTGCTTCACTCATTGCTGGCTCCTTCTCACCCAGACCCACACATCAATAGCACAGTTGGGCGTGGTGTTTCTAATAAGCTGATGTTCTCTCAGTCTTCCTGGACTCAGACCCTGGACATACTATCCAGAAGATGGAAGTTCCTTTGGCTCGTGCTGAGGTTACTTTGTAAGCCAGCTAACCTTGGGGTTCCTTGCTGGATGTTTCTACGGAGCCAGTCTGTAGGTGTTTACAATTCATTTGGATTCTTTGGCTGAATCTTCTCAAGCTGTTTCTGGAGGACTTCTGTTCTATCTCAAGTTTCATTTGTTTGGTACATGTTCTCTCTGAGATGCAATTTTGTTTTGTTTGTGAGGGAAATTTGGACAGCATGGAATTGGTGAATCATCTTCCTAAAATTATCCTTTGAAATAAATCTTTTTTTAAAAGTTTCTGATTCTGTTTAAAATATTTTGGCTTAACAGGGCAAAATTAGTATCTAGCAAAACTTCTCTTTATAGATGAAAAGTGAAATGTTAAATAATGTGTTCAAGATGATAATAATATATCACAGCTAGAATTCCAAGTGAATCCTCTTGATTCTAAATTCTGGGCTTTTCAGCTTTAAAACTCACTATATTCCAGTTAACTACTCTTTCCACTTTAATAAAACTTACTAGTTTAATACATTTTCATGTAGTTGTTTACTCAGGTTAATATTAAAATATTAATAATAATTATTAACAATTATTCAGAAGAGTTTTCAAAAAAAACCTTTTCCATACAAAATCCTTTTTATATGTTTCCTATTCAGACATCTCACTATCTGAGACTGAGACATTTATAGTCCAGCTGGCAATCATAGAAGAATCTTGTCTTATCCCATGTGAATATAGAATGACTAAGGTAATGCATATAGAATTCATGGAAGATTGTGCCTGGTAATAATTGGGGAAAAGTCATAACAGGAGTCTAGATGCCAAGGTTAGACAATAGAAAGAATCTCCCATCGTCTTCCTAGAACTCCAAAACCAAGTCAAATCATTTTGAGTAAATATACACATCTACCTAAGTCATGGCACCAAAACAAGAAGGTGCTGTAAGTAATTGATAAAATATTTTTCATGTGTGCTCTAAGCTAAAAGTCAACTTTTTGTATAATGGCCAATATTATGACATACTGTTAAGTGTCTCCCAAATATATATATATATATATGTGTGTGTGTGTGTGTGTGTGTGTGTGTGTGTGTGTGTGTACATATGTATATATATATATATATATATATATATATATGTATATATATATGTATATATATATATACATATATATATATATATATATGTATGTGTGTGTACCAATATGTACCATATTTATATATTTTTTTTAATTTCCTGTTCATTACTCTGACAGGTAATATGCTCCTTATTCTTCCAATTTTCTTATGATATTCCTTTATAGCTAAGTTATGCATCTGTTTTGATCTTATCTTGACAAGTAGCATAAAGTATTTGTGTCTATATCAAGTTACAGGCAGAATGCTTTCAGTTTTGTTTTTTTTTGTTTGTTTTGTTTTGTTTTTTTGTAGCAAACAGTGATTTTTACCATAAAAGCTTACATTTTTACATTTGTCAAATTTAGTCATATATATATATATATATATATATATGTCATTTTATATTTTATATTTTATTTTTACTCTCTCCCACTGATTCACCTTTCTATTTCTTGACCAATACCAGGTAGTTTTGATCATTTCTATTTCCTATACATTTTTCGTTAGTCCCCTAGAACTTGAACCTGTTCTTTCAATGGAATGTATCCTTTTTATAATTCAGTTCAAGTTATTTTTGGTAATTTCATTGAGATGATATTTAAAAAGTAGATGGATTTAGTTATGATTGTCATTTTGATTGTATTGGTTCTGCCTCTTAAAAATAATATTTCTCCACTTTTAAAATCTAGTTTTATTTATATAAAATGTGTCATAACTAAAAAGTGGAAAAGTTAATCAATAAAGTAGACATGAAATTTATAGCAATTAAAAACATAATAACCTTGTATTTAATGATTGTAAAGACAAGATCTTTGGATAAGAATTCACAATTTGGTAAAAATTATTGGGAAAACTGAAAATTACTATGACAGAAACTGGGCACAAACTAATTTCTTACACAATTTACCAACATAAGGACAAAAATAATATACTATTTAGATAAAGGGATATTTTAAACTTTTTATTTTTCAAAAAATAATAGGTTTCAAAATTCACCCTTGCAAAACATTGTGTTCTAATTTTTTTTCTCCCTTCCTCTCTACCTTGGATAGCAAGTAATTCAATATATATTAAACATGTGCAATCCTTCTATACATATTTACACAATTATCATGCTGCACAAAAAAATCAGATGAAATAGGAAGAGAAATAAGAAAACAAAAAGCAAGCAAACAACAACAAAAAAGGTGAAAATAACATGTTGTGACCACATTCAGTTTCCTACAGTCCTCTCTCGCACATGACTCTCTCCATCACAATTCCATTGGAACTGGCCTGAATCACCTCAGTGCTGAAAAGAAACTTGTCCATCAGAAATAACTATCATAAGATCTTTTTGCTGTGTACAATGTTCTTTCTCTTAGTTCTACTCATTTCACTTAGCATCAGTTCATATAAGCCTCATATAATCATCCTGCTGATCCTTTCTTACAAAACAACAATATTCCATAATATTCATATACTGTAACTTTTTCAGCCATTCTCCAAATGATGGGTATACACTCAATTTCTACCTCCTTTTCTTTTGACCACATGGGACCTTTTTCCCTTTTTATGATCTCTTTGGGATACAGGCCCAGTAGATATACTGCTGGATCAAAGAGTATGCACAATTTAATAACCATTTGGGCATAGTTCCCTAATGCTTTCCAGAATTGTTGAATCAGTTCACAATTCCACCAACAATGTAGTGTCCCATTTCCCCCACATCTCCTCCAATATTCACCATTATCTTTTGCTGTCATATTATGAAATCTAACAAGTATCTAGTTGTATTTCAGAGTTGTCTTAATTTGCATTTCTCTGATCAATAGTGATTTAGAGCACATTTTCATACTATTAGAAATGGTTATAATTTCTTTATATGAAAATTGTTAATTTCCTTTGACCATTTATAATTGGAGAATGGCTTGTACTCTTTTAAATTTGAGTCCATTCTCTATATATTTTAGAAATGAGGCTTTTCTCAGAACCCTTGAATGTAAAAATCCCCCCCCCCCAGTTTATATTTTCTTTCTATTCTTGTCTGCATTGGTTTTATTTGTACAAAATATTTTAAACTCAATAGAATCACAATTATCCATTTTGAATTTCATAGTGTACTTTAGTTTTTCTTTGGTCACATATTCCTTCCTTCTCCAGAGATCTGAGAGTAGACTATCCTTTGTACTCATTTTCTTATAGTATCATGCTTTATGTCTCAATCCTGAACCCATTTAGGCTGATATTGGTATAGGGTATTAGGTATTGATCAATCTCTGGTATTTATCATACGAATTTTTAATTTTCCCAGCAATTTTTGTCAAATGCTGAGTTCTTAGGGTTTATCAAACATTAGGCTACTATAATCAGTGATTATTGTATCTTGTGAACCTAACCTAGTCCATTGATCAATTACTCTATTTCTTAGCCAGTACCAAATGGTTTTGATGACTTCTGCTTTATAATATAGTTTTAGGTTTGGTATAGCTAGAATGGCTTCATTTGCATCTTTATTAATTTCCTTGAAATTCTGATAAAAGTATATTTTTATTGAATTTTTTATTTTCAAAACATATGTAATGATATTTTTTTCAACAATGACCCTTGAAAAACTTCTTGTTCCAATTATTATTATCATCATGATAGCAAAAAATGAGCAAAATTCCTTCTTCATTACCATCGTTGATTATACCGAATCTGTAACATTTAATCAATTTCTCATAAGTTCAACTTCCCTTTTGTTTATTTGAACAAACTGTATTATTGCCTAATGATATTTATTTTGTTTTTTTTCTGACTGCTTAAAGACCCCTCTTTTTCCCATTTTGATTCATCTCCTCCTGTAATGTTCAGGCTAGCTTTATGCATGTTCTTTGGAATGGCCTTAGTCTAGGCAGGAAAACACCACAAGAATGGACAAGAATAGAGTCCAAAACAAACAAACAAACAAACAAAAAAAAACCAAATAGAATATTAGAAATATTCCTTCCTGAACTGATGATTTATGGATCTATAAACTATAACATAATTAGGATAACAGTGAGGTTTAGAATTGAAAATATACCCAAAAATGTGTATAACCATGACACATTAAAAGAGAAGTCAAGATATATGCCTGTAGCAAAGCCCAGAGAGAATAGGCAGTCTTTTCTCTGGCATTTCATTGTCTACTTAATTATGTGTATTTTAACTTCTCTTAAATATATATTTATCAGATTAAAAAAATTTATGTCTATACCTATTGCTGAACATGAGCTTAAGTAGACTGTAGTAAGGCCATGGTGCATGAAATACAGAGAAGAAACACAAGGACTCAAAGGGTCAAAGTTTATTAGGAACAAGATGAGGAGTGGGATCTCCTAAATGATGGGAAGAATTTATGGGGGCTGCATATTCACATTAGTAATTCAGAGCTCAGTCTTTGCCTTTCTATCTCCTAAATAGTTCTTGGGTAGATTAATGAGGACATAGGAAAAGGAGGCCCATAGAAGGAGTCAGTGAGTGGATTACCAAGTCTATAATTCACCATTATTGTATGCTAAGGAGTTTGTGATGAAAAATGTTGCCAATCTTGCATATCTGGATAAGAAAGCTTGTTAAACTATTCACTATGAGAAGGGAATTTTATTAGTTGCCTAAATTGAGTTTCTAGGAAATAGAAAGGTCAATCAGTGGTCAGACTGGAGTGACTTCTGTTTGTCAGGGCCTAAGAATAGGCCAGTCCATCTGTTTGGGGCATAAAAGTGGAGAGTTTTGGAAAAAGAGGCAATGGAAAATGACCTTTAAGATTTAGGTGAAGGAGTTCATCCACCAAGATAATTATTGAAGAGTTTTATTTCCATTTTTAAGCTTGGGGCAGGTACGGGAGCAATTTGATAAGATTTGATTCCCCTCATTTGGAGATGGGGTTGATGCCCTTTTTGCCCTCCTCCCGTGTTAGCTCATTTACTGGGATTGCTTTATTAGATATAGTGTCTGAGGTCAAATTTGAACTCAGGTCCTCCTGACTTCAGGGGTGGTGATCTATCTACTGCAACACCTAGCTGCTCCTGAAGGATTAGTTTCAAGAATTATCTTGGGCTGGCCTAGATTTTCAAACTTTTCTCCAGCTTCTTCTCCTGAGAATTTTCCCTCCTATCTATTTCTATTTATTAATATGACTCCCTGAGTAAGGCTGATACTATTAAACTGTTTATTATCTTTTGCCCATGCAAGCAATTGCTCAGATTTCTCAATTTTCAAAGCTTCACATTCCATGTACTGATACACAAAGAATCACTAAGAAAAGGAAAGCTTGTATTATAGGAACTGAAGAGAAACAGAAATCCACTCCAACTTTAAGAATTGTTTTTTCCTTGGGGCAACTAGATGGAATAGTAGATAGATCACTGGCCTTGAAATCAGGAGAAACTGTGTTCAAATCTGGCCTCAGACACTCAACATTTTGTAACCTGTGATCCTGCACAAGTCACTTAATCCCAATTGCCTCACCAAAAAATAATAATAATTTTAAAAAGGATATTTTCTTTTCATGGAAACATCTTCAATTCAAATATTGAAGTTGGAAATACCAGTGTTCTAAAATTTTAGCTTGGAATTCCCGCTCTGAAACTTAAAAGCTTCATGATCCTGAATGAGGCAACTAACTGAAGTGTCCTGAAAAAAGTGGACAGTGGTGATTGTCTGAAGTACCTCCTAATAAAAAACAGTGGCAGGTCGGAAGAGTATTGCCTGGAGAGAGAACAACTGAATTCAATTTCTACTCTGAATTTTATGATCTCTATAATTATGGGTGATTCATTTATTCTCCATGGACTCAGTATCTTCATCATCTAATTTAACCCTCCAGAATTTTTCTCCTCCAACCTCCAGAGTGGTCTACAAGCCCATATTGAGAGCTGAGAGCTCAGTCTTTGACCTTAGTATTATAGTTTCTGGGTAGATTCACAGAGGTAGAAGAGGAGAACTTTTAGTACCCACTGATTGTGGGTAACCCAGATTGTTGGAAACTTTCCTTCTGTGAATTGCTATGTCAGCTGGTGGGATGGACCCAGGAGGTAGAGAGGGGCTCGGTCTCTGAGGCAGGAGATTGTGTCTTAGGAGGCAGCATTAACTCCAGGTGTCTCCTGTTTGCAGATCCACCTATGCAATGCTGAGAGAGCTAGACATAGGGTAAGCCCAGAGGAGAGTAAATATAAGCATCTTTGAGTCCACAGGGGAGAAGGATGCACGGAGAGAAGTAGAAAGAGGCAGAGATGTAGAGGGATTCAGAGAAGCAGAGAAATTACAGGGATGAAGAGACATATATACACCTGCTCTTGCTTCTTGCTAACCCCTGCTGAGAACACCAATAAAGAAAACCTATTTGGTACCTTACCATTTGTCTCATCTCTGTGTCTATCAGGGAAAGACTGGTATATATGGCCCTGGCAATCAATAGCCTTGCTGGGAGGTTACACCAGATGACAACTTCCCATTTATGGATAACAAGAAGATTGTAATAGTGAAAACTTGTAATCTTTGCATAAATGAATAACATGAAGCTTGTCAGACTATTGCTGATTGGGAAGAAATTCATTGCTTAAATGAAACCTGGTACACTAAAATTTCTCTATATATGATAGGCAGGTCAATCAGTGGGCAAATGTGAAATAATTTCTAATTGTTAGAGCCTAGCAATAGGCCAGATTTCACACTTGTCTCCATTTGCTGAGTGAAAGTGGAAAAGAGTTTTAGGATAGACACAGGGGAAAGTGATCTTTTTTTATAGGACAAGAAGTTTATCTATTCAGCCCATTGTTAAGAGATTTTTATTTTATCTTTAAATTTGAGAGTTGCACATGATCTATTACAAAATACACTTCCAGGAGATGAATTTCAGTGAAACCAATACAATTTTTTTATTATAGTTTTTTATCGACAAAACATATGCATGGGTAATCTCTCAACATTGATCCTTGCAAAAGCTTCTGTTCCAACTTTTCCTCTCTTCACCCACACCTTTCCCTAGATGGCAGGTAGTCGGATACATGTTAAATATTGTAAAATATATGTTAAATCCAATATATATATGCATATTTATACAGTTATCTTGCTACACAAGAAAAATTGGATCCAGAAAGAAAGAAAAAAAACCTGAGATGGAAAACAAAAATGCAAGCAAACAATAACAGAAAGAGTGAAAATGCTATGTTGTGGTCTACACTCATTTCCCAGAATTCTTTCACTGGGTATAGCTGATACTCTTAATTACTGAACAATTAGAACTGGAAACCAATAAATTTTTTACAAATCTAAACTATAGATAGAATCCTATGAGAAGACATAGTTTTTCTTATTCTAGGATCTTTTTTTAGCTATTTTTAATTACAAGAAATGCACGATAGCTATAACATGAAAGATTATTTCTTATATTCAGGCTTTGTTGTTGTCATTTTCTAATAGTCAAAAATTATGTATTATTAAGTATGTAATTTGTTCCTTGCTTTATGCTAAATTCTAGGGGGAGGGGGGGAAGAAAGGCAAAAATCAATCCCCGCTGTTTATTGAGAAAAATAACGTTACAGCAAATATTTACAAAAAAAAAAGATTAATTACATTCTAAAACAGGAAAATTAAATATAATAAACAAAAAGAAAGTTCAGCTGTCAATAATATCATAAAAATAATCTTGAAATAGGTGGGAATTTAACTGAGACTTGAAGGAATTCAGGGAAGCCAGGATGCAGAGATGAGGGGGGATTATGTTCTAGGAATGGCAGCCAGCCACAGTAAATGTCTACAATCAGGATATGGAGTGATTTGTTCAATGGGGAGCTAGTAAGACTTGTCAGTGAATTACAGAGTATGTGGGAACAATATATTAGAAAACTAGAGGAGTATGCAGATCTTTGAAAATCAAATATAATTTTGTGTTTGGTCCTGAAGTGGATAGGAAACCACTGGAATTTATTAAGTAACAGAGTGACACATTCAGACCTGTGCTTTGAGGAAATTAATTTGATATCTCAGTGGAGGAAAAATTGGAATGAGAAGAAAACTGTGGCAAGAAGACCAGTCCATAGATCACTACAATAGTTCACTTGTGAAGTAATGAGATCTGCCTGGTATGATAACAATGACTTTTGTTTAATTAAAGAAGACATTTGTGAGAGGACATAAATGTAAAATAGACAATACTTGATATTATCTTGGAAAAGAAGATTGAGAACATGTGAGGAAGAGATCTATATTGTGAACCTGGGTAACTAATAAGATGGTGATAACTTAAGCAGTAATAGAGAAGTTAGGAAGAGGGCATGAAGCAAAAATAATTAGGCTTTTTATACCTTTTTAATTTAATCATTCTACTAGACATGCAGTTAGTGATATCAGACAGGCAATTGGAGAATCTAGATTGCAGGTAAGAAAAATTGGTTTGGAGGGGTTAAGAAGATTGGATAATCATTGGTATAGAGATGACAATTGAATCCATGAAAATTAATGGTTTGTAATGGGGGGTGAATTAAAGCTGAAATTTCCTAATTTTTTTTCCTTTTGAGGCTGGGGTTAAGTGACTTGCCCAGGGACACAGCTAGGAAGTGTTAAGTGTCTGAGACCAGATTTGAACTTGGGTCCTCTTGAATTCAAGGCTGGTGCTCTATCCACTGTGCCACCTAGCTGCCCCTAAATTTCCTAATTTTGAAAACAAAAATTACATATTCAGCATCAAGAACATTGTTTTCTTTCCTTTTTTATTTAAACTAGGGGGTTTGAGTGTGAAATACAGAACTGTTACTGATCCTACTCAGAGGTCAGGGAAGCAGTTGGTATCCTGTGACCTTTTATGAAGACTTTGGACATATGAGTCAAGCACAAAGTCTAGTCCTCTTAAGAAACATTTTACAAGTCCATATTCTCAGACTAAAATCCAGGAATGTAAATAAAGGTAAAAATTAAATTAAAAATAAATTGATACAATTAGGAAATATATATATATATATATGTATATCAACAGTTCATGTTCCTTTATTTAACTTTACCATTTGGCCAATTTTACTTTTGCAGGCATTCTTCTCCTCATTAGTTTTGTATTTTCTTTTGGACTGCTCTCATTTGTCTTCCTAATTTTTCTCTATTTCTCTTACTTGATTTTCAAAATCCCTTTTGAGCTCTTCCAAAGCCTGAGATGAAGTCTTATTTTTCTTGGAGGCTTTGGATGTAGGAGCTTTTATTTTGGATCTTCTGAGTATATTTTTGATCTTCTTTGTCACCATAATAACTTTCAATGGCCAGAAACTTTCTCTGTTGTCTGCTCATTTTCCTAGCCTCTTACTTGATGTTTAACCCTTTTTTAAAAATAAGGTTCTGTCCCTATATAGGGGTTTTGTGCAGCTGTTTTCAGAGATCATTCTAGGAACCAGATCATGAGCACGTTTTTCTGTTCTGGAATTGTTAAGAATGTCCCTACCTCACTGTAGCTATAAGATCTAGTGTGCTAAAGCAAGTCACTCTTTCCTCAGTCCAACAAAGAGAAATGCTGTGAGCTGAGGCCTCCAGAAGCTGCCACTACCATCACTACCCATACTCATTCTTGGTACCCATTATTGGTTTGCTGGTTTCTAAAGGCCCTCTAACCCTACAGACAAACTTTTCCTACTAAACTCTCAGTTTGTTTTTTTGGGGTTTTTTGTTTGTTTTGTTTTGTATTTTGGTGTCTCTGGGTCAAAAAAACACCAATGCTGGTGCCAATTCAGAGATCTGTGGATCTGTTCATTATCTTCTGGTGCAGGCTCAGGGCTGGGATTGGGACTAGGTCAGTTCTGTGCTGGCATTGTTTTGCCAGGATAGCTTACTGGACTCCTACCATGATTCTACAGACTTTTCCTGATGACCTTCCAATTTGCCTTTGGTGTCTCTGGGCTGAAAGGGCTGGAAGTCCCCAGTACTTTCACTAATTCAGAAGTTCCTGGGTCCTTTATTGGTTTTCTGCCATGAGACAGGTGCTGGGATTGGAGTCAGTAACAGGCTGTTTTGGTGTGACCTTCATCAGGCCTGCATGGTAGGCTTCCACCTCATGCCACAGACCTTTCCTGCTGACTTTCTGTGTTGTCTTTGTCTGGAAAGTGCTCTACTCCATCTTTTTGTGTGTTCTTATCCTCTCAAAATTGTTTATAGCCATTATTTAAAGGAATTTGGAACTGTTTAAAGGAGAGTTCCTACCTTTACTCTGCCATCTTAGCTCCATCTCCAGAATGTAATATTTTTGAGGATAATTATTAGCCCATTTTTTTTTTGTTTCCCCAAGCTAATGGCACATGACATATTTTTAACATAAAATCTCATTGACTGAATCATCCTCTATTTTACTGAAAGTTATAAATAATGAAACAACAACTAAGAGACTACTGAAGAAAAGTAAGTGAACAAAAGATTCCTTTCATAAACATTTGTGATGGCATACTTCTCTTAGCATCTAAGATTCTTGTAGTATCACTCCATGACCAAGGAAATTGGCAACATTTCTTATTTGATATTTGAATCAAGAATTAGCTGAACAGGGGAGCTAAGTGGCACAGTAGGTAGACCACCAGCCATGAAGTTAGGAAGACCTGAGGTCAAATCTGTCCTCAGACACTTAACACTTCCTAGATCTGTGACTCTAGGCAAGTCACTTAAACCCAATTGCTTCAGAAAAAAAGAAATAAAAAATAAATGAATTAACTGGACTGTCTGTGATTTTCATGATTAAAACTTCCCATCATCCAATTTATGCAGTACAATATATATATTCAGTTGGTTCATTAATTTGGATAATCCTAATTCTAACCATACCTCTATCTGGAAGCAGGAAAAGTAATAACCTGGATGTAAGTTTTTTTTAGAACTAAAAAAATCTACTTCTACAACAAAGAATAATTAAAGATTCAATTTCATTCACTTGATAGTCTGGCTATGAAGAATTAGCATTTTCACTATACATGGGCATTCATAGGGTTTTGCTATAGGAGTTCTCTAGTATTAAATAAGGTATGCTCGAGACCTGAGGGTTATTAATACTGACTGCATTTATAAAGAATAAGATAGATGATTTGGGAATTTAACAAAAAATTAGATTATAGAATGAATATAAGAAAGAAATAAAAAGAAAGAAAATAAGAAAGAAATGACAAAGAAAAAGAAAAAAAAAGAAATGAAAAAAGAAAAAAAATCGGTTTTGAGAATACTCAGAAAATGAATATAAAAGAACTGACTTTAAGTATGTTAACAAAGAGGTTGAAAGAAAGTTTCAGCTTTCTTTAAAAGAGAAATATGTGAGAAACTGCGTGTTTACATTATGAAATATGAAGAACCATTTGAAAGTACATATAAATAATTTTTAGCAATTGAGATTGTAGAATCTAGGTTTGAATTAAAGTAAAATGTGATTGTCAGTGGAATGATTAGGGAAATTTTAAAGTTAATAATAAACAGCACTTTGCCAGCAAATTATCTTGAATAGTGGAGCCCATAATATAAAATGCTTGGAGTAACTGGCCCTTAAGAATATGGTAATAACTAAAGTTATAATTGGGATTTTGTGTGATACCATTTGGGAAATTGAATCATGTGTAATCCCTTTACATACCTCTCTCTTAAAAGGATGTTTATGATGTCAGAATTTATTCTACTATTTTGCCTTATTGTTAAATATTGAGAATGCATGAATTAAAAAAAAAATTAACTGAGGAACCTAAAAATAGGTTACCTCACTTGACTGAACTGTAATATGGATAAAGTTTATAACTAGCAAGAATTTGATAATCTGTTGTTTTAGATACATGCATATACATGTCTATATGTCTATAAACATACATGTATGCATTTATTTTTATGTATGTATATGATATATAAATGTCACAAATGCTTTTAGAATCAGGATTATAGGTCAAATTGTTCAGAATCAATTGCTTAAAAATGATAGGAATTATTCCAATGTTTTCCTTTAAAAATGAAATACAAAATAATAGTTTTGCCATTAATTTTGCATAGTATAAATCTCTTTAAGATATTCTTATCTTTGTAATGAATAGTTTTTTATCTAAAATTCCCAAAGAAGAGTAAGGTATTTTAACAATAATGATTCTAAATTTTTTTGCATTATACATTCTAGGAAAACATTGCAGAACAAATATATGTTGGGAATTTTATGTCAGTGCAGATTATTTGATTTTCATACCATGAAATTATTAATTATATTATTCATCACAATTTTTATGATTCTAAAAACTATGAAGTTTTTGTGTATATATTAATTGAGAAAATAATTATTGCTTGCTTTTCAGAAAGGAATGTGGGAATGGGAGAATAATCATAGATAATTTTTTGGCAACTATCTAAGTTTAACAAGTTTGTAATCCTTATTAGCCCTGTGTAAGACATTATGTGGTTTATTTGAATAGTGGTCCCTATTTGTAACATGCACTCCTGGCAGTTACTATTACCAGTCTGTCCAAGGCCCAACAGAGTACCTTTCACCACTGACCTTTGCAGTGTCAACTCTACCCGGCTCGCCTCCTCATGGTCTCTGGCCATGATTTCTTGAATTTATAGTTTAATAACTGGTAGCACACTCAAGAACAGCCATGTGTAAACTTAAAAGCCTTTATTATACCTACTCACATAATGCCCTGACTTAATGCCTGACTTGTTAGCTCCCTAGTGAACAACTGGTCTGAAGACCCATGCATTCACTACCAAACTTTTTACCTCTCAGCTATCCATCAGCTTGGCTCAGCTACCCCAGGTTAGGGAGTCGGGTTAAAGAGAGCAACTTGCTGTCTGCATTGGGCTTATAAAGGGCCTGTGAGGTCACACACACAGCCACCAGTGAGAGAGCCATCACCTATTACAAAGCTATCTCAATATGGCCAGGATCTCACCCACAGGGAAGTCATATATCCACAGAGATTACTTCTGGGCCACTCAAATCTCCTGTTGTGCTGAGGCCGCCCATTTAAAGGACCCTTACAATTCCCTTCTCTTGTTTTGTAGGAACCGCATCCTTATACCTATTCACATTAAAAACACTCTTTACATAAAGAAAATAATATTTGAATAATTTATTTGACTATGTCTCTATAATATCAAATTATTTGCAGGTGAGATAAGTTGTGTTTATGGTAATTAAGACATTATACTTGGAAGAACATATGCTGAAATTACATCTTCAAGCAATTTAGACAATGCAGATGTCACTCTTAAAATATATTTTTGTTTAATAGCAGTTAGAAAAGTAACATTTATTTTCTGCATGAATTCAATTTTTATGTTAAATTTTAACTGTCTTTTATATTGGAAGAAATTTATGCAGTACTTGAATAAAAATAATAGAAGAAAAGAATGTTAAGTAAAGCCTTTTGTGAAATTTTAAATGGTCTGATGACTTTGATTTTCAAAGTGATTTATTTCAATGTCATGAGAATATTGTAAATAACTATATCCAAATCTACTCATGAATAGTGAGACTTACTATGTGTGAAAATAACTGTAGGGGATGGTAAGTTAATGTCTGACTTTTGTTTCCAGTTTTGTTGTGTCCTTAGAGCCAATGTTTTACCAGTTTAATAAAAATGTCATCATCTTAATGAGAATGAAACCAGTGGATCCTTGTCCATGGGGAAAAGATTTCAAGGTGACCTGGGGAAAACTAAATAAAGATCCGCTTGACTTAGTTTTCTATAATAAAAATCTTTTCACCTGACTATTTCTGAATGTGGATGAGCTATCCTGACATGCCTTTGGCTGCTTTTTCTATTCTTACATGAAATCAATTGGATCTGAAATGCTTTATCTTGTTATCCATGTGCTAAGGCATTTTGGACTCGGGTTTGGGACTGATGGACCTGTATTGATGCTCTTATAATTATGTCTTTTTGTTGTGGGATTTGGGCATAATTGGAGGCAAGCCAATGACCCACTTATTGGAATGCAGCATCCCCTTTTAATATGTATGTGCGTGTATATGTATACATACATATACACACACATACACACACATATATCTTCTTGGAGAATTGCTTCAATTCATCCTTTTATTAAATTTAATTTGCAATCTAATTCATCAATTATGTTAGTCTTTAGGACCCTCTGCTTTCAACAAATTACAGTGAAATTTTTTTTTAAAAATCTCTTATTTTATGGTTAGAAGTGATTGATAGACATTTCACAACTATCCCTCCATTGTCAGTACAGAAGCCTGTTCTACATGCAATCCTACAACAAAAGCAATGTCTAAAGTAGAATAATAAAACTGATTATACACTTCAGGAATAAGAGCTCAAAAGATCTTAAGAAGAAGAGACATGGAGGTTCAGAATAAAAGAAGATGCAGGCAGGTTAAATGAGAAATATAAGTAAAGTTTTTTTTCAAACTTTAAAGATGTATTCAAATGCGGAATATGATTATTATTAGGACCAGTAATATCCCTTCTAGATTCTAAGTCTACAATTCTTTGATTCTATTGTTTACTGACCTGCTCTCATTGGCTACTGAAAGATTTTTACTGCACAAGTGGAAATAGACTGCTGGACAGTGGAATGTTTAGGGAAAAGAGTTATGGGATATTTTCTTTTGCCAGAGTGATTCAAAGAAATGGAGAATTTGGGAATCAGAGCTGATAAGCACAAATGGGCTGATGGCTTGGTAACTAGCTTCTGAGAAAGTTGTGATGGACAGCAACCACTGAGAATGTCTATCAAAATGAAAGAGATAAAACCCCAAAATGGAACTGACTGAATAGAAGGAAACATAGATGCCAACCAACACCAAGATGGTATAGGTAGCTCTCGTTTCAGGAGACCTTCTTGACAATTTACTGGAGCTGTGAATATGCTGGACTTGTCGATGATGTCTTTGCAGGAGAAAAATCAAGTAGCCACTGGCCATAATCATAAATTCCACACCCAGGAGATCAGGAATAGAATACACAATGATAAATAGTGAGACTTTAAAAGAGGCTGAAACAGATTCTGAACAGAATCCTATACTCCATATCCTTGTGTTGTTAAGGTTTTCTGTAATGTTTTGCAAGTTCACAAACATATAACTATGTATCAGTATTTGTAGGATCCAGCAGAAAAAACAAAATGGGAAAATGTATATTGAGGCATGAATTTTAAGTTGTGAGCCTATGGAAGAGGAAAAGGGACTGATGGTAATAACCTGAAAACCACTCAGAAGGCAGGTATTAGTGACAGAAAGGCTGCGGGCCACTCGGTGGAGGAAAACAATAAGGCGACAGCTGACTCGATCCAGGAAATTTTTCAGCCCAAAACCAACCATTGTCTGAGGAATTCCCTTGGAAATAAGTCCTATGAAGTTGGACAAGGACAAGTGAAAAAAAATGGAGTCTATGGGCCTCTTCCTGCCAGCAGTCAGGAATTTGGAGATACAATGACAAAGGAGTAAGAGATTTCCCAGTAAACCAGCTCCAGTTTGCATGAAGAAGATAATCCCTAGAACTAATTCAAGATAAGCAACTCTCACTGACTGAAGTAGAACTCTTCTCAGAGCCAGAGATGAAAAAAAAAAAAAAAGAAGAAGAAGAAGAAGAAGAAACAAAGAAAGAATGGATGCTTTTAAATTTTTTAAGAGAATATTTGCTAATGAGATGAGTAAAATTTCTGATTCTCAATTTTATTTGCATTTACTTTTTCTTGATAGTGGGCAAACACCAGAACCCAAACATAAGAAAGCAATCTAGGTGATATACCACAATTTCTTCAGGCCATCAGGAGAGTTCTTTTCAGTCACAGAGAGAGATTGATGAGACTCAGGAAATAATTACTCAATTTTAATCCAAAAGCCCAAAATATAAAGAGAATTAAGAGAATACATTGTTGAAATTAGCTAAAATTTAATAAAGGAAAAAATAAAAAATAACAGAACTCAATAGATTATTAAATAAAACAGATTTAACATTTATAAATAGAAAGTTTAATGGAAAGAAAATATATTGTATAAACATTGAAGAAAATTATGCCATATCCACGTGCTGGGAAAAAAGTATGTAGATATATTTAGCAAGAAAGAAACACCATACCATATCAAACATTATATTCCAACAAATAAATAAGGGATCTAAGTATAACAAATAAGTCCATATGGAAAATGTCAAAATGTACTGTACAAGAAGCTGTTAGGCAGTGTGGAGGATAGAGTACCAGCCCTGGAGTCAGGAGTTCAAGTCAGGCCTTATTCTTAATACTTCCTAGTTGTGTTACCCTAACCATAATTGCCTGAGGAAAATAAAAATGTACTTCACAAATGCTACAGCAAAAGTTGAATGATAAAAAATATCAGATTATATCAGATTCCAACAAAATATTTACCATATGTAAACAAGTAAAATTGGGTTAAAATTTGACACACTGAAATCCCATGTTAACAGGAAATTTCAAGTTCAGTTCCTAGTTAAATATCCAACAAAAAATGATGTAACCAAAGTAAGTGGGAGAAAGCCAAGACAACAATGGAAATTCAGCAAATTAGATAATTAAACAATTTAAAGAGCAGTATGAATTAATTAAGAAAAAATAAGATGAAATGAAGACAATAATGAAAATTATTTTTTGATTAAAAAAAAGGACTCAAATACCCAGATTTTGAAAGGAAAATATGGGAGATTAAAACAAGGTTAAATAAAAAGTATCCAGTAATTATGCCTTAAAATTGGAAAATTTAAATAATTATTTTTAGAATTTCAAAATTCCAAAATTATTAGGACAAGTAGTCAATAGTCAACATAAGCCAATTTATTACATAGCTCATCTAGATTAATTAAATTCCTTGATCAATTTATAGTTTAAAAGTACTATATTACATAATAATAGAGAGAAAAAAATCTGGGTGTATACTTGTCTATAGATTATACTGTCTTGGTTTTTTAAACATCTAGGAAGAACTGCTGAATTTAAAAATACACTAACCTATTTCAGTTGACACACATACAAAACATATACTGAAATATAATTTCAGGATTCACACTGAACAGATAATACCTGTGACACAGTCACTACAGTTTTCAAGGTCACAAATTATCAACAATAACAATCTACAAAACAGATACTCGATTCCAGAAAAAGAAAAATAAACCAAAAAAAAAAAAAAAACACAACTATAATTTCTTTCACTTTTCACAGAGCCTGATGGCAGGAACATTTTTATTAAGCTCCAAAATAACCAAATACAAAAATGTTATAGGAATTTAGATGCAAGCAAAACAAAACAGAATATATTTTTTTAAAAATGCAGAAAAGATAATACACAGAGATAATTTCTTCAAATAAACAATATCTCTAAATAAGTCAATCTCTCTGGTTGGCCATGTTTTTTTTTTAAACGCATTATATATATATATATATATATATATATATATATATATATATATATATATATTAAACACATCTAATTATCTATATCTTTATCTATCAATTTAGCCAATTCCAATGATTTTAAACCTTTTGAGTGCTAAATGAAATCATCCACAATATTACAAAATCATTTATAATGGATAAGAGGTTAACCTGATCCACCCAATTGGGCTGTCCATAAAGTATTACACCATAAATTTCATTCTACTTTTAGGGAAGGTTTACTCTGTAGCTTCCTCTTGATTTAATTTATCCTCACACTAAACCAGTCTATCTGAAAATATCATTTTTCACAATCTGGTTTATATTTGATATAGACTGGAGCCAGAACAGTAGGACTAATTCTTTGTGTCAAAAAAGAAATACCAAAACAAATTCAATTTTCAGACTTTCTCTCAGGGACCTGAAAGACATTCTTCCAATAAATAATCACTGTTAATAGCAACTCACTGATTGCTATAATTTTGACTTAAATAATTTGATGTAACATTGTATCAACTAAGAAATTTCAAAGGAAAATTCTACCATTCCAAAAGACAAAAATGAAGAAGAGAAATTTTGCAGGGGTAAAAAAACTTACCTAAGTGGTTCACCTCCGTTGTGCTTCTTTCCTTTCCATCATCAGTCTGTTGCTTCATTTCTAAATTGATGGGGAAATTTTAACCATGCTTCCAGGAGAAAAAAGGGAGAACTTACCCACTATCTCAATCGCCTAACTAGAAGTGAATAACTTCTGAGAAGAACTGAAGAGAGAATAAGTTTATTTGAAATAACAATATCAATCTCCCTAGAAAGTGACTTTCCAGTCCAAGAATTTATCTTTCTTTAAGTACAAATTGGATCCCAATATTCAAACAGTTCAGGAAATGATTCATAGCCAATGAGCACTATTAAACAAAGCTTGTAGCCTAGTACCCTTACTTTTCAGTTGAGGGGAAACTAAGGTAATGGAAAGGGTTTTAATCAGCTACTTAGCATTCACAAAAGTAAAATCACTTAGAAGTATTGCAATCTCTGTTCAAAGAAAGAAAAGAAAAGATGAATTTTTAGAAAGTTTCACAACTGTCGTAAATGCAGTCCACTTAAGCACAGCAAAGTAGAAACATTTTATATTTCACATTGTTGAAGTGACAGAGGCCATATGGATTGGGTTTTTATTCTCTCTTTTTGTGTGTTCAGCTAGATGATTTCTCACATCACTTCTCATTCTACATCTATCAATCAACAAAAATTACAAATAGGATGAAAGAAAATATCTTTCTGATTCTATGATCTACAAATCTATGAAATAAAGGGGCATAGATATGATGAAATTGTAGGTTAGGATTAAAAATATACTTGACAGAATTTGTACAAGGAGTCACACACAGCATTACAATTGAGAAAACTGAGCAGGGAAACACTGCAGTTGGATCAGAAAGTGAGACCTCTACAAACACAGTTTCACTAAGATTTTAAGGGAAAATGCCAGAGTGTTTTTCAGAGTGTCTTTCCTATTGGCATTTGTATCCCATTCTGATTCCCTTTTTTACCTCCAAAACAGAAGTGATGTTCAGCTTATGAGTCTCTGATTCTAAGAATCAGATGGAAGAAGACACAGGCTATGCTCTGCTGCCAAGGTGAAAACTGGGCTCTTCCCAGATGTAAGAGAGGGCAGACTTCTAGAAGTTAGTTATAGACTCAAAATGTGTCTTTCCCCAGAGTGTGATTATCTTATCACAAGAACATTGACTACATGGGATTTCAGATTTGTCATTGAAGGCTGGTCCCAGGTTTAAATCATCATCAGATAGTTTTTTGATTAAGATAATATACCCATTGATAATTACTCATCATTAATTAGAATGGCCAAAAATAATCAAACAAAAATACAATTGGGAGCAACTTGTGGAAGAAAGCCTTGCAGGTTCCCAGGAAGGCATGGATTGAGAAGGAGGGAGACAAGAGCAACACAGACACTCAGACAAGGGTTAACTTTAGGTATTATTTTGGGCTTGCCTGGATTTTCAAATCTTTCCTGAGCTTCCTCTGCTGAGAATCTTCCCTCTCCTTTATTTCAGCCCCTGCCTTACCATTTCAGTTACTGGTTATGAGTTCCTGTATAAGGCTCCCATCATTAAACATGCTGTCCATCATCTTGTGCCCCTGCAAATGATCATTCAAATTTGTCAAGATTTCAAAGATTCTTATTTCATGCACTGATAAAAAATATGTTTAAGAAAATGAAAAGTTGCATTTTAGGAACTGAAAAGAAGCAGAGATTCACCCCAACTTTAAGAATATTTACTTTTCTTAGAAACAACTTGAATGAAAAGATTTTTTAAGTTGGAAGTACTAGTGTGTAAAGCCCGGGCTAGCTTTTTGGAGGGTCTTGGGACCATCCTTCGTCTCAGCAGAATAATCACCATGAGAATAGTCAGGAATGAAGTCCAAAGACTTTATTGTCTCCTTTATCAGTCTTCCAGTCTGAATCAGTCTGCTCCACAGTCTCAGTCAGGCTGGTTCTCAGTCTCCACTAGCTGTCTAACTCACAGTATGCCAGTCTTGATCACTCTCCCCCACCCCAATCTGACTTTGTCCCCAGTTTAAATACCCTATTACAATTACATAATTACAATATATTGATTATGTATGAACTAGAGAACCATTACATGACCATAACTAAGTATTAAGTATATATTGGAACTAGAGAATCATTATCTCATCAATTCCACTGAGTTAACACCTTGTTTCAAGTCTACTTCTCCAGAGTTCCAGCTGTCTACACTAGTGTCCTGAAATTTTAGCTCTAAATCCCAGTTCTGAAACTTAATGACTTCATGATCCTGACTGAGGAAACTAATTGAAGTTTCCTGATAGAAGTGGACAGGGCTGCTTACCTAAGATAATTGTAAAAGCATAGTGACAGAGTGGAAAGAATATTGTGTCGCGTGAGAGCAACTCAAAATTTCACGCCAAATTTTCTGATCTCTGTGATAGTGGGAGATTCATTTACCATTCATGGGATTCAGTTTCTTCATCATCTAACTTAACCCTTCAGACTTTGTCTCCTCCAACCATCAGTCTGACCCAGGATGATCTACAAGCCCTACCAGCTCAGTTTCTGAGCTTAGTGTTATATTTTCTGGGTAGATTCCCAGAGATAGAAGAGGAGAACTTTAGCAAGAATCAATCTATCGGTGACCCAGATGGCAAATCGCCATTTATGGATGACCAGAAGATTGTCGTAGCTAAAGATTATAATCCTTGCATATATGAATAACATGAAGCTTGCCAGACTATTCCTGTGTAGGAGGAAATTTCATTCATTTCCTGAATGAAATTTGGTACACTATAATTACTCTGTATATGATAGGCAGGTCAATCAGTGGTCAAATGTGGAATAATTTCTAACTGTTAGAGCTTAGCAATAGGTTAGATTTCATACTTGTCTTTGTTTGTTGCATGCAAGTGGAAAAGAGGTAGGATAGAGACAGGGGACAATGACATTTTTTTAGGACAACAAGTTTATCTACCCAGTCCACTGTTAAGAGATTTTTATTTTATCTTTAAATTTGCGAGTAGCATCTGATCTATTAAAAAAATACACTACCAGGAGATGACTTTCAGTGAAACCAATACAATTTTTAAAAGTCTAAACTATGGATAGTATCCTATGAGGAGACATGGTGAGTTTTTCTTATTCTAGGATCTTTTTTAGATATTGTTTAAGTACAAGAAATGCATGGTAGCTATATTATGAAAAATTGTTTCTTACTTTGGATTTTGTTGTTGTAATTTTTAAAAAATTTTAATAGTTTTTATTTACCAGATATATGCTGGAACTCTGTCTTCCCAGAAATCAGCCAGAGTCAGGATCACTAAACATCTTTACTCTTGATCTTTTATGGTCAAGGTCAGGGGATTAGGCCTAGCAATCTCACACACACCTTCTTCCCTCAAAACACCAGGAGAGACTGACTCAGCATCCGTGTCTCAATTCCTCTTCCTCCTCCTGCCCCTTCCACACATGTCACTTCTCCCTTTTTGTCCCACCAATCAAGTCAGCACAGCTGGGGAGGGTCAACCTTCCAACAAGTTAATAGGGAACTGTCCAATTGGCAATTCGTCTCACGTGCTTCATTATCCAAGTGCATTGCTCAGTTCTAGCCCTTTACAGATATATGCATGGGTAATTTTACAACATTGTAACTGTCAAAACTTTTTTTCTAATTTTCCCCTCCTCCCCCCCAAGATGGCAGGTTGATCAGTACATGATAAATATGTTAAAGTATAAATTAAATATAATATATGTATACATGTCCAAACAGTTGTTTTGTTATACAAAAAGAATCAGACTTTGAAATAGTGTACAATTATCCTGTGAAGGAAATCCAAAATGCAGACGGACAAAATTAGAGGGATTGGGAATTTTATGTAGTGGTTCATAGTCATGTCCCAGAGTTCTTTTTCTGGGTGCAGCTGGTTCAGTTCATTACTGCTCTATTGGAACTGATTTGGTTCATCTCATTGTTGAAAATGGCCACATCCATCAGAATTGATCATCATATACTATTGTTGTTGAAGTATATAATGATCTCTTGGTCCTGCTCATGTCACTCAGCATCAGTTCATGTAAGTCTCTCCAGTCCTTTCTGAAATCATCCTGTTGGTCATTCCTTACAGAACAATAATATTCCATAATATTCATATACCACGATTTATTCAGCCATCCTCCAATTGATGGGCATCCATGTGGTTTCCAGTTTCAGTCCACTACAAAATGCTGCCCCAAATATTCTTTCACATACAGGTCCCTTTCCCTTCTTTAAAATCTCTGTGGGATATAAGCCCAGTAGTAACACTGCTGGGTCAAAGGGTATGCACAGTTTGATAACTTTTTGAACATAGTTCCAAATTGCTCTCCAGAATAGCTGAATGTATTCACAATTCCACTAACAATGTATCAGTGTCCCTGTTTTTCCACATCCCCTCCAACATTCTGCATTATCTTTCCCTGTCATTCTAACCAATCTGACAGGTTTGTATTTGTATCTCAGATGTGTCTTAATTTGCATTTCTCTGATTAATAATGACTTGGAGCATCTTTTCATATGCCTAGAAATAGTTTCAATTTCTTCATCTGAGAATTGTCTGTTCATGTAATTTTCTAATAGTCAAAATTATATACTATTAAGTATGTAATTTTTTCCATGCTTTTTGCTAAATGATGAGGGGAAAAAAAAGAAAGGCAAAAGTCAATTTCTGCTCTCAAGGAACTCACAAACTATTGAGAAAAATGAATGACAACAAATATTTACAAACAAAAAGATTAATTACTTCCCAAACAGGAATATTAAACATAATAAACAAAAAGAAAGTACAGCTGTCAATAATGTCAGAAAAAAAAGTCTTGAAATAGTTGGGAATTTAACTGAGACTTGAATGAATTAAGGAAAGCCAGGATGCAGAGATGAGGAGGCAGAGATGGGAATGGCAGCCAGCCACAGTAAATGTCTAAAATCAGGAGATGAAGTGATTTGTGCAATGAAGAGCTAGTAAGACTTGTCAGTGGGTTACAGAGTATGTGGGAACAATATCAAAAAAAAGTAGAGAAAAATGTAGATTTTTGAACATCAAAGATAATTTTGTGTTTGATCCTGGAGTGGATAGGAAACTACTGGAATTTATTAAGTAGCAAAGTGACACAGTCAGACCTGGGTTTTGGGGAAATTAATTTGATAGCTCAGTGGAGAAGTACTGGAATGAGAAGAAAACTGTGGCAAGAAGATTTGGCCAATTTTACTTTGGAAGTCATTTCTCTCCTCGTTAGTTTGTATTTCCTTTTGGACAACTCTCATTTGTCTTCCTAATTTTTCTCTATCTCTTTTATTTGATTTTCAAAATCCATTTTAAGGTCTTCCAAAGCCTGGGGTGAATTCTTATTTTTCTTGGAGGCTTTGGATGTAGGAGCTTTTAAATTGGATCTTCTGAGTATATTTTTTGATCTTCCTTGTCACCATAATAACTTTCAATGGTCAGAAACTTTTTCTGCTGTTTGCTTATTTTCCTAGCCTCTTACTTGACTGTTAATTCTTTTTAAAAATAGGGTTCTGTCCCCAGCTTCAGGGGATTTGTGCAACTGTTTTCAGAGATTCTTCTGGGTAGCAGAGCAGGAACACTCTTTTCTGTTTTGGAATTGTTAAGAATGTTCCTGTCTCACTGTAGCTATAAAATCTAGTGTGCTAAAGTAAGTCAGTCCTTCCTCAGTCCAACAAAGAGAAATCCTCTGAGCAGAGGCCTTCAGAATCTGCCATACCACCAATGCCCACACCCACTCTTGGCACCTACTCTTGGTTTGCTGATTACTTAAGACTCTCTAATCCTACAGACAAACTTTTCCTACTGAACTTTCAGGTTTTCTTTGGTGTCTCTGGGTCAAAAACCACCAGTGCTGCTGCCAATTCAGAGGTCTGTGGACCTGTGCCTCCTCTGCTGGTGCAGTCTCAGGACTGGGATTAGGGCAAGGTCAGTTCTGAACTTGTACTGTTGTAACTGGATAGCTTACTGGACTCCCACCATGATTCTACAGATCTTTCCTGATGACCTTCCAATGTGCCTTTGCTGTCTCTGGGCTGAAAGGCTTGAAAGTTCTCAGTATTGTTGCTGATTCACAGGTTCCTAGGTCCATTCCTGGTTTGCTGCCATGAGAAAGATGCTGGAATTGTAGTCAGTGCCAGAAGACGGTTTTAGTGTGACCTTTGCCAGGATTACATGCTGGACTTCCACATGACCTTTCCTGCTGACCTTCTGAGTTGTCTTTGTCTGGAAAGTGCTCTACTCCATCTTTTTGTGTGCTCTAATGCTCTCAAATTTGTTTAAAGCCATTATTTAAAGGAATTTGGAACTTTTTAGGGGAGAGTTCCTGCCTTGACTCTGGCACCTTGACTTCATCTCCAGAATGTAATATTTTTGAGGATTCTTATTAGCTCTTTTTTTGTTTCCCCAAGATAATGGCACGAGACATATTTTTAGCATAAAAATAATTGTTGACTGAATCATCCTAGGTTTTACTGACAGTTATAAATAATGAAACAACAACTAAGACACTACTAAAGAAAAATGAGTGGGGGGGCGGAGCCAAGATGGCGGAGAGGAAACACACGACTCAGTGAACGTCCTCACTCCCTCACAACCAATTAGATAAATTAAGTCTCAAAATTAGCTCAGGACTGATAGATACCACAAGGACTGGAAGCACGACTTACCAGCTGAAGAGAATCTGGAGTTTCAACAGGAAAGGTCAGTTCTCAGGGGAAGAATAAGAAAGACCAGCACAGACGGTGGGGTAGGGGCACACTGTGCCCATTGCGCTGGGAAGGGCTCTGGGATCAGAGAAGCCACTGAGGTAAAGGAATCTGGCACAGGCTGTTAGCTCTTCTCTGCTAATTATTTAGCAGTTCAGAAGAGAAAGCCAAAATATTTTAAAACTCAGATTAAATTTTCCCCGGACCCTGGGGGTGACTCGGCACCAGGGGGTGTGGCCTCAGCTACCTCCTGAGAATAGTTAAGAGACTGACAAGTGGGTGGATACGGCCCAAGGCAACACACACTGCCTAGCTTAGCTGGAGGGAGTGGAACTCAGCTCCAGGAAGTCCCAGAGAAGCGGAACCTTTGAACTAGGGACCGCGGTTTCTGGCAGACACTTCCAGTTTGAGCGCAGGGGCTTCTTACGTCACCTGCTGCAGACACCCACTCCCCACCCGGACACATAGGCTGGGCTTCCTGCAGTCTTCACTATTCTACGCCCTCGAAGCACAGTAGTGCTAATCACCTCTGAGGCGCTTCCAGGGAGGGGGTGGGGAACTCTCTCCCAGAGCTCTCTCTTAGCTCAGGCTCAGGAGCCGCTGCATCCATCCCGTCTGGGAGGAAGCTGGTAAAGAAGTAAATAATTTCCTACCCCAGAGACAGACCCCAAAATATTTTTTTTAAGTATGAACAAAAAAGCTAGAAAAACCATAGATTCCTTCTATACAGAGAAAGAGCGGGTGTCCAACCCCGAGGAAGTTGACAGCAGAGAATCAGATAACAACCTAAAGGGGAACGATTCCTGCCCCCCATCACATAACTCTCTCCTAGAAGAAGCTCTTAAGAAATTGAGGGAGATCGAAGAAAAATGGGGAAAAGAAAGGGAAGTTATGATAGAGAATAATAATGTCCTGAAATTGGAGTTGGAAAAAATAAAGATTTCACAGGAGATGCAGGGAAACAAAATTAGTGAATTAGAAAAGGTTAAAAAAACACAGGAAAGTAGGATTTCTGAATTGGAAAAGATAAAAAAGTCTCAAGAAAATAGAATTTCTGAATTGGAAAAAGAAAATAATTCTCAAAAAAAAAAAATTAGGGAAATGGAAAAAAACTCAATAGAGCAAAATAATTCATTTAAAAACGAAATTGGGCATTTACAAAAAGAACTAAAAACTGTGAAAGAAGAAAATAACTCCTTAAAAGTCAGGATGGAACAAATAGAAATGAATGATTCACAGAGAACCCAAGAATCAGTCAAACAAAACAAAAAAAATGAGAAGCTGGAGAACAACGTCAAATACTTACTGGGAAAATCTATAGACCTGGAAAATAGATCTAGGAGAGATAATCTGCGGATTATTGGACTTCCAGAAAACTATGACCAAAAAAAGAGCCTAGATTCTATTTTACAGGAAATTATCAAAGAGAACTGTCCAGAGATAATAGAAACAGAAGGGAAAGTAGATGTGGAAAGAATTCATCGAACTCCTTCTGAAATAGACCCTAAAAAAAGAACACCACGGAATATTGTGGCTAAGCTGCAGAATTACCACACAAAGGAGAAAATCCTGCAAGCAGCTAGAAAAAAACAATTTAAATACCAAGGTGCCACAATAAGGGTCACCCAAGATCTGGCTGCCTCCACATTAAAAGATAGAAGGGCCTGGAACCTGATATTCCGAAAGGCAAAAGATCAAGGACTGCAACCAAGAATGAACTACCCAGCTAAGTTTAGCATCTTTTTCCATGGAAGAAAATGGTCATTCAATGAAACAGAGGAATTCTATATGTTTCTAAGAAAAAAACCAGACTTAAACAAAAAATTTGATCTACATCCACAAGACTGAAGAGAAACAGAAAAAGGTACACAGAACCCTTGAGAACTGTAACTTTGTTGTGGGTATATAAAAAATACTCAAGGATAATTTGATTTTACTGATATAAAAGAAAAAAAGGGGGGTGTGGTAAAGGGAAGGAGGTCGGTTCAGAAAAAGGGGAAGGAGTGATAAAAAGAGGGAAACTACATCCCAGGAAGAGACATAGAAAATACACCATATCTGAGGGAACTTAGTGAGGGGGAGAATCATTGTGTGAATCTTACTCTCATCAGAAGAGGCTCAAAGAGTAAATAATTAACATATTTGTTTTTCAGAGAATTTTCTCTCACCTCATTAAAAGGGAGGAGAGGAAAAGGGGAAAGGAAAAGGAGAATAAGTGAAGGGACTTGGAGGGAGGGGGGAGGGATCCTAAAAAAAAAAAAAAAAAAAAAAAAAAAAAAAAAAAAGAGGGAGGGTTGCGCGTCACAAGGGGGGTCTGTAAATTAAATATCGGGGAGGGGGATCAGGGGGGTCAAGGGAAAAAAGTATAATCTGGGGATAATACGATGGCAGGAAATACAGAATTAGTAATTTTAACTGTAAATGTAAATGGGATGAACGATCCCATCAAACGGAGACGGATAGCAGATTGGATCAAAAAGCAGAACCCTACAATATGTTGTCTACAGGAAACACACTTAAAGCAGGGAGATACATACAGAGTAAAGGTAAAAGGTTGGAACAGAGCTTATTATGCTTCAGGTAAAGCCAAAAAAGCAGGGGTAGCTATCCTTATCTCAGATCAAGCAAAAGCAGAAGTAGATCTCGTTAAAAAAGATAAGGAAGGAAACTATATCCTGCTGAAAGGTAGCATAAATAATGAAGCCATATCAATACTAAACATATATGCACCAAGTGGTATAGCATCTAACTTTCTAAAGGAAAAGTTAAGAGAACTGCAAGAAGAAATAGACAGTAAAACTATAATAGTGGGAGATCTCAACCTTGCACTCTCAGATTTAGACAAATCAAACCACAAAACAAACAAGAAAGAAATTAAAAAAGTAAATAGAACATTAGAAAAACTAGGTATGATAGACCTTTGGAGAAAACTGAATGGCAATAGGAAGGAATATACTTTCTTCTCAGCAGTTCATGGATCCTATACAAAAATTGACCATATATTAGGACATAAAGATCTCAAAATTAAATGTAGGAAGGCAGAAATAATAAATGCCTTCTTCTCAGATCACAATGCAATAAAAGCTACATTCAGTAAAAAGTTAGGGGTAAATAGACCAAAAAGTAATTGGAAACTGAATAATCTCATCTTAAAGAATGACTGGGTGAAAGAGCAAATTATAGAAACAATTAACAATTTCACCCAAGATAATGATAATGATGAGACATCATATCAAAATCTTTGGGATGCAGCTAAAGCAGTAATAAGGGGAAATTTTATATCTTTAGAGGCTTATTTGAAGAAAATTGAGAAAGAGAAGATTAACGAATTGGGCTTACAACTTAAAAGGCTAGAAAAAGACCAAATTATAAACCCCCAACCAAAAATTAAACTCGAAATACAAAAATTAAAAGGAGAAATCAATAAAATTGAAAGTAAAAAAACTATTGAATTAATAAATAAAACCAAGAGTTGGTTTTAGGAAAAAGCCAATAAAATAGATAAACCTTTGGTAAATTTGATCAAAAAAAAGAAAGAGGAAAATCAAATTGATAGTCTTACAAATGAAAAGGGGGATCTTTCCACCAATGAAGAGGAAATTAGAGAAATAATAAGGAGTTACTTTGCCCAACTTTATGCCAATAAATTTGATAACTTAAGTGAAATGGATGACTTTCTCCAAAAATATAGGCTCCCTAGATTAACAGAGGAGGAGATAAATTGCTTAAATAGTCCCATTTCAGAAAAAGAAATAGAACAAGCTATTAATCAACTCCCCAGGAAAAAATCCCCAGGGCCAGATGGATTCACATGTGAATTCTACCAAACATTTAAAGAACAATTAGCCCCAATGTTATATAAATTATTTGAAAAAATAGGGGATGAAGGAGTCCTACCAAACTCCTTTTATGACACAGACATGGTACTGATACCTAAACCTGGTAGATCGAAAACTGAGAAAGAAAATTATAGACCAATCTCCTTAATGAATATTGATGCTAAAATCTTAAATAAGATATTAGCAAAAAGACTTCAGAAAATCATCTCCAAGATAATACACTATGATCAAGTAGGATTTATTCCAGGAATGCAGGGCTGGTTTAATATTAGGAAAACTATTAATATAATTGACCATATTAATAATCAAATTAATAAGAACCATATGATCATCTCAATAGATGCAGAAAAAGCATTTGACAAAATCCAACATCCATTCCTACTAAAAACTCTTGAGAGTATAGGAATAAATGGATTATTCCTTAGAATAATCAGGAGTATATATTTAAGACCGTCAGTAAGCATAATATGCAATAGAAATAAACTGCAACCTTTCCCTGTAAGATCAGGAGTGAAACAAGGTTGCCCACTATCACCATTACTATTCAATATAGTACTAGAAACGCTAGCCTCGGCAATAAGAGCCGAGAAAGAGATTCAAGGAATTAGAGTAGGAAATGAGGAAATCAAACTATCACTTTTTGCAGATGACATGATGGTATACTTAGAGAACCCCAAAGACTCTGCTAAAAAGCTACTAGAAATAATTCAAAATTTCAGCAAAGTGGCAGGATACAAAATAAATCCACATAAATCCTCGGCATTTTTATATATCACTAACAAAATGCAACAGCAAGAGATACAAAGAGAAATTCCATTCCAAACAAATGTTGAGAGTATAAAATATTTGGGAATCCATCTACCAAAGAAAAGTCAGGAATTATATGAGAAAAATTACAAAACACTTGCCACAAAAATAAAATCAGATTTAAATAATTGGAAAGACATTCAGTGCTCTTGGATAGGCCGAGCGAATATAATAAAGATGACAATACTCCCCAAACTAATCTATTTATTTAGTGCTATACCAATCAGACTCCCAAGAAACTATTTTAATGACCTAGAAAAAATAACAACAAAATTCATATGGAAGAATAAAAGGTCAAGAATTGCAAGGGAACTAATGAAAAAAAACTCAGAGGAAGGTGGTCTAAGTGTACCTGATCTAAAGCTATATTATATAGCAGCAGTCACCAAAACCATTTGGTATTGGCTACAAAATAGACCGGTAGATCAGTGGAACAGATTAGATACAAAGGACAAAAAAGGGTACATCTATAGCAATCTAATCTTTGACAAACCCAAAGATTCCAACATTAGGGATAAAAATTCATTATTCGGAAAAAACTGTTGGGAAAATTGGAAATTAGTATGGCAGAAATTAGATATGGATCCACACTTAACACCATATACCAAGATAAGATCAAAATGGGTCCATGATTTAGGCATAAAGAGGGAGATAATAAATAGATTGGAGGAACAGAGGATAATCTACCTCTCAGACTTGTGGAGGAGGAAGGAATTTATGACCAGAGGAGAACTAGAGATCATTATTGATCACAAAATAGAAGATTTTGATTACATCAAACTAAAAAGTTTCTGTACAAATAATACTAATGCAAACAAGATTAGAAGGGAAATAACAAATTGGGAAAATATTTTTAAAAACAAAGGTTCTGGACTTCCGGCCAAGATGGCGGCGTGGAGGCAGACAGCTGCTTGAGCTCCTCGTTTTCTCTCAGAACTTACTTCATGACAAGCCTCTGACTTAATGCTTGACCCAGAAAGAAATCCACAAATTATCACCAAGAGAAGACATCCTTGAAAGTCGCCAGAAAAGGTCTGTGTTCGGGGGAGGGTCAATCAGACTGGGTGCAGACTGAGGGCAGACAGCCAGAGCAAGACAGGCAGCTCACACAGCTCAGACCGGAGGGGGAGGGGTGTGATTTCTGCCGTTTCTGCGAAAGGGCTTTTGCCCCAGTGTGGATGCTCCGTCTTGGCAGCAAGCCAGGAGCAGCGGAGAGGGTGTAAACACCGGAGGTGAAGATTGAAACCCCAGAAAGCCAGCATCTCTCAGAGTCCGGCCACCCCCAACCCCCACCTGGACTGACTCGGTGCGTTCTCAGAGCCTCAGAGCGCAGACTCAGTACAGTCATTGCTGTTCTGTTAGTGGCTCTCTGCTGCCCTGCCCCCAGTCTGTAGAGGAAACCCATTAATAACATCCAGCCCTATCCCCCGCAAAACAGACCAATTGTTTCTCTTGTCAGTTTGTTTTCTTTGATTCCTACTCTGACAAAATGAACAAAAAATTCAAAAGGGCTCTAACCATTGACAGCTTCTGTGTGGAGAGGGAGCAGACTTCAAATGCTGAGGAGACTAGGAACAGAATGTCCCCAGATGTATCCCCTGGGAGGGATATAAGCTGCTCCTCAATACAAAAGAACCTCATAGAGGAAATCAAAAAGGCTCTCACAAGAGAGCTGGAAGAGAAATGGGAAAAGGAAAGGGAAGCTTGGCAAGAGAGCCTGGAGAAGTCATGCCATGCATTCAAAGACAGAATGGATAAAGAAATCAAATCATTGAGAAACAAGATTAGTGAGCTGGAAAAGGTAAACAACTCCAAGGAAAACAGGATTAGTGAGCTGGAAAAGGTAAACAACTCCAAGGAAAACAGGATTAGAGAGCTGGAAAAAGAAATCAGCTCTCTAAAAAATAAAATGGATAAAATGGAAAAAAATTCCATAGAAGATAAAAACTCAATTGGACAATTACAAAGAGATATAAAAAAAGTGAGTGAAGAAAATACATCATTGAAAATTAGACTGGAACAAGTAGAAATGAATGACTCAAGGAGAAACCAAGAGGGAGTCAAGCAAAACCAGAGAAATGAAACAATTGAAAAGACTGTCAAGTACCTTACCAGAAAGACAACAGACCTGGAAAACAGATCCAGGAGAGACAATTTGAGAATAATCGGACTCCCTGAAAAATGGGAGGAAAAAAAGAGCTTGGACACCATTTTCGAGGAAATTATCAAAGAGAACTGCCCAGACGTTTTGGAAACAGAGGGTAAAATAGACATTGAGAAAATTCATCGATCACCTACTGAAAGGGACCCTAAAATCAAAACGCCAAGAAATATAGTGGCCAAGTTCAAGAACCATCAGACAAAGGAAAAGATATTGGAAGCTGCTAGAAAAAAACAATTCAGATATGGAGGATCCACAATAAGGATAACACAGGATCTAGCAGCGTCCACATTAAAAGAACGCAGGGCCTGGAACATGATATTCCGAAAGGCTAAGGAACTTGGTATGCAGCCAAGAATAACTTACCCAGCAAGAATGAGCATCGTTTTCCAGGGAAGAAGATGGACATTTAACGAAATAAATGAATTCCATCTATTTTTGATGAAAAAACCAGACCTACATAAGAGGTTTGATCTTCAAATACAGAACTCAAGAGACTTCTAAAAAAGGTAAAAAGAAATCTTGAGAACTATATTTCTGTCAAAAAAATATGTAAAGAACATATGTACAATTTGTCTTAGAAACTAGAGGTGGAAAGGAGATTATATCATAAAAAAGTATAAAGTGGTGGTACTACATCTCATGAAGAGGCAAAGGTAACCTATTATATCTGAGAGAAAGAAAGGAGGGAGATGAACATAGCGTGTATCAATAGACATATTCGATTTATGGTGAAACTTCTTCCACTTCATTGAAAAGTGAAAGGGAAGGAGTAAGCTAAGGGGAAGGGAATACAGTAATTTCTAGGAAAAGGGGTAAAATAAGGGGAGGATCTTTAAGGTGGGGGAGGGATCCACAAAAGGGAGGGCTGTGAAAAGCAAGTGGTGTTTACCAGTTTAATACTGGATAGGAGGGTAAAAGGGAAGGAAAGGGGAAAAGCATAAGCAGGGGTTAATAGGATGGCAAGCAATATAGAATTAATCCTTCTAACCATAAATGTGAATGGGGCAAACTGCCTCATAAAGAGGAAGCAGTTAGCAGACTGGATTAAAAGTCAGAATCCTACTATATGTTGTTTACAGGAAACACACCTGAAACAGGATGAGACATTCAAACTAAAAGTAAAAGGGTGGAGCAGAATCTATTATGCTTCAGGCAAAACCAAAAAAGCAGGAGTAGCCATCCTCATCTCAGATCAAGCAAAAACAAAAATTGATCTAATTAAAAGAGATAAGGAAGGGCATTATATCCTGCTAAAGGGAAGCATCAATAGTGAAGCAGTATCAATATTAAACATGTATGCACCAAGTGGTGCAGCATCTAAATTCTTAAAAGAGAAATTAAGAGAGCTGCAAGAGGAAATAGATAGCAAAACTATAATAGCGGGAGATCTCAACCTTGCACTATCAGAATTAGATAAATCAAACCACAAAATAAATAAGAAAGAAGTCAAAGAGGTAAATAGAATACTAGAAAAGTTTGATATGATAGATCTTTGGCGAAAGCTAAATGGAGACAGAAAGGAATATACTTTCTTCTCAGCAGTTCATGGGCCCCAGGCAAAAGTGTAACGAGCTGTCGTCTCTAGAAGCTGCCGGATCACTCTCTGGGAAGAGATCTGCTTTGTCTACTCAAATCTTTAAGACAGATTCTTCTTCCTGTAGTGAACCGTTGTCTCCAGGCAGTTGCTGTTAACTCTTGTCCTTAGAAGTGACTTCCCTTCCTGCAGAGAGCCCCGTCAGGCCTGATGTAATGCAGAGAGTCTTCTTCTTTCTCTGAGAGTCCTCTCTTTTATTCTCCCAGAGAATGGGCGTGGGATAATGCAAGGGCTTCTGGGAAGAACCACCCCAGCCAATGAGCTTGCCCCCTCTATCAAGTCAACCTGAGTTCTCACCTTGTAATTGTCCAGAAAACCTGAATTCTCACCTTGTCACCATCCAGACAACCTTAGTTCTCACTTAGTAATCCTAACAAAAATAGACCAAAAAATAATTGGAAAATAAATAATCTTATACTAAAGAATGATTGGGTAAAACAGCAAATCATAGACATAATTAATAACTTCATCCAAGAAAATGACAATAATGAGACATCATACCAAAATGTGTGGGATACAGCCAAAGCAGTAATTAGGGGAAGTTTTATATCTCTACAGGCCTACCTGCATAAAAGAGAGAAAGAGAGGGCCAACGAATTGGGTTTACAACTAAAATTGCTAGAAAAGGAACAAATTAAAAACCCCCAGACAAACACAAAACTTGAAATTCAAAAAATAAAAGGTGAGATTAATAAAATTGAAAGTAAAAAAACTATTGAATTAATTAATAAAACTAAGAGTTGGTTTTATGAAAAAACCAACAAAATAGACAAACCCTTAGTAAACCTGATTAAAAAAAGGAAAGAGAAAAAGCAAATTGATAGTCTTAAAAATGAAAAGGGTGAACTCACCACTAATGAAGAGGAAATTAGAACAATAGTTAGGAGCTACTTTGCTCAACTTTATGCCGATAAATTCGATAACTTAAATGAAATGGAAGAATACCTTCAAAAATATAGCTTGCCCAGATTAACAGAGGAAGAAGTAAGTAGTCTAAATAGTCCCATCTCAGAAAAAGAAATAGACCAAGCTATTAACCAACTTCCTAAGAAAAAGTCCCCAGGACCAGATGGATTTACAGGTGAATTCTACCAAACATTTAAAGAACAACTAACTCCAATGCTATGTAAACTATTTGAAAAAATAGGGATTGAAGGAGTCCTACCAAATTCCTTCTATGACACAGACATGGTACTGATACCTAAACCAGGTAGATCGAAAACTGAGAAAGAAAACTATAGACCAATTTCCTTAATGAATATTGATGCTAAAATCTTAAATAAGATATTAGCAAATAGACTTCAGAAAATCATCCCCAGGATAATACACTATGACCAAGTGGGATTTATACCAGGAATGCAGGGCTGGTTTAATATTAGGAAAACTATTAGTATAATTGACCATATTAATAATCAAATTAATAAAAACCATATGATCATCTCAATAGATGCAGAAAAGGCATTTGATAAAATCCAACATCCATTCCTACTAAAAACGCTTGAGAGTATAGGAATAAATGGACTATTCCTTAAAATAATAAGGAGCATATATTTAAAACCTACAGTAAACATCATATGTAATGGTGATAAACTAAAACCTTTCCCTGTAAGATCAGGAGTGAAACAAGGTTGCCCACTATCACCATTACTATTCAATATAGTACTAGAAACTCTAGCCTTGGCAATAAGAGCCGAGAAAGAGATCCAAGGAATTAGAGTAGGAAATGAAGAAATCAAATTGTCACTTTTCGCAGATGACATGATGGTATACTTAGAGAACCCCAAAGACTCTGCTAAAAAGCTATTAGAAATAATTCAGAATTTTAGCAAAGTCGCAGGATATAAAATAAATCCACATAAATCCTCAGGATTTTTATACATTACCAACACAATCCAACAGCAAGAGATACAAAGAGAAATTCCATTCAAAATAACAGTCGATAGTATCAAATATTTGGGAATATATCTACCAAAGGAGAGTCAGGAATTATATGAGCAAAATTACAAAATACTTGCCACAAAAATAAAGTCAGATTTAAATAATTGGAAAGACATTCAATGTTCTTGGATAGGCCGAGCGAATATAATAAAGATGACAATACTCCCCAAACTAATCTATTTATTTAGTGCTATACCAATTAGACTCCCAAGAAACTATTTTAATGACCTAGAAAAAATAACAACAAAATTCATATGGAAGAATAAAAGGTCGAGAATTGCAAGGGAACTAATGAAAAAAAAGTCAGAGGAAGGTGGTCTAAGTGTACCTGATTTAAAGCTATATTATAAAGCAACAGTCACCAAAACCATTTGGTATTGGCTAAGAAATAGACTAGTTGATCAGTGGCATAGGTTAGGTTCACAGGACAAGATAGTGAATAAAAATAGCAATCTAATCTTTGACAAACCCAAAGATCCCAAATTTTGGGATAAGAATTCATTATTTGACAAAAACTGCTGGGAAAACTGGAAATTAGTATGGCAGAAACTAGGCATGGACCCACATTTAACACCACATACTAAGATTAGATCAAAATGGGTCCAAGATTTAGGCATAAAGAACGAAATCATAAATAAATTGGAGGAACATGGGATGGTTTACCTCTCAGACTTGTGGAGGAGGAAGGAGTTTGTGTCCAAGGGAGAACTAGAGACCATTATTGATCACAAAATAGAACATTTTGAATACACCAAATTAAAAAGTTTCTGCACAAACAAAACTAATGCAAACAAGATTAGAAGGGAAGTAACAAATTGGGAAAACATTTTTACAGTTCAAGGTTCTGATAAAGGCCTCATCTCCAAAATATACAGAGAATTGACTTTAATTTATAAGAAATCAAGCCATTCTCCAATTGATAAATGGTCAAAGGATATGAACAGACAATTTTCAGATGATGAAATTAAAACTATTTCCACTCATATGAAAGAGTGTTCCAAATCACTATTGATCAGAGAAATGCAAATTAAGACAACTCTGAGGTATCATTACACACCTGTCAGATTGGCTAAGATGACAGGAACAAATAACGAAGAATGTTGGAGGGGCTGTGGGAAAACTGGGACACTGATGCATTGTTGGTGGAGTTGTGAAAGAATCCAACCATTCTGGAGAGCAATCTGGAATTATGCCCAAAAAGTTATCAAAATGTGCATACCCTTTGACCCAGCCATACTACTACTGGGCTTATACCCCAAGGAACTACTAGAGAAGGGAAAGGGTCCTGTATGTGCCAAAATGTTTGTGGCAGCCCTTTTCATAGTGGCTAGAAGCTGGAAGATGAATGGATGTCCATCAATTGGAGAATGGTTGGGTAAACTATGGTATATGAATGTTATGGAATATTATTGTTCTATAAGAAATGACCAACAGGAGAAATACAGAGAGGCTTGGAGAGACTTACATCAACTGATGCTGAGTGAAACGAGCAGAACCAGAAGATCATTATACACTTCAACAATGATACTGTACGAGGATGTATGCTGATGGAAGTGGATTTCTTCAAAATAGAGAAGAACTAATCCAATTCCAATTGATTAATGATGGACAGAACCAGCTACATCCAGAAAAGGAACACTGGGAAATGAGTGTAAACTGTTATTTTTACCTTCTGAATCCAATTCTTCCTGTGCAACAAAAAATTCGGTTCTACACACATATATTGTATCTAGAATATACTGTAATATATTTAACATATATAAGACTGCTTGCCATCTGGGGGAGGGGGTTGGGGGAGGAAGGGAAAAAATCTGAATAGAAGTAAGTGCAAGGGATAATGTTGTAAAAAATTACCCATGCATATGTACTGTCGAAAAATGTTATAATTATAAAATAAAATAAAAAATTAAAAAAAAAAAAAAAAAAAAAACTTTACTTCCAAATCCCTACAATATATTACCTTTTAATCAAAAAAAAAAAAAAAATAAAAAAAAAAAAATAAATAAAAACAAAGGTTCTGACAAAGGTCTCATTTCCAAAATATATAGAGAACTGACCCAAATTTATAAGAAACCGAACCATTCTCCAATTGATAAATGGTCAAAGGATATGAACAGACAATTCTCAGAGGAAGAAATTGAAACTATATCCACTCACATGAAAGAATGTTCCAAATCACTACTGATAAGAGAAATGCAAATTAAGACCACTCTGAGATACCACTACACACCTGTCAGATTGGCTAAGATGACAGGAACAAATAATGACAAATGTTGGAGGGGATGTGGGGAAACTGGGACACTAATACATTGCTGGTGGAGTTGTGAAAGAATCCAGCCATTCTGGAGAGCAATCTGGAATTATGCCCAAAAAGTTATCAAACTGTGCATACCCTTTGACCCAGCAGCGCTACTACTGGGATTATATCCCAAAGAAATACTAAAGAGCGGAAAGAGACATATATGTGCCAAAATGTTTGTGGCAGCTCTTTTTGTTGTAGCTAGAAACTGGAGGATGAATGGATGTCCATCAGTTGGAGAATGGTTGGGTAAATTGTGGTATATGAAGGTTATGGAATATTATTGCTCGGTAAGAAATGACCAGCAGGAGGAATATAGAGAGGCCTGGAGAGACTTAAATCAACTGATGCTGAGTGAAATGAGCAGAACCAGAAGATCACTGTACACTTCAACAACAATGCTGTATGAGGATGTATTCTGATGGAAGTGGAAATCTTCAACATAAAGAAGATCCAACTCACTTCCAGTTGATCAATGATGGACAGAGGTAGCTGCACCCAGAGAAGAAACACTGGGAGGGGAATGAAAATTGTTAGCACTAATATCTGTCTGCCCAGGTTGCATGTACCTTCGGAATCTAATGTTTATTGTGCAACAAGAAAGTGATATTCGCACACATGTATTGTACCTAGACTATATTGTAACACATGTAAAATGTATGGTATTGCCTGTCGTCGGGGGGAGGGAATAGAGGGAGGGGGGGTAAATTGGAAAAATGAATACAAGGGATAATATTATAAAATATATATATATATATATAATAAAAAAAAAAAAAAAAAAAAAAAAAAGAAAAATGAGTGAACAAAAGATCCCTTTCATAAACATTTGTGATGATATATTTCTCTTCACATCTAAGGATCTTTTGGTATCACTCTATGACCAAGGGAATTGGAAAGTATTACTTTATATTTGGGTCAAGAATTAGCTGAACCAGGGGCAGCTAGGTGGTGCAGTTGATAGAACACCAGCCATGAAGTCAGGAAGACCTAAGTTCAAATTTGTCCTCAGACCCTTAACACTTCCCAGCTGTGTGACCCTGGGCAAGTTACTTAACCCCAATTGCTTCAGAAAAAAAAAGTAAAGAATTAACTGGACAGTCTATTATTTTCATGACTAAGACTTCCTGTCATCCAGTTTAAGTAGTACAATATATATTAAGTTGCCTCATAAATTTGGATAAATCCAGTAATTCTAACCATACCTCTATCTGGAAGCAGGAAGGTAATAACCTGGATGTAAGTTTTTTAGAACTAAAAAAATCTACTTCTATAGCAAGGAATAATTAAAAATTGAATTTCATTCATTTGATATTCTGGCTATTGACAATTAGTGTTTTTACTATACATGGACATTCATAGGGTTTTGCTATAGGAGTTCTCTAGTATTAAATAAGGTGTGCTCGAGGCCTGAGGCTTATTAATACTGACTGCATTTATAAAGAATAAGATAGAGGATTTGGGAATTTAACAAAAAAAATTAGATTATAGAATGAATATAAGAAAGAAAGAAAAAAGTGTGGGTTTTGAGACTACTCAAAAAATGAATATAAAAGAACTGAATGTTCACATATGTTAACAAAGAGGTTGAAGAAAAGTTTCAGCTTTCTTTAAAAGAGAAATATGTGAGAAACTTTATGTTAAAGACATTATGAAAAACAAAGAACCATTAGAAAGTACATATAAATAATTTATAGCAATGGGTTCTTTCTGAGATTGTAGAATCTAGGTTTGAACTAAAGTAAAATGTAATTGTCATTGAAATGATTAGGGAAATTTTAAAGCTAATAATAGGCTTTGCAGCAAATTATCTTGAGTAGTGGAGTCCATAATGTAAAATGCTTTGAATAATTGGCTTTTAAGAATATACTAATAACTGAAGTTATAATTGGAATTTTGTGTCATACCATTTGGGAAATTGAATCATGTGTAATTCCTTTACAAACTTCTTTCTTAAAAGGATGTTTATGATGTCAGAATTTATTCTACTATTTGGCTTTATGATTAATCATTGAGAAGATGTGTGAATTTAAAAAAATTAACTGAAGGTTACCTCACTTGACCAAACTAATATGGATAAAGTTTATAACTAGCAAGAATTTGATAATCTGTTGTTTTATATATATGCATATATATGTGTATATGTCTACAAACATATGTATGTATTTATTTTTATGTATATATAAATGTGGCAAATGCTTTTAGAAACCATGATCATAGGTCAAATTGTTCAGAATCAATTGTTTAAAAATTTTAGGAATCATCTCAATGTCTTCCTTTAAAAATGAAATACATAATAATATTTTTGCCATTAATTTTGCATAGTAGAAATCTCTTTAAGATGTTCTTATCTGTGTAATGAATAGTATTAATATCTTAAAGTCCCAAAGAAGAGTGAGGTATTTTAAAAATCGCTTCTAATATTTAGATCAGCATAATTGGAGCTAACCAAACAATGAATGATAAGCAGTTAAGCGATCTTTGTCTTATGATTTCATTTTACCTAATTACAGATAACTTTTCCCCCTTAATTTTTGCCTTTATGAAATTTGCTTTTAATACCTTATAGAAACAATGGGATTGTGATTTTAAAAAACCACTTGGTTAGGATAGATGATTTTCTACATAGTACTAATTGGACTATATTTATATCATCTAATTAACATAATGTTTTATTTTAGCTTAAATTCGTGATATTGTGAATATTATTACTGTGATACTAATGTTTTTTGCATTGTACATTCTGGGAAAACATTGCGTAATAAATATATTTTGGGAATCATAATTTTATGTCAGTGCAGATTATTTGATTTTCATAACATGAAATTATTAATTCCATTATTCATTACAATTTTTATGATTCTAAAAACTATGAAGTTTTTGTGTATATATTAATTGAGAAAATAATTATTGCTTGCTTTTCAGAAAGGAATGTGGGAATGGGAGAATAATCATAGATAATTTTTTTGGCAACTATCGAAGTTTAACAAGTTTGTAATCCTTATGTGCTCTATGTAAGAAAATTAAGTGGTTTATTTGAATAGTGGTCCCTATTTGCATTAAAAACATTCCTTAAATAAAGTGAAGAAAATTTGAATGATTTCATCTATATAATATTAAATTATTTCTATGTCAGATAAGTTGTGTTTGTGGTAATTAGGATGTTATAGTTGGAATAAGATATGCTGAAGTTACATCTTCAAGCAATTTAGACAATACAGATGTCACTCTTAAAAATATATTTTTGTTTAATAGCAGTTAGAAAACTACCATATATTTTCTGCATGAATTCAATTTTTATGTTAAATTTTTAATTGCCTTTTATATTAGAAGAAATTTTATGCTGTATTTGAATAAAAACAATAGAAGAAAAGAATGTTAAATAAAGCCTTTTGTGAAATTTTAGATGGGCTGATAACTTTGATTTTCTAGGTGATTAATTTCAATATCATGAGAATATTGTTAATAATAATATCCAAGCCTACTCATGAACAGAGAGACTTACTATGTGAGAAAATAAACTTAGGGAATGGTAAGTTAATGTCTGACTTTTGTTTTCAGGTTTGTTGTGTCCTAGAGCTAATGCTTTACCGGTTTAATAAAAATGTCATCATCTTATTGAGAATGAAATTAGTAGATCCTTGTCCATGGGGAAAATATTTCAAGGTGACCTAGGGAAAAATAAATTAAGATACTCTTGACTTGGTTTTCCATAATAAAAATATTTTCACCTGACTATTTCTGAATGTGGATGAGCTATCCTGACATACACTTGGTTGCTTTTTCTATTCTTACATGAAATCAACTGGATCTGAAATGCTTTATCTTGTTATCCATGTGCTAAATCATCTTGGACTCTCTGGTTTGGGACTGATGGACCTATGTTCTTACAATTATGTCTCTTTGTGATGGGACTTTGACATAATTGGAGGCAAGCTATTGACCCACTTACTGAGAGGCAACATCCCCCTTTTAATATATATTATCCTTCTTGGAGAATTGCTTCAATTCATCCTTTTGTTAAATTTAATTTGCAATCTAATTCATCATTTATGTTAGTCCTTAGGAAGCACAAGCGTCACAGAAATAAAAATGTCTGCTTTCAACAGATTACAGGGAAAACAAAAAAAAATTTTTCTCTTATTTTATGGTTAGAAGTAATTGATAGACATTTCACAACTATCTCTCCATGGTCAGTACAGAAGGCTACAACAGAAGCAATGTCCAAAGTAGAATAAGAAAATTGATTATACACTTCAGGAATAAGAGCGCAAAATGGTCTTAAAAAAAGGACACATGGAAGTTCAGAATAAAAGAAGATTGAAAGAGGTTGAATGAGAAGTATAAGAAAAAGTCTTTTTCAAACATTAAAGTTTATTCAAATGCTGAATATGATTATTATTGGTACCAGTAACATCCCTTCTAGATTCTAAGTCTACAATTCTTTGATTGTATTATTTACTGACCTGCTCTCATTGGCTACTGAAAGATTTTTACTGCACAAGTGGAAATAGACTGCTGGACAGTGGAATGTTTAAGGAAAAGAGTTATGGGATATTTTCTTTTGCCAGAGTGATTCAAAGAAATGGACAATTTGGGTATCAGAAATGATAATCACAAATGGACTGATGGCTTGGTAACTAGCATCAAAGAAAGCTGTGGCGGGCAACAACCACTGAGAATGTCTATAAAAATGAAAGACATAAAGGCCAAAAAAGGAACTAACTGAATAGAAGGAAACATAGGTACAAACCAACACCAAGATGGTATAGGTAGCTCTCCTTTCAGGGGACCTTCTTGACAATTGACTGGAGCCGTGAATATGTTGGACTTGTTGATGATGTCTTTGCAAGAGAAAAATCAGGTAGCCACTGGCCATAATCATAAATTCCACACATAGTATATCAAGAATAGAATATACAATGATATATATCGAGGCTTTGAATGAGGCTGAAATGTATTCTGAACAGAATCCTAGATTCCATATCCTTGTGTTGTTCAGGCTTTTTGTAACATTTTGCAAATTCACAAAGATATAGCTATGTACCAGTATTTGTAGGATCCAACAGAAAAAACAAAATGGGAAAATGTATTTTGACACATGGGTTTTGAGTTGTGACCATATGGAACAGGAAAAGGGACTGATGGTGATAATCTGAAAACCACTCAGAAGGCAGGTATTAGTGACAGAAAGACTTCGGGCCACTCGGTGGAGGAAAACAATAAATCGACAGCTGACTCGATCCAGGAAATTTTTCAGCCCAAAACCAACCATTGTCTGAGGAATTCCCTTGGAAATAAGTCCTATGAAGTTGGACAAGGACAAGTGGAAAAAAATGGAATCTATGGGCCTCTTCCTGCCAGGAGTTAGGAATTTGGAGATACAATGGCAAAGGAGTAAGAGATTTCCCAATAAACCAGCTCCAGTCTGCATGAAGAAGACAATGCCTAGAACTAAGTCAAGATAAACAACTCTTACCGACTGAAGTAGAACTCTTCTCAGAGCCAGATAGAAATGAAAAAACAAAACAAAAAAAGAAACAAAGAAAGAATTGTTGCTTTTAAATTTTCCTAGAGAATATTTGCTAATAAGGTTAGATTTGTGATACTCAACTTTATTTGTATTTAATTTTTCTTGATAGTGGGATAACATCAGAACACAAATATGAGAAAGTAATGGAGGTGATATACCACAATTTCTTCAGTACATCAAGAGAGTTCTTTTCAGTCACTGAGAGAGATTGATGAGACTGAGGAAATGATTACTCAATTTTAATCCAAAAGCCCAAAATATAAAGAGAATTAAGAAAATACATTATTGAAATTAGCTAAAATTTAATAATGAGAAATAACAGAACTCAAGAGATTATTAAATAAACCAGGTTTAACATTTATATGAAGAAAGTCTAATGGGAAAAATTATATTGTATAAACATTGAAGAAAATTAATTATGCATTATTCATGTCTGGGGAAAAAAGTATGTAGATATATTTAGCAAAATAGAAACACTGTACCATATTTAACATTATATTCCAACAAATAAATAAGGGATCTATGTATAAAAAAAAATTCATAATGAAAATGTCAAAATGTATTGCACAAGGAGCTGTTAGGCAGTATAGTCGATAGAGTACCAGCCCTGGAGTCAGGAGTTCAAATGCAGCCTTATTCACTTAATACTTCCTAATTGTGTTAGCCTGAGCAAACCACTTAACCACAATTGCGTTGAGAAAATAAAAATGTACTGCACAAATGCTACAGCAAAAGTTGAATGATAAAAAAATCAGATTATATCAGATTCCAACAAGATGTTTACCATATGTAAACAAGTAAAATTTGGTTAAAATTCAACACACTAAAATCCCATGTTAACGGGAAATTTAAAGTTCAGTTCTTAGTTAAATATTGAACAAAAACTGATGTGATCAAAGAAAGTGGGAGAAAGCCAAGTCAACAATGGAAATTAAGCAAATTAGATAATTAAACAATTTAAAGAACAGCATGAAGTAATTAAAGAAATAAAATATGAAATGAAGCCAATAATGAAAATTATTTTTGCCAAAAAAAAGGAAAGCACAAATACCCAGGTTTTGGAAGAAAAAATGGGAGATTAAAACAAGGTTAAATAAAAAATATCCAAACATAATGGTTAAAATTGGAAAATTTAAATAATTATTTTTAGTGATTCAAAATACCAAAATTATCAGGACAAGTAGTCAACATATGCCAGCTGATCACAAAGCTCATCTAGATTAAGTTGCTTGATCAATTTATACATACATTATATATATATATATATATATATATATATATATATATATATATATATATATATATATATATATATATACATTACAAAATGATAGAAAAAATCTGGGTATATATTTGTCTACAGATTATACTGTTTTGGTTTTTCAAACATCTAGGAAGAACTGCTTAATTTAAAAATACACTAAGATATTTCAGTTGATAAACATGCAAAACATATACTGAATTATAATTTCAAGATTCACATTGAACAGATAATACCTGTGACACAGTCACTACAGTTTTCAAGGTCATAAATTATCAGCAATAACAATCCACAAAGCAGACAGATTATACTCTATTTCAGAAAAACAGAAATAAACTAGAAAACAACTATAAGTTCTTTCACTTTTCATAGAGCCTGATGGCAGAAAATTTTTTTTATTAAGATCCAAAATCCCCAATTCCAAAAATATCATGGGAATTAAGATGCAAACAAAACAAAAAAGAATTTTTTTTTCAAAAAATGCAGAAAAGATAATAGAGAGAGACAATTTCTTCAAACAGTGTCTCTAAATAAGTCATTAATGTCTTTGGCTGGCCATGTTCTTTTTTTTTAAACACACCTACACATATATCATCTAGCTAACTAACTAACTAACTAACTAATTAAATATATATATATATGTGATACATATGATATATACATAATGTATGATATATAGATATCAATTTAGTCAATTCTAAAACCCTAAACCTTGCCAGTACTAAATGAAATCATCCATAGTATTCCTAAACCATGTATACTGGATGAAAGGTTAATCTGATCAACCCATTCAGGCTGTCCATAAAATGTTGCACCATAAATTTCCTTCTACTTTAGGGATAGGTTTACTCTATTGCTTGCTCATGATTTAATTTATCCTTAGACTAAATCAGAGTCTGTCTGAAAAAGTCATTGTTCACAATCTGGTCTATATTTAGATTGGAGCCAGAACAATAAGACTAACTCTTAGGATCAAAAAATAAATTCAATTTTCAGACTTTTGCCCAGGAAACTAAAAGACATTCTTCCAATGCATAATCACTATTAATAGTCACCCACTGATTTCTATAATTTTGTCTTAATCTATTTTGATATAATTTTGACTTAAAAAATTCGATGCAATATTGTGCCAACAAAGAGATTTTAAAGGAAAATGATACTATTCCAGAAGACAAAAATGAAGCAGAAATCTAGCAGGAGTAAGAAAACTTGCCTAAGTAGTTCATCTCCGATGTGCTTCTTTCCTTTCCATCATCAGTCTGCGGCCTCAGAGGAGTTGTAGACATCTCAATTCTAAACTGATGGGAAAATTTTAACCGTACTTCCAGGAGAAAAAAAGGGAAAACTCACCCACTATCTCAATCTCCTAATTAGAAGTGAGTAACATCAGACATGAACTGAAGAGAGAACAAGAACTTTATTAGAAATAACAATATGAATATCTCTAGAAAGTGACTTTACAATCCAAAAATTTATTTTTCTTTAAGTATAAATTTGATCCCAATATTCAAGCATTTCAGGAAATGATTCATAACCAATGAGCAGTATTATTAAACAATGATTGTAGCTGAGTACCCTTACTTTTCAGTTGAGGAGAAACTAAGGTAATGGAAAGGGTTTTAGTGAGCTATTTAACATTCAAAAAAGTAAAATCACTTAGAAGTACTGCAATCTGTTCAAAGAAAGACAAGAAAAGGTGAATTTTAGAAAGTTTTACAACTATCATAAATGCAGTCCACTCAAGCATAGCAAAGTAGAAACATTTACATTTTACTTTGCTGAAGTGACAGAGGCCATAGGATTGGGTTTTTATTCTCTCTTTTTGTGTGTTCAGCTGGATAACTTTTCACATCACTTCTCATTCTACATCTATCAATCAACAAAAATTAAAAATAGGATAAAAGAAAATATATTCTTGACTCTATGATCTACAAATCTATGAAATAAAGGGGCATAGACATGATGAAATTGTAGGTTAGGATTAAAAATATACTTGACAGAATTTCTACAAGGAATCATACATAGCATTACAATTAAGAAAACTGAGCAGGGGAACACTGCAGTGTGGATCAGGAAGTGAGACCTCTCAAAGACAGTCTCACTAAGATTTTGAGGGAAAATACCAGAGCCTTTTTCAGAGTGTCTTTCCTATTGGCAATAAATACAGTATTTGAATCCCATTCTAATTCCCTTTTTTACCTCCAGAAAAGAAGTGATGCTCATATTCTGAGTCTCTGATTCTAAGATTCAGATGGAAGAAGACACAGGCTATGCTCTGCTGCCAAGGTGAAAACTGGGCTCTGCCCAGATGCAAGAGAGGGAAGACAGAAGTTAGTTATAGACTCAAAATGTGTCTTTCCCCAGAGTGTGATTATCTTGTCACCAGAACAATGACTTCATGGGATTTCAGATTTATCACTAAAGGCTGGTCCCCAAGTTTAAATCATCGTCTGGTAGTTTTTTGATTAGTATATATATATATATATATATATATATATATATATATATATATATATACATCAATAATTACCCATTATTAGTGCGAATGGCCAAAAATAATCAAACAAAAATACAGTTGGGAGCAACTTGAGTAAGAAAGCTTTACAAATTTCCCAGGAAGACATGGATTGAAAAAGATGGAGATGGAGCAACATGGACCCCCAGACAAGGGTCTGAGGTATTATTTTGGGCTTGCCTGGATTTTCAAATCTTTCCTGAGCTTCTTCTGCTGAGAATCTTCCCTCTCCTTTATTTCAGTTCCTGTCTTACCTCTTCAGTCACTAGTTATGACTTTCTATATAAGGCTGATATCAGTAAACATGCCGTCTATCATCCTGTGCCTGTGCAAAGGATCACTCAGATTTGTCAAGATTTCAAAGCTTCTAATTCCATGCACTGAGACAAAAAAACAAAACAAAACAAACAAAAAAAAAAATCCAAGAAAATGAAAGCTTGTATTTTAGGAACTGAGGTCAATCAGAGACCCACTCCAACTTTAATATTTTCTTTTATTGAAACAACTTGAATGAAAAGATTTTTAAGCTGGAAATACTAGTGTGCAATGTCTGAGCTAGCTTTTTGGAGGGCCTTGGAAGGAGCCTTCCTCTAAGCAGAATAATCACCATGAGAATAGTCAGGAATAAAGTCCAAAATCTTTATTGTCTCCTTCAGTCTCTCAGTCTGAACCAGTCTGCTCTACATTCTCAGTCAGTCTGGCTCTCAGTCTCCACCAGCAGTCTAACTCACAGTCTGACAATCTGCTAGTATCAACCAGTCTCTCCCCTACCCCCCCACACTCCCTCTACCCCGCCCACCCCCCCAGTCTGACTCTGTCCCCAATTTAAATACCCTATTACAATTACATAATTACAGTGTATTGATTATGTATGAACTAGAGAACCATTACATCACCATACCTCAGTAGTAAGTATATATGGGAACTAGAGAACCATTATCTCATCAATTCCATTGAGTTAACACCTTGTTTCAAGTCTACTTCTCCAGAGTTCCAGCTCTCTACCCTAGTGTCCTGAAATTTTAGCTCTGAATCCCAGTTCTGAAACTTAATGACTTCATGATCCTGACTGAGGAAACTAATTGAAGTTTCCTGATAGAAGTGGACAGGGCTGCTTACCTAAGATATTTGTCAAAGCATAGTGACAGAGTGGAAAGAATATTGTGTCGCATGAGAGCAACTCAAAATTTCACGCCAAATTTTCTGATCTCTGTGATAGTGGGAGATTCATTTACCATTCATGGGATTCAGTTTCTTCATCATCTAACTTAACCCTTCAGACTTTGTCTCCTCCAACCATCAGTCTGACCCAGGATGATCTACAAGCCCTACCAGCTCAGTTTCTGAGCTTAGTGTTATATTTTCTGGGTAGATTCCCAGAGATAGAAGAGGAGAACTTTAGCAAGAATCAATCTATCGGTGACCCAGATGGCAAATCGCCATTTATGGATGACCAGAAGATTGTCGTAGCTAAAGATTATAATCCTTGCATATATGAATAACATGAAGCTTGCCAGACTATTCCTGAGTAGGAGGAAATTTCATTCATTTCCTGAATGAAATTTGGTACACTATAATTACTCTGTATATGATAGGCAGGTCAATCAGTTGTCAAATGTGGAATAATTTCTAACTGTTAGAGCTTAGCAATAGGTTAGATTTCATACTTGTCTTTGTTTGTTGCATGCAAGTGGAAAAGAGGTAGGATAGAGACAGGGGACAATGACATTTTTTTTAGGACAACAAGTTTATCTACCCAGTCCATTGTTAAGAGATTTTTATTTTATCTTTAAATTTGCGTGTAGCATCTATTAAAAAATACACTACCAGGAGATGACTTTCAGTGAAACCAATACAATTTTTAAAAGTCTAAAACTATAGATAGTATCCTATGAGGAGACATGGTGAGTTTTTCTTATTCTTGGATCTTTTTTAGATATTGTTTAAGTACAAGAAATGCATGGTAGCTATATTATGAAAAATTGTTTCTTATCTTTGGATTTTGTTGTTGTAATTTAAAAAAAAAATTTAATAGTTTTTATTTACCAGATATATGCTGGAACTCTGTCTTCCCAGAAATCAGCCGGAGTCAGGATCACTAAACATCTTTATTCTTGATCTTTTATGGTCAAGGTCAGGGGATTAGGCCTAGCAATCTCACACACACCTTCTTCCCTCAAAACACCAGGAGAGACTGACTCAGCGTCCATGTCTCAATTCCTCTTCCTCCTCCTGCCCCTTCCACACATGTCACTTCTTCCTCTTTGTCCCACCAATCAAGTCAGCACAGAACATCTGTGGAGGGTCAACCTTCAAAAAAATTAATAGGGAACTGTCCAATTGGCAATTCATCTCACGTGCTTCATTATCCAAGTGCATTGCTCAGTTCTAGCCCTTTACAGATATATGCATGGGTAATTTTACAACATTGTAATTGCCAAAACTTTTGTTCTAATTTCCCCCTCCTTCTCCCCCAAGATGGCAGGTTGATCAGTACATGTTAAATATGTTAAAGTATAAATTAAATATAATATATGTATACATGTCCAAACAGTTGTTTTGTTATACAAAAAGAATCAGACTTTGAAATAGTGTACAATTATCCTGTGAAGGAAATCCAAAATGCAGACGGACAAAATTAGAGGGATTGGGAATTTTATGTAGTGGTTCATAGTCATCTCCTAGAGTTCTTTTTCTGGGTGTAGCTGGTTCAGTTCATTACTGCTCTATTGGAACTGATTTGGTTCATCTCATTGTTGAAAATGGCCACATCCATCAGAATTGATCATCATATACTATTGTTGTTGAAATATATAATGATCTCTTGGTCCTGCTCATGTCACTCAGCATCAGTTCATGTAAGTCTCCCCAGTCCTTTCTGAAATCATCCTGTTGGTCATTTCTTATAGAACAATAATATTCCATAATATTCATATACCACAATTTATTCAGCCATCCTCCAATTGATGGGTTTCCATCCATGTGGTTTCCAGTTTCAGTCCACTACAAAATGCTGCCCCAAACATTCTTTCACATACAGGTCCCTTTCCCTTCTTTAAAATCTCTGTGGGATATAAGCCCAGTAGTAATACTGCTGGGTCAAAGAGTATGCCCAGTTTGATAACTTTTTGAGCATAGTTCCAAATTGCTCTCCAGAATGGCTGGATGTATTCACAGTTCCACTAACAATGTATCAGTGTCCCTGTTCTTCCACATCCCCTCCAACATTCTGCATTATCTTTCCCTGTCATTCTAGCCAATCTGACAGGTGTGTAGTTGTATCTCAGAGGTGTCTTAACTTGCATTTCTCTGATTAATAATGACTTGGAGCATCTTTTCATATGCCTAGAAACAGTTTCAATTTCTTCATCTGAGAATTGTCTGTTCATATAATTTTCTAATAGTCAAAAATTATATACTATTAAGTATGTAATTTTTTCCATGCTTTTTGCTAAATGATGAGGGGAAAAAAGAAAGGCAAAAGTCAATTTCTGCTCTCAAGGAACTCACAAACTATTGAGAAAAATGAATGACAACAAATATTTACAAACAAAAAGGTTAATTACTTCCCAAACAGGAATATTAAACATAATAAACAAAAAGAAAGTACAGCTGTCAATAATGTCAGAAAAAAAAGTCTTGAAATAGTTGGGAATTTAACTGAGACTTGAATGAATTAAGGAAAGCCAGGATGCAGAGATGAGGAGGCAGAGATGGGAATGGCAGCCAGCCACAGTAAATGTCTAAAATCAGGAGATGAAGTGATTTGTGCAATGAAGAGCTAGTAAGACTTGTCAGTGGGTTACAGAGTATGTGGGAACAATATCAAAAAAAAGTAGAGAAAAATGTAGATTTTTGAACATCAAAGATAATTTTGTGTTTGATCCTGGAGTGGATAGGAAACTACTGGAATTTATTAAGTAGCAAAGTGACACAGTCAGACCTGGGTTTTGGGGAAATTAATTTGATAGCTCAGTGGAGAAGTACTGGAATGAGAAGAAAACTGTGGCAAGAAGATTTGGCCAATTTTACTTTGGAAGTCATTTCTCTCCTCGTTAGTTTGTATTTCCTTTTGGACAACTCTCATTTGTCTTCCTAATTTTTCTCTATCTCTTTTATTTGATTTTCAAAATCCATTTTAAGGTCTTCCAAAGCCTGGGGTGAATTCTTATTTTTCTTGGAGGCTTTGGATGTAGGAGCTTTTAAATTGGATCTTCTGAGTATATTTTTTGATCTTCCTTGTCACCATAATAACTTTCAATGGTCAGAAACTTTTTCTGCTGTTTGCTTATTTTCCTAGCCTCTTACTTGACTGTTAATTCTTTTTAAAAATAGGGTTCTGTCCCCAGCTTCAGGGGATTTGTGCAACTGTTTTCAGAGATTCTTCTGGGTAGCAGAGCAGGAACACTCTTTTCTGTTTTGGAATTGTTAAGAATGTTCCTGTCTCACTGTAGCTATAAAATCTAGTGTGCTAAAGTAAGTCAGTCCTTCCTCAGTCCAACAAAGAGAAATCCTCTGAGCAGAGGCCTTCAGAATCTGCCATACCACCAATGCCCACACCCACTCTTGGCACCCACTCTTGGTTTGCTGATTACTTAAGACTCTCTAATCCTACAGACAAACTTTTCCTACTGAAATTTCAGGTTTTCTTTGGTGTCTCAAAACCACCAGTGCTGCTGCCAATTCAGAGGTCTGTGTACCTGTGCCTCCTCTGCTGGTGCAGTCTCAGGACTGGGATTAGGGCAAGGTCAGTTCTGAACTTGTACTGTTGTAACTGGATAGCTTACTGGACTCCCACCATGATTCTACAGATCTTTCCTGATGACCTTCCAATGTGCCTTTGCTGTCTCTGGGCTGAAAGGCTTGAAAGTTCTCAGTATTGTTGCTGATTCACAGGTTCCTAGGTCCATTCCTGGTTTGCTGCCATGAGAAAGATGCTGGAATTGTAGTCAGTGCCAGAAGACGGTTTTAGTGTGACCTTTGCCAGGACTACATGCTGGACTTCCACATGACCTTTCCTGCTGACCTTCTGAGTTGTCTTTGTCTGGAAAGTGCTCTACTCCATCTTTTTGTGTGCTCTAATGCTCTCAAATTTGTTTAAAGCCATTATTTAAAGGAATTTGGAACTGTTTAGGGGAGAGTTCCTACCTTGACTCTGGCACCTTGACTTCATCTCCAGAATGTAATATTTTTGAGGATTCTTATTAGCTCTTTTTTTTTTCCCCAAGATAATGGCACGAGACATATTTTTACCATAAAAATAATTGTTGACTGAATCATCCTAGGTTTTACTGACAGTTATAAATAATGAAACAACAACTAAGACACTACTAAAGAAAAATGAGTGAACAAAAGATCCCTTTCATAAACATTTGTGATGATATATTTCTCTTCGCATCTAAGGATCTTTTGGTATCACTCTATGACCAAGGGAATTGGAAAGTATTACTTTATATTTGGGTCAAGAATTAGCTGAACCAGGGGCAGCTAGGTGGTGCAGTTGATAGAACACCAGCCATGAAGTCAGGAAGACCTAAGTTCAAATTTGTCCTCAGATCCTTAACACTTCCCAGCTGTGTGACCCTGGGCAAGTTACTTAACCCCAATTGCTTCAGAAAAAAAAAAAAAAAAAGTAAAGAATTAACTGGACAGTCTATTATTTTCATGACTAAGACTTCCTGTCATCCAGTTTAAGTAGTACAATATATATTCAGTTGCCTCATAAATTTGGATAAATCCAGTAATTCTAACCATACCTCTATCTGGAAGCAGGAAGGTAATAACCTGGATGTAAGTTTTTTAGAACTAAAAAAATCTACTTCTATAGCAAGGAATAATTAAAAATTGAATTTCATTCATTTGATATTCTGGCTATTGACAATTAGCGTTTTTACTATACATGGACATTCATAGGGTTTTGCTATAGGAGTTCTCTAGTATTAAATAAGGTATGCTCGAGACCTGAGGCTTATTAATACTGACTGCATTTATAAAGAATAAGATAGAGGATTTGGGAATTTAACAAAAAAAATTAGATTATAGAATGAATATAAGAAAGAAAGAAAAAAGTGTGGGTTTTGAGACTACTCAAAAAATGAATATAAAAGAACTGAATGTTCACATATGTTAACAAAGAGGTTGAAGAAAAGTTTCAGCTTTCTTTAAAAGAGAAATATGTGAGAAACTTTATGTGTTGACATTATGAAAAACAAAGAACCATTAGAAAGTACATATAAATAATTTATAGCAATGGGTTCTTTCTGAGATTGTAGAATCTAGGTTTGAACTAAAGTAAAATGTAATTGTCAGTGGAATGATTCGGGAAATTTTAAAGCTAATAATAGACTTTGCAGCAAATTATCTTGAATAGTGGAGTCCATAATGTAAAATGCTTTGAATAATTGGCTTTTAAGAATATACTAATAACTGAAGTTATAATTGGAATTTTGTGTTATACCATTTGGGAAATTGAATCATGTGTAATTCCTTTACAAACTTCTTTCTTAAAAGGATGTTTATGATGTCAGAATTTATTCTACTATTTGGCTTTATGATTAAGCATTGAGAAGATGTGTGAATTTTAAAAAATTAACTGAAGGTTACCTCACTTGACCAAACTAATATGGATAAAGTTTATAACTAGCAAGAATTTGATAATCTGTTGTTTTAGATATATGCATATATATGTCTATATGTCTACAAACATATGTATGTATTTATTTTTATGTATATATAAATGTGGCAAATGCTTTTAGAAACCAGGATCATAGGTCAAATTGTTCAGAATCAATTGTTTAAAAATTTTAGGAATCATCTCAATGTCTTGCTTTAAAAATGAAATACATAATAATATTTTTGCCATTAATTTTGTATAGTAGAAATCTCTTTAAGATGTTCTTATCTGTGTAATGAATAGTATTAATATCTTAAAGTCCCAAAGAAGAGTGAGGTATTTTAAAAATCGCTTCTAATATTTAGATCAGCATAATTGGAGCTAACCAAACAATGAATGATAAGCAGTTAAGCAATCTTTTTCTTATGATTTCATTTTACCTAATTACAGATAACTTTTCCCCCTTAATTTTTGCCTTTATGAAATTTGCTTTTAATACCTTATAGAAACAATGGGATTGTGATTTAAAAAAAACACTTGGTTAGGATAGATGATTTTCTACATAGTACTAATTGGACTATATTTATATCATCTAATTAACATAATGTTTTGTTTTAGTTTAAATTTGTGATATTGTGAATATTATTACTGTGATAGTAATGTTTTTTGCATTGTACATTCTGGCAAAACATTGCATAATAAATATATTTTGGGAATCATAATTTTATGTCAGTGCAGATTATTTGATTTTCATAACATGAAATTATTAATTCCATTATTCATTACAATTTTTATGATTCTAAAAACTATGAAGTTTTTGTGTATATATTAATTGAGAAAATAATTATTGCTTGCTTTTCAGAAAGGAATGTGAGAATGGGAGAATAATCATAGATAATTTTTTTGGCAACTATCGAAGTTTAACAAGTTTGTAATCCTTATGTGCTCTATGTAAGAAAATTAAGTGGTTTATTTGAATAGTGGTCCCTATTTGCATTAAAAACATTCCTTAAATAAAGTGAAGAAAATTTGAATGATTTCATCTATATAATATTAAATTATTTCTATGTCAGATAAGTTGTGTTTGTGGTAATTAGGATGTTACAGTTGGAATAAGATATGCTGAAGTTACATCTTCAAGCAATTTAGACAATACAGATGTCACTCTTAAAAATATATTTTTGTTTAATAGCAGTTAGAAAACTACCATATATTTTCTGCATGAATTCAATTTTTATGTTAAATTTTTAATTGCCTTTTATATTAGAAGAAATTTTATGCTGTATTTGAATAAAAACAATAGAAGAAAAGAATGTTAAATAAAGCCTTTTGTGAAATTTTAGTTGGGCTGATAACTTTGATTTTCTAGGTGATTAATTTCAATATCATGAGAATATTGTTAATAATAATATCCAAGCCTACTCATGAACAGAGAGACTTACTATGTGAGAAAATAAACTTAGGGAATGGTAAGTTAATGTCTGACTTTTGTTTTCAGGTTTGTTGTGTCCTAGAGCTAATGCTTTACCGGTTTAATAAAAATGTCATCATCTTATTGAGAATGAAATTAGTAGATCCTTGTCCATGGGGAAAATATTTCAAGGTGACCTAGGGAAAAATAAATTAAGATAATCTTGACTTGGTTTTCCATAATAAAAATATTTTCACCTGACTATTTCTGAATGTGGATGAGCTATCCTGACATACACTTGGTTGCTTTTTCTATTCTTACATGAAATCAACTGGATCTGAAATGCTTTATCTTGTTATCCATGTGCTAAATCATCTTGGACTCTCTGGTTTGGGACTGATGGACCTATGTTCTTACAATTATGTCTCTTTGTTATGGGACTTTGACATAATTGGAGGCAAGCTATTGACCCACTTACTGAGAGGCAACATCTCCCTTTTAATATATATTATCCTTCTTGGAGAATTGCTTCAATTCATCCTTTTGTTAAATTTAATTTGCAATCTAATTCATCATTTATGTTAGTCCTTAGGAAGCACAAGCGTCACAGAAATAAAAATGTCTGCTTTCAACAGATTACAGGGAAAACATAAAAAAATGATTCTCTTATTTTATGGTTAGAAGTAATTGATAGACATTTCACAACTATCTCTCCATGGTCAGTACAGAAGGCTACAACAGAAGCAATGTCCAAAGTAGAATAAGAAAATTGATTATACACTTCAGGAATAAGAGCGCAAAATGGTCTTAAAAAAAGGACACATGGAAGTTCAGAATAAAAGAAGATTGAAAGAGGTTGAATGAGAAGTATAAGAAAAAGTCTTTTTCAAACATTAAAGTTTATTCAAATGCTGAATATGATTATTATTGGTACCAGTAACATCCCTTCTAGATTCTAAGTCTACAATTCTTTGATTGTATTATTTACTGACCTGCTCTCATCGGCTACTGAAAGATTTCTTTCTCCACAAGTGGAAATAGACTGCTAGACAGTGGAATTTTTAGGGAAAAAAGTTATGGGATATTTTCTTTTGCCAGAGTGATTCAAAGAAATGGAGAATTTGGGAATCAGAACTGATAATCACAAATGGGCTGATGGCTTGGTAACTAGCATCAAAGAAAGCTGTGGCGGGCAACAACCACTGAGAATGTCTATAAAAATGAAAGACATAAAGGCCAAAAATGGAACTAACTGAATAGAAGAAAACATAAGTACAAACCAATATCAAGATGATATAGGTAGCTCTCATTTCAGGAGACCTTCTTGACAATTGACTGGAGCCGTGAATATGTTGGACTTGTCGATGATGTCTTTGCAAGAGAAAAATCAGGTAGCCACTGGCCATAATCATAAATTCCACACATAGTATATCAAGAATAGAATATACAATGATATATATTGAGGTTTTGAATGAGGCTGAAACAGAATCTGAACAGAATCCTAGATTCCATATCCTTGTGTTGTTCAGGCTTTTTGTAACATTTTGCAAATTCACAAAGATATAGCTATGTACCAGTATTTGTAGGATCCAACAGAAAAAACAAAATGGGAAAATGCATTTTGACACATGGGTTTTGAGTTGTGACCATATGGAAGAGGCAAAGGGACTGATGGTGATAATCTGAAAACCACTCAGAAGGCAGGTATTAGTGACAGAAAGGCTGCGGGCCACTCGGTGAAGGAAAAAAATAAGGCGACAGCTGACTCGATCCAGGAAATTTTTCAGCCCCAAACCAACCATTGTCTGAGGAATTCCCTTGGAAATAAGTCCTATGAAGTTGGACAAGGACAAGTGGAAAAAAATGAAGTCTATGGGCCTCTTCCTGCCAGCAGTTAGGAATTTGGAGATACAATGGCAAAGGAGTAAGAGATTTCCCAATAAACCAGCTCCAGTCTGCATGAAGAAGACAATCCCTAGAACTAAGTCAAGATAAACAACTCTCACTGACTGAAGTAGAACTCTTCTCAGAGCCAGATAGAAATGAAAAAAAAACAAAAAAATAAAAAAGAAGAAACAAAGAAAGAATTGTTGCTTTTAAATTTTCCTAGAGAATATTTGCTAATGAGGTTAGATTTGTGATACTCAACTTTATTTGTATTTAATTTTTCTTGATAGTGGGGTAACATCAGAACACAAATATAAGAAAGTAATGTAGGTGATATACCACAATTTCTTCAGTACATCAAGAGAGTTCTTTTCAGTCACTGAGAGAGATTGATGAGACTGAGGAAATGATTACTCAATTTTAATCCAAAAGCCCAAAATATAAAGAGAATTAAGAAAATACATTATTGAAATTAGCTAAAATTTAATAATGAGAAATAACAGAACTCAATAGATTATTAAATAAACCAGGTTTAACATTTATATGAAGAAAGTCTAATGGGAAAATTATATTGTATAAACATTGAAGAAAATTAATTATGCATTATTCATGTCTGGGGAAAAAAGTATGTAGATATATTTAGCAAAATAGAAACACTGTACCATATTTAACATTATATTCCAACAAATAAATAAGGGATCTATGTATAAAAAAAATTCATAATGAAAATGTCAAAATGTATTGCACAAGGAGCTGTTAGGCAGTATAGTGGATAGAGAACCAGCCCTGGAGTCAGGAGTTCAAATCCAGCCTATTCACTTAATACTTCCTAGTTGTGTTAGCCTGAGCAAACCACTTAACCACAATTGCGTTGGGAAAATAAAAATGTACTGCACAAATGCTACAGCAAAAGTTGAATGATAAAAAAATCAGATTATATCAGATTCCAACAAGATGTTTACCATATGTAAACAAGTAAAATTTGGTTAAAATTCGACACACTAAAATCCCATGTTAACGGGAAATTTAAAGTTCAGTTCTTAGTTAAATATTGAACAAAAACTGATATGATCAAAGAAAGTGGGAGAAAGCCAAGTCAACAATGGAAATTAAGCAAATAAGATAATTAAACAATTTAAAGAACAGCATGAAGTAATTAAAGAAATAAAATATGAAATGAAGCCAATAATGAAAATTATTTTTGCCAAAAAAAAGGAAAGCACAAATACCCAGTTTTGGAAGAAAAAATGGGAGATTAAAACAAGGTTAAATAAAAAATATCCAAACATAATGGTTAAAATTGGAAAATTTAAATAATTATTTTTAGTGATTCAAAATACCAAAATTATCAGGACAACAAGTAGTCAACATATGCCAGCTGATCACAAAGCTCATCTAGATTAAGTTGCTTGATCAATTTATACATACATTTTATATATATATATATATATATATATATATATATACATTACAAAATGATAGAAAAAATCTGGGTATATATTTGTCTACAGATTATACTGTTTTGGTTTTTCAAACATCTAGGAAGAACTGCTTAATTTAAAAATACACTAAGATATTTCAGTTGATAAACATGCAAAACATATACTGAATTATAATTTCAAGATTCACATTGAACAGATAATACCTGTGACACAGTCACTACAGTTTTCAAGGTCATAAATTATCAGCAATAACAATCCACAAAGCAGACAGATTATACTCTATTTCAGAAAAACAGAAATAAACTAGAAAACAACTATAAGTTCTTTCACTTTTCATAGAGCCTGATGGCAGAAAATTTTTTTATTAAGATCCAAAATCCCCAATTCCAAAAATATCATGGGAATTAAGATGCAAACAAAACAAAAAAGAATTATTATTTTTCAAAAAATGCAGAAAAGATAATACAGAGAGACAATTTCTTCAAACAATGTTTCTAAATAAGTCATTAATCTCTTTTGCTGGCCATGTTCTTTTTTTTTAAACACACCCACACATATATCATCGATCTAACTAACTAACTAACTAACTAACTAATTAAATATATATATATATATGTGATACATATGATATATACATAATATATGATATATAGATATCAATTTAGTCAATTCTAAAACCCTAAACCTTGCCAGTACTAAATGAAATCATCCATAGTATTCCTAAACCATGTATACTGGATGAAAGGTTAATCTGATCAACCCATTCAGGCTGTCCATAAAATGTTGCACCATAAATTTCATTCCACTTTAGGGATAGGTTTACTCTATTGCTTGCTCATGATTTAATTTATCCTTAGACTAAATCAGAGTCTGTCTGAAAAAGTCATTGTTCACAATCTGGTCTATATTTAGATTGGAGCCAGAACAATAAGACTAACTCTTAGGATCAAAAAATAAATTCAATTTTCAGACTTTTGCCCAGGAAACTAACAGACATTCTTCCAATGCATAATCACTATTAATAGTCACCCACTGATTTCTATAATTTTGTCTTAATCTATTTTGATATAATTTTGACTTAAAAATTTGATGCAATATTGTGCCAACAAAGAGATTTTAAAGGAAAATGATACTATTCCAGAAGACAAAAATGAAGCAGAAATCTAGCAGGAGTAAGAAAACTTGCCTAAGTAGTTCATCTCCGATGTGCTTCTTTCCTTTCCATCATCAGTCTGTGGCCTCAGAGGAGTTGTAGACATCTCAATTCTAAACTGATGGGAAAATTTTAACCGTACTTCCAGGAGAAAAAAAGGGAAAACTCACCCACTATCTCATTCTCCTAATTAGAAGTGAGTAACATCAGACATGAACTGAAGAGAGAACAAGAACTTTATTAGAAATAACAATATGAATATCTCTAGAAAGTGACTTTACAATCCAAAAATTTATTTTTCTTTAAGTATAAATTTGATCCCAATATTCAAGCATTTCAGGAAATGATTCACAACCAATGAGCAGTATTATTAAACAATGATTGTAGCTGAGTACCCTTACTTTTCAGTTGAGGAGAAACTAAGGTAATGGAAAGGGTTTTAGTGAGCTATTTAACATTCAAAAAAGTAAAATCACTTAGAAGTACTGCAATCTGTTCAAAGAAAGAAAAGAAAAGGTGAATTTTAGAAAGTTTTACAACTATCATAAATGCAGTCCACTCAAGCATAGCAAAGTAGAAACATTTACATTTTACTTTGCTGAAGTGACAGAGGCCATAGGATTGGGTTTTTATTCTCTCTTTTTGTGTGTTCAGCTGGATAACTTTTCACATCACTTCTCATTCTACATCTATCAATCAACAAAAATTAAAAATAGGATAAAAGAAAATATATTCTTGACTCTATGATCTACAAATCTATGAAATAAAGGGGCATAGACATGATGAAATTGTAGGTTAGGATTAAAAATATACTTGACAGAATTTCTACAAGGAATCATACATAGCATTACAATTAAGAAAACTGAGCAGGGGAACACTGCAGTGTGGATCAGGAAGTGAGACCTCTCAAAGACTGAGGTCTCACTAAGATTTTGAGGGAAAATACCAGAGCCTTTTTCAGAGTGTCTTTCCTATTGGCAATAAATACAGTATTTGAATCCCATTCTAATTCCCTTTTTTACCTCCAAAACAGAAGTGATGCTCATATTCTGAGTCTCTGATTCTAAGATTCAGATGGAAGAAGACACAGGCTATGCTCTGCTGCCAAGGTGAAAACTGGGCTCTGCCCAGATGCAAGAGAGGGAAGACAGAAGTTAGTTATAGACTCAAAATGTGTCTTTCCCCAGAGTGTGATTATCTTGTCACCAGAACAATGACTTCATGGGATTTCAGATTTATCACTAAAGGCTGGTCCCAAGTTTAAATCATCGTCTGGTAGTTTTTTGATTAGTATATATATATATAATTACCCATTATTAGTGCGAATGGCCAAAAATAATCAAACAAAAATACAGTTGGGAGCAACTTGAGTAAGAAAGCTTTGCAAATTTCCCAGGAAGACATGGATTGAGAAAGATGGAGATGGAGCAACATGGACCCTCAGACAAGGGTCTGAGGTATTATTTTGGGCTTGCCTGGATTTTCAAATCTTTCCTGAGCTTCCTCTGCTGAGAATCTTCCCTCTCCTTTATTTCAGTTCCTGTCTTACCTCTTCAGTCACTAGTCATGACTTTCTATATAAGGCTGATATCAGTAAACATGCCGTCTATCATCCTGTGCCTGTGCAAAGGATCACTCAGATTTGTCGAGATTTCAAAGCCTCTAATTCCATGCACTGAGACAAAAAACAAAACAAAACAAACAAACAAAAAAAAAAAACCTCCAAGAAAATGAAAGCTTGCATTTTAGGAACTGAGGTCAATCAGAGACCCACTCCAACTTTAAGAATATTTTCTTTTATTGAAACAACTTGAATGAAAAGATTTTTAAGCTGGAAATACTAGTGTGCAATGTCTGGGCTAGCTTTTTGGAGGGCCTTGGAACCAGCCTTGGTCTAAGCAGAATAATCACCATGAGAATAGTCAGGAATAAAGTCCAAAATCTTTATTGTCTCCTTCAGTCTCTCAGTCTGAACCAGTCTGCTCTACATTCTCAGTCAGTCTGGCTCTCAGTCTCCACCAGCAGTCTAACTCACAGTCTGACAATCTGCTAGTATCAACCAGTCTCTCCCCTACCCCCCCCACACTCCCTCTACCCCGCCCACCCCCCCAGTCTGACTCTGTCCCCAATTTAAATACCCTATTACAATTACATAATTACAGTGTATTGATTATGTATGAACTAGAGAACCATTACATCACCATACCTCAGTAGTAAGTATATATGGGAACTAGAGAACCATTATCTTATCAATTCCATTGAGTTAACACCTTGTTTCAAGTCTACTTCTCCAGTGTTCCAGCTCTCTACCCTAGTGTCCTGAAATTTTAGCTCTGAATCCCAGTTCTGAAATTTAATCACTTCATGATCCTGACTGAGGTAACTAACTGAAGTTTCCTGATAGAAGTGGGCAGGGTGATTATCTAAGATAATTGTAAAAGCATAGTGCCAGAGTGGAAGGAATATTTCATGGTGTGAAAGCAACTGAGTTCAAAATTCACGCTAAATTTTCTGACCACTGTGATAGTGGGGGATTCATTTACCATTCATGGGACTCAGTTTCTTCATCATCTAACTTAATCCTCCAGACTTTTTCTCCTCCAAATATCAGTCTGGCCCAGAGTGGTCAACAAGCCCAAATTAAGAGATAAAAGCTCAATCTGTGATATTAGTGTTATAGTTTCTGGGTAGATTCCCAGAGATAGAAGAGGAGAACTTTAGTAAGAGTCAATCAATAGGTGACCCAGATGAAAAATCACCATTTATGGAGAACAAGAAGATTGTAATAGCAAAAGCTTATAATATTTGCATATATGAATAACATGAAATTTGTCAGAATATTCCTGATTAGGAGGAAATTTCATTCATTGCCTAATGAAATTTGGTACACTAAAATTTCTCTGTATATGATAGGCAGGTCAATCAGTGGTTAAATGTGGAATAATTTCTAAATTGTTAGAGCCTAGCCATAGGCCAGATTTCCCACTTGTCTTTGTTTGCTACATGAAGTTGGAAAAGAGTTCTAGGTTAAAGACAAGGGACAAAGACCTTTTTTTTTAGGACAACAAGTTTATCTATCCAGTCCATTGTTAAGAGATTTTTATTTTATCTTTAAATTTGAGAATTGCACATGATCTGTTACAAAATACACCTCCTAGGGATGAATTTCAGTGAAACAATACAATTTTTTAAAATCTAAACTATAGATAGTACCCTTTGAGAAGACATAGTGACTTTGTCTTATTCTAGAACTTTTTTAGATTTTTTAAATGATAGCTATATTACGAAAAATTGTTTATTATCTTTGTTTTTTTGTTGTTGTAATTTTTCTAATAGTCAAAAATTATATATTATTAAGTGTGTAATTTGTTCCATGTTTTATGCTGAATGCTGGGGAAAAAAGAAAGACAAAAGTCAATTCATGGCTCAAGAAACTCACTCTCTCTTGAGGAAAATAAATGATAGCAAATATTTAAAAAAAAGAAATTAATTACATTCTCAACCAGGAAATTAAATATAATAAACAAAAAGAAAGTTCAGCTGTCAATAATATTTGAAAAAAGTCTTGAAGTAGGTGGGAATTTAACTGAGACTTGAAAGAATTCAGGGAAGCCAGGATGCAGAGATGAGGAGGCAGTATATTCTGGGAATGGCAGCCAGCCACAGTAAATGTCTACAATCAGGAGATGGAGTGATTTGTTCAATGGGGAGCTAGTAAGACTTGTCAGTGAATTACAGAGTATGTGGGACCGATATATTAGAAAACTAGAGGAGTATGCAGATCTTTGAACATCAAAGATAATTTTGTGTTTGATCCTGGAGTGGATAGGAAACCAGTGGAATTTATTAAGCAGAGTGACACATTCAGACCTGTGCTTTGGGGAATTTAATTTGATAGCTCAGTGAAGAAGTACTGGAATGAGAAGAAAACTGTGGCAAGAAGATTTGGCCAATTTTGCTTTGGAAGACATTCTTCTCATTAGTTTGTATTTCCTTTTGGACTACTCTCATTTCTCATCCTAATTTTTCTCTATCTCTTTTACTTGATTTTCAAAATCTCTTTTGAGCTCTTCCAAAGCCTGAGACTAATTCTTACTTTTCTTGGAGGCTTTGGATGTAGCAACTTTTATTTTGTATCTTCTGAGTATATATATATATATATATATATATATTTTTTTTTTTTTATTTTCCTTGTCACCATAACTTTCAATAGTCAGAACTCGACTGTTAATTCTTTTTAAAATTAGAGTTGTGTCCCAAGCTTCAGGGGTTTTGTACAGCTGTTTTCAGAGATCCTTCTGGGGAGCAGATCAGGAGCACTCTTTTTTGTTTTGGAATTGTTAAGCATGTCCCTGCCTCACCGTAGCTATAAGATCTAGTGTGCTAAAGCAACTCAGTCCTTCCTCAGTCCAACAAAGAGAAATCCTGTGAGGCCTCCAGAAACTGCCACCACCACCACTGCCCATACTCATTTTTGGTACCCACTCTTGATTTGCTGGTTTCTCAAGGCCCTCTAATCCTACAGACAAATTTTTCCTACTGAACTCTCAGTTTTTCTTTGGTGTATCTGAGTCAAAAAGCCACCAGTGCTGCTGCCAATTCAAAGGTCTATGTATCTGTACATCCTCTGCTGGTGCAGGTCCAGGGCTAGGATTGGGGTGAGGTCAGTTCTGCACTGGTACTGTTGTTCCAGGATAGCTTACTGGACTCCCACCCTGATTCTACAGACCTTTCCTGATGGCCTTCCAATTTGCCTTTGGTGTCTTTGGGCTGAAAGGACTGGAAGTCCCCAGTATTGTCCCTGATTCACAAGTTCCTGGGTCCTTTTTGGGTTTAATGCCATGAGACAGGTGCTGGAATTGGAATCAGTGCCAGGCTATTTTGCTGTGACCTTCACTAGGACTGCATGCTGGATTTCCACCCGGTGCCACAGACCTTTCCTGCTGACCTTCTGCATTGCCTTTGGCTGGAAAGTGCTCTACTCCATCTTTTTGCATGTTCTTATGCTCTCAAATTTGTTTAGAGCCATTATTTAAAGGAATTTGGAACTGTTTAGGGGAGAGTTCCTGTTTTTACTCTGCCATCTTGCCTCCATATCCAGAATGTAATATTTTTGAGCTTAGTTATTAGCTCATTTTTTTTTTTTGTTTCCCCAAGCTAATGGCACATGACATATTTTAGCATAAAAATGCTCATCCACTGAGTCATTCTCTATTTTACTGAAAATTATAAATAATGAAACAACTAAGAGACTATTGAAGAAAAGTAAGTGAACAAAAGATTCCTTTTGAACACAGTTATAATGATATAATTCTCTTAGCATCTAAGGTTCTTTTGGTATCACTTCATGACCAAAGAAATCGGGAACATTCCATATTACTTACTATTTGAGTCAAGAATTAGTTGATTTATCTGTGATTTTGATTGACTGAGGCTTCCCATCACCCAGTTTATGTAATACAATCTAAATTCAGTTGCCTTCTTAATTTGGATAAGTCCAGTAATTCTAACCATACCTGTATCTGGGAGCAGGAAATATAATAACTTAAATTTAAGAAGTTTTTAAGAACTAAAAAATCTTCTTCTACACTAAGGGATAATTAAAGATTCAGTTTCATTCCTTTGATATTCTGGCGATGGAGAAATAACATTTTCACTATACATAGACATTCATAGGGTTTGCTATGGTAATTTTCCAGTGTTAAATAAAGTATGCTCTAGACCTGAAGGCTTATTAATACCGATTGCATTTATTAGGAAAAAGATAGAGGATTTGGGAATTTATAAAAAAAGTATCAGGATTTAGGATATAGAAGAACTGATGAGACTACTTGAAAAATGAATATAAAAGAACTATATGTTTAAATATGTAAACGAAGAGGTTGAAGGAAAATTTCCTTTCTTTATTTAAAAGAGAATATATGAGAAACTTGAAGAAACATTTTATTTTTTATTTATTTATTTAGAATTGAAGAAACATTTTAAATGAAGAAAATGAAGGAACATTTTAAAGTAAATATGAATAATTTAGAGAGAACATTGAATAGCATTGGGTTCTTTCTGAGATTGTTGAACCTAGCTTTGAACTAAATTAAAATGTGAATTTCAATGTAATGATTAGGGAAATTTTAAAGCTAACAATAGATAGCACTTTGCCAGCAAATTATCTTGAATAGTGGAGCCCATAATATAAAATGCTTGGAATAATTGGCCCTTAAGAATATATGAATAAGTAAAGTTATAATTGGGATTTTGTGTGATACCATTTGAGAAATTGAACTAGGTATAATCCCCTTACATAACTCTCTCTTAAAATAATGTTTATGATGTCAGAATTTATTCTACTATTTGGCCTTATGGTTAAGTATTAAAAAAATTAATTGAATCAAAAAAAACCCCATTAACTGAATGAGCTAAAAAGTTATCTCACTTGACTAATATGGATAAAGTTTATAACTAGCTAGAATTTGATTATTTGTTGTTTTAGATACATGCATGTATATATATATGTATATTATATATATATGTCTATAAACATGAATGTGTATATTTATCTTTATGTATGTATATGATATATAAATTTGGCAAATGTGTTTTGAACCCAAATTATACGTGAAATTGTCCAGAATTAATTCTTAAAAAATGATAGTGATGTAAACTGATCTTGGGCAGGGGGTGTGGACCTGGGTTAGAGAAACCCTAAAACCTCAAACCTCCCATGGGAGGGGCCCCAACCATCCTGTTCTTAGGGGAAACTCCCAAGGGGATGTCCACCTACAATTCAATTGGAGATCTTGGCTTGGAGAATAATCACCACTCTTTATTGAACTGAAAATTAGACCTTAATCTCTCTAGCCTCAAACCTTAGAAGGTTAATGAAAAACAACTCTGTCCCCCAAACTTTTGCTAATTCCTTTTTGGATTTGGCCCACTGGGAAGTTGTTTCTCAGTGTAGTAAACCCATTTTTTTTTTTTTTTGGTCAAAAACCTAGCCTAGAGTTAGGGACTGCAAATTCTTTCACAAAAAATCTGCAACACCAGCCTGGGGATCTCTCATTCTTCATTTCTCACATCTCAACATTTGGTGGCCCATTACTGAGATCCCCGAAATTTTGGCTGAGATAAGCCTTCTCTTGCTGTTGTCTATGCTATAGCTGGGACACCCAAATGCTTGGGAAGATTTGGGCTGTAGGAGCTTTATGTTCAGCAGACTTCCTTGACTGGGGATGCCTACACTTGAAATTCCTGCATTTTTTAGCGGAAGTTCCCTTCTGTCACTTGTATGCATCTCTAGAGAAGCCTGAGAGGATGGGATGCTGTAGAATATGGAAAATCTAAGACTTGTGGCAAAAAAATGGTACAAGCCACCTCTGACTTTTTTCCCTAAGGACTCTCCCCTAGGCTGTCTCTTAAACAGAGACAAATTTGGCTTAAAATATCTCAAAACTAAAAAAACTTAAATTAAAACAGCACTCCAGGATACTGCTAAAATTTACTGAAAGGACATCAAAATTAGATACTAACGTTTTAAATAACTCCCTCCTTCCTACTCCTTGTAATGTCTGAGTTAGCTTTCTGGAGGTCCTTCAGAAGGGCCTTGGTTTTTGGTTGGAGAAGTGATGAAGGCAGGAGAGCCAGAAGGATAAAGGATATCTTATTTCCATTCCTCAGCCCTTAAATACCCTAATACAATTATATTATTACAGCATACTATTTATATGTGAACTAAAGAACCATTAACATCAACATACTAAGTACTAAGTATATGTATACTAAAGAACCATCATCTCATCAATTCCACTGAGTTAACACCTTGTTGTAAGTATCCTTGTTTCAAGTATACTTTTCCAAAGTTCTGGCCCTTTGCATCTCTTTTGGGGACACTGGATGCCTCTGAATCCCTTTCAAAACCACCTCCTTACCAAAGACAGAACCTTATGTCCAACAATATTTCTTTAACTTTATCCCTCTCATCTCCTGAACCAGATCCTGGGACTTCCTTACCCCAATTCCTCAGTCCCTCTGATAAAAGGAGTGGGATCCCTTTTTCTCCTTCTCAGGATCCTGATTCAACCATCCCTTCTTACCTCTGGCCCCTGAGAGAAGCAGCACACTCTCAAGGAAGGACACTCAGGGTAGAGGTGCCTTTTTCATTGCCAAATCTCTCCCAGACTAAGGAAAAACATGGCCATTACCTTGAGGTCCTCATCAAGTTTATTGAGGAATCTAAAGGCAAAAGCCGTTCAATTTGATCTTTCCTTGGAAGATGTTAAGATTAAACAATCTGCCCCAGATATATGGAAAAAGCTGCAGAAGTTATCCTTGGGCCCTCATACTCTCCAGACTCAGCTGTTAGATACAGCTTTTGGAGTCTTTTTTTTTTTTCCTGAAGATGGGGTTAAGTGACTTGCCAAGGGTCACACAGATAGGAAGTGTTAAGCTGCCCTTGGAGTCTTTAATAATAGGGATCGAACTGCAGAAAAAGGAAAAAGAGGAAAAAGAACACAGAGTTAAAGTGAGAAATGGAGAACAGTCTCAAATTTTATCTGCTGTGATATCTGGGAACCATAGGAGTTCAGGCTTCAGGTGACATGGACAGGGCCATCAGCCCAAAACTATCCTTGGAGGAAACTCCCTGATCCTTGCCCCAAATGCAACAAGGAGAGGCACTGGAGGAGAGACTCCTGACAGGGGACAAACTGCCCCCCAATGCCTTGTCCTCCAGTAGGAATTTGGGGCTTGGTCAAGCTCCGCTTTGCTCCACCATGACAGCCAAGCCCTAAGTATCTTTTGATCTGGCCAGTAAGAGCACTGAATTTCTTTTTGATATGGACTTTTCTTTCTGTCTTCCTCTGGCACTCTGGTCTCACTTGCTCCTTTCCCCATAGAATGGGAATCAAAGGGAAACTTAAGAACTGTTTGAAGACTTTCCCTCTGCCTTGAGAGTTTGGTGATCTGCTATTTAAACGCTCAGTTCTTATTTTTTCATTCCTATCTTGCTCCCTTATTGGAGTGTGATTTAATGATTAAATTGGGCAACTCAATTTTCTCTTCTCAGACCTCCAGGTGATCTTTTTGTGCTGCTTTCAAAGTCCTCTCCTATTTATTCTCTCTGATATCTGGGAGAAAATAGATTCCTCTGTCTGGGACCAATGAATTCCTGAGCAAGCTAAATATTTAAGAGATTTGGAGCTGCTTAACAGCAATCACATCTTGATTTATAGCCCCACCCAATCTTAGATGCAGCTATAAAATCTCTTAATTTTTTGACCCTTTCAGGGTCTCCTTATCCAAAATCAACATTGTCTGCCAGATTGTCAAAAATTTGGGTCATAATCTAACTCCATTCAAAACCCTTATCAGGCCAATGCTTTTAACACCCTAAAAGCCAAACTGACCTCCATTCCCTGACCTAGCTCTAGCTAATTTAGAAAAGCCTTTCACTCCATATGTAGATAGACCTGAACCCAGAGCAATTGCCTACCTCTCAAAGAAATTGGATTCTGTTTCCCTATAAAGGGACTTTAGAGCAGTGCCTGCTACAACCCTTCTAACAGCTCTTGGAGAAGCCTCAAAACTCACCCCAGGGCACCAGAGCATTTTAGAAGCCAAAGGACATCAGTAGCTTGCTGGTGGCAAGCTGTCCATAAACCCAGAGAGGTTTCAGTCATATTTTGTGAAGGACACGATTCACTTCAGGCCAAAGGGAACAGGCTAGCAGCTTTTCTAGCTGCTGCTCATTCATCCCTGACTATGGCACTTTTAATTCCCCAGCTCCCTGATTCTTATACATCTTTATATAGCTCCCAGGAACAAACACTTGCAGAAGACAGGAGATACACCCTTGCTCCTTCTGGCTGATTTCAAACACCCTCAGGACAACTCCTAATCCCAGACTCAGTGAAATGTTATTTTTGGTCTTCACCAAGCTGGGCACTTGGGAAGAAATGCTCTTTAATCCCTTGTGAAAAACATTTTTACTCTTCACAAGCTACAGAAATGATCATACAGGTCTGCCAGACCTGCCCAGTTTGTGCCCAAGTAAATCCTGAAGGAGCTGTTAAAGCTCTTCCTCTCCTGAAGCCTGTTAAGAGAAAGGCCACATACCCAGGGGAAGACTGGCAAATGGACTTTACACATATGCCCCCTTGAAGAGGTTTCCAGTTGCTTTGGTCTTTGTTGACACCTTTAAGCTTAGCCCCTTTGAACTTGGTTTTGGGAGGTCCTTCTTAACCACCATTCTTGTAGATACAGAAGAGTATCTGGTCAGCCAGTTTGCTACACATCATGGTACAGTCAAGAAGTCCCTTTCTGAATACACTAATGAGCATCTCCTTAAACCTACAGATGCTGATATGACAGCCTACCTTGTAAATCCAGGGGCCTTGGTATTCCTGAAATTTTGGAAGCCTCATGGTGCTGACCCTCAGGGTGTAAAGTGGAAAGGATCACATAAGGTCATTCTGACTACTCCAACATTAGTCAAATTGGAATGGTCCCTCAGCTAGACTCATATTTCTAGGTTTAAAAATGCTGTTTCTGTTACCTCTCCTTCAGATATTTCAGAATATTCCGCAAACTCATAGAGGACCTGAAGCTACTCTTCCATAGGACCTCTGAAAAACACTGGAGAAAGAAGGGTGAAATTGTCTCTCATTCTTGTCTTCTTCTTTTTTTTTTTTTTTTTTTTGCCATTTTCCACTTGAAGGATGAAAACATTGCTCCTAGCATTTTCTCTCCTACTTTTCTTGATGTCATTCTTCGGCCCTGCCAGTAGTTAATACCTTCTTAGCCTTTCAGCAAGGGAGCTCTGTGGACATTGGGGGCATTCAGGATTGTGGTGTGGGCCATCAGCATCCTCAAGGCAGCCCACAGATGAGACCTGATGCATTATTTACAAAGGATCAATTCCTAAATGTTACCATTTCCACCCTGAATGCCACCTACTTGTGAGATTTGTTTCTTCCAGGTTCCAAGCTATGAACTTCCAACAACTCATTCAGTCTAAAGATCATGGGACAACTGACTGGGACATACAACATCCCCTAGTTGCTGCTGCTTTCACCTTCAGATCTTGCACTTCTCTTACTGGCCTCAAGCCCTCTTGAACATAGGGACAACTCTACTGCCCTTGTCAGCTTGAACCAGCTCCAGAAAATGAGACCTTCCTCCCTTTGCCCCAAATGAATTTGACATGACTGCTTGAGAGGCAAATGATGTAAATGGTGTCCCCCTAATCTTTGGGGGAGTGCTGGACATGGGTTAGAGAAACTCAAAAATCTCAATCTCTCCTGACCTTTGGGAGGGGCCCCACCTTCCTGTCCCTAGGAGAAAGTCCCATGAAGAGCTCTACCTACAATTCAATTGGAGATCTTAGCCTGGAGCATAATCACCACCCTTTATTAAATTGAAAATTAGTCCTTAATGTCCCTAGCTTCAAAACTTAGAAGGGTAATAAAAAACAACTCTGTCCCCCAAACCTCTGATAATTCCTTTCTAGGTTTGGCCATTAGGGAAGTTGTTTTTCAGTGTAATATACCCATTTTTTGCCAAAAACTTTGCCAGCAGATAGAGACTGTGAGTTCTTTCATAAAAAACCTGTGACATCAGCCTGGGGACCTCTCTTCCTCATTTCTCAACAATAGGAATTATCCAAAAATCTTCCTTTGAAAATGAAATACATAATAATATTTTTGCCACTAATTTTGTATAGTAGAAATCTCCTTAAAATGTTCCTATCTATGAAATGAAAAGTTTTGAAATCTTAAAGTTCCAAAAGAAGAATAAGGTATTTGAACAATAGCTTATAATATTTAGGCCCCCATCATTGGAGTTAACCAAATGGTGAATTAAAATGAGTTATTAAATCATCTTTGCTTTATGTGATTTCATTCTACCTAAATATAGATAACATTTTTCACCTAATTTTTGCCTTTAATTAAATATGAAATTTGCTTTCGATTAATGCCTTATATGGGGCTTGTGATTTAAAAAACCTTGCATTGGGATAGATGATTTTCTACATAATAATAATTGAATTATATTTATATCATCTGATTAAGATAATAGTTTGTTTCAATATTAAAATTCTTAATGTGGTGAGAATTATTACTGTAATACTAATTTTTTGCATAGTATATTCTGGGAAAAGATTTTGTAATAAATATATTGCTGGAATCATAATTTTATGTCAGTACAGATTCTGATTCTCTCTTGATTTTGATACCATGAAATTGTTAATTCCATTGTTCATCACAATTTTTATGATTTCAAAAACAATGAAGTTTGTGTGTATATTTTAATTGGGAAAATAATAATTGCTTGCTTTTTGGAAAGGAATATGGAAATTAGAGAATAATCATGGATAATTTTTTTTTATAAATCCCTAAGTTTAGCAAGTTTGTGAATCCTTATGAACACTGTATAAGAAATTATGTGGTTTATTTGAATAGTGGTCCTTTTTTGCTATTAAAGACACTTCTTGAATAAAGAAAAGAAAATTTGAATATGTTTGATTGTGTTTATATAGTATCAAATAATTGGTGCCTGAAATGAGTTGTATTTATGGTAATTGAAAAGTTATGGTTGGATTAATGTATGTTGAAATCACATCTTCAATCAATTTAGATGTAACAGATGCATTATTTAAATATATATTTTTGTTTAATAGCAGTTAGAAAACTAACATATTTTTCTGTGGGAATTTAATTGTTAGAGTTAAATTTTTTGACTTCCTTTTATAGCAGAAGAAGAAATTTTATGCTGTATTTGAATAAAAGTAAGAAGAAAAGAAGGTTAATTAAAGCATTTTATGAAATTTTAGATGGTCTAATAACTTTGATTTTCTAGCTGATTTATTTCAATGTCATGAGAATATTGTTAATAATCATATCCAAGCCTACTCATGAATAGTGAGACTTACTATGTGAGAAAATAATCTCAGGGGACTGTAAGTTAATGGGTCATTTTTGTTTTCAGGTTTGGTGTATCCTAGAACCAATGTTTTACCAGTTTGAGAAAAATGTCATCATTTTAATGACAATGAAGCCCAGTGTCCATGAGGAAAAGATTTCAAGGTGACCCAGGAAAAGTAAATTAAGATTCTCTTGATTTAGTTTTCCATGTTAAAAATCTTTTCACATGACTGTTTCTGAATATAGGTGAGCTATCCTGACATGAATTTGGCTGCTTTTCTATTCTTACATGAAATAAACTGGATCTGAAATGCTTTATATTGTTATCAATGTGCTAAATCATTTTGGACTCTTGGGTTTGGGACTTATGGACCTGTATTGATAATATTATAATTACATCTTTTTCTTCTGGGACTTTGGCTTAACTTGAGTCAAGCCATTGACCCACATATTGAGAGGCAGAATCTCCCTCTTAATATCTTAATATTTAATATATGTTAAACTTCTTGGAGAATTGCTTTAATTCATCCTTTTGTTAAATTTAATTTCCCATCTAATTTATCATTTGCATTAGTGCTTAGGGGAACAAGCTTCATAGACAAAATCTCTGCTTTCAACAGATTACAGGGAAAACAAAAATAATTCTCTTATTTTATGGTTAGTAGTGATTGATAGACATTTCACAACTGTCCCTCCATTGTCAGTACAGAAGACTGCTCTACATTTAATCTTACAACAAAAGCAATGTCTAAAATACAATAAGAAAATTGATTATACACTTCAGGAATAAGAGCTCAAAATGGTCTTTAAAAAAAAAAAGGAAACATGGAAGTTCAGAATAAAAGAATATGCAGGCAGGTTAAATGAGAAATATAAGTACGTCTTTTTCAAACTTTAAAGACCCATTCAAATGCTGAATATGATTATTATTGGTATCATTAACATCCCTTCTAGATTCTAAGTCTACAATTCTTTGACTATTTTTTGCTGACCTTTTTTCATCGGCTACTTAATCTTTATGGACAAGTGGAAATAGATTGCTGGTCAGTGAAATGTTTAGGGAAATGAGTAATGGGATATTTTCTTTTGCCAGAGTGATTCAAAGAAATGGAGAATTTGAGAATCAGAGCTGATAAGCACAAATGGGCTAATGGCTTGGTAACTAGCATCCATGAAAGCTGTAGTGGGCAACAACCACTGAGACTGTCTATCAAAATGAAAGAGATAAAATCCTAAAGTGGAACTGACTGAGTAGAAGGAAACATAAATGCAAACCAACACCAAAATGGTATAGGTAGCTCTCCTTTCAGGGGACCTTCTTGACAATTGACTGGAGCTGTGGATATGCTGGACTTGTTGATGATGTCTTTGCAGGAGAAAAATCAGATAGCTACTGGCCATTATCATAAATTCCACACCCAGGAGATCAGGAATAGAATATACAATTATATATATTGAGGCTTTGAATGAGGTTGAAATAGAATCTGAACAGAATCCTAGATTCCATGTCTTTGTGTTGTTAAGGTTTTCTGTAATGTTTTGTAAGTTCACAAAAATATGGATATGCATCAGTATTTGTAGGATCCAGCAGAAAAAACAAAATGGGAAAATGTACATTGAAGCATGAGTTTTAAGTTGTGCCCATATGGAAGAGGAAAAGGGACTGATGGTGATAATCTGAAAACCACTCAGAAGGCAGGTATTAGTGAGAGAAAGACTGCGGGTCACTCGGTGGAGGAAAACAATAAATCGACAGCTGACTCGATCCAGGAAATTTTTCAGCCCAAAACCAACCATTGTCTGAGGAATTCCCTTGGAAATAAGTCCTATGAAGTTGGACAAGGACAAGTGGAAATAAATGGAGTCTATGGGCCTCTTCCTGCCAGCAATCAGGAATTTGGAGATACAATGGCAAAGGAGTAAGAGATTTCCCAGTAAACCAGCTCCAGTTTGCATGAAGAAGACAATCCCTAGAACTAAGTCAAGATAAACAACTCTCAGTGACTGATGTAGAACTCTTCATAGAGCCAGATAGAGATGAAAAAAATAATAATAAAAGGAGAAACAAAGAAAGAATGGATGCTTTTCCATTTTCCTAGAGAATAATTGTTAATGATATGAGATGAGTAATATTTGTAATGCTCAACTTTATTGGCAACTGATTTTTCTTGGTAGCAAGAAAGCACCAGATACCCAAATATAAGAGACCAATGTAGTTGATATACTACAATTTCGTCTGGCTATCAGGAGAGTTCTTTTCAGTCACAGAGAGAGATTGATGAGACTGAGGAAATGATTACTCAATTTTAATCCAAAATTCTAGAATACAAAGAGAATTAAGAGAATACATTATTGAAATTAGCTAAAATTTAATAAAGGGAAAAATGAAAAATAACAGAACTCAATAGATTATTAAATAAACCAGGTTTAACATTTATATGAAGAAAGCATAATGGACAGAAAATATATGCTGTAAACATTGAAGAAAATTATGTATTATTCATCTGCTGGGATAAAAGTATATAGATATATTTAGTAATAGAAAAATACTATACTGTATCTAACATTATATTCCAAAAATAAATAAGGGATCTAAGTATAACAAAAATAAATCCATATTGAAAATGTCAAAATGTACTGCACAAGGAGCTGTTAGACAATGTAGTGGATGGAGTAGCAGCCCTGGAGTCAGGACTTCAAATCCAGCCTTATTCACTTAATACTTTTTAGTTGTGTTAACCTGAGCAAGCCATTTAACCACAATTGCCTTGGGAAAATAAAAATGTACTGCCCAAATGCTACAGCAAAAAGTTGAATGGTAAAATAATCAGATTATATCAGATGCCAACAAGATATTTACCATATGCAAACAAGTAAAATTGGGTTAAAATTTGACACACTGAAATCCCGTGGTAACAAAAAATGTAAAGTTCAGTTCTTAGTTAAATAGTGAATAAAAAAATGATGTAACCAAAAAAGTGGGATAAAGCCAAGACAATAAATTGAAATTAAGCAAATTAGATAATTAAAAAACTTAAAGAGCAGCATGAATGAATTAAGGAAAAAATAAGATGAAGGCAATAATGAAAATTATTTTTTGTCCAAAAAAAGGAAAATTCAAATATCCAGATTTTGAAAGAAAAAAAGGTAGATTAAAAGAAGGGTAAAATTTAAAAAAAAGAAGGGTACAATTTAAAAGTATGCAACAATTATAGCTTAAATTTGGAAAATTTGGATAATTATTTTTAGTAATTTAAAATACCAAAATTATCAGGATGAGTAGTCAACATAAGCCTGCTGGTCAGACAGGTCATCTAGATTAATTAAGTTTCTTGAAATATTTATAGATTGAAAGTAATACATTTCAAAATGATAGAGAGAAAAACTCTAGCTGCATATTTGTCTACAGATTATACTGTCTTGGGTTTTCAAACATCTAGAAAGAACTGCTGAATTTAAAAATACACTAAGATAATTCTATTGACAAACATACAAAATATAAATGAAATATAATTTCAAGATTCACACTGAAATGGGATAATATCTATGACACAAACAGTCACTATAGTTTTCAAGGTCATAAATTATCAACAATAATAATCCACAAAGCAGACAGATCCAGAAAAAGAGAAATAAAGTAGAAAAACAACAATAATTGTTTTCACATTTCATAGAATCTGATGGCAGAAAAAAATTTTATTATCATTCAAAATTTCCCAAACCAAAAAATATTATAGGAATTTAGATACAAACAAAACAAAACAGATTTTTTTTCAAAAAATGCAGAAAAGGTAATACAAACAGAAAGATAATTTCTTCAAATAAACAATGTCTCTAAATAAGCCATTAATTCTTCTGGCTGCCCATGTTCTTTTTAAAAAAAATACACACATATATATAATCTAGGTAAATATATATATATATATATATATATATATATATATATATATATATATATATATATATATATATATATATATATATATATATACATATATAGATATATACAGAGAGAGAGAGAGAGAGAGAGAGAGAGAGAGAGAGAGAGAGAGAGAGATCCACATACAAACACACATACATATCAATTTAGGCAATTCTAATGACCCTAAACCTTGCCAGTACTAAATGAAATCATCCACAGTATTCCTAAACCACGTATAATGGAAAGGTTAACCTGATGCACCCATTCAGGCTGTCCATAAAATGTTGCACAATAAATTTCATTTTACTTTTAGGGATAGGCTTACTCTGTTCCCTGCTCATGATTTAATTCCTTAGACTAAACCAGATTCTATCTGAAAAGGTCATTTTTCACAATCTGATCCATACTTGATATAGACTGGAACCAGAACAATAGAACTAATTCTTAGGATCAAAAAATAAAAATTCCATAAATATTTAATTTACTGATTTTCTCCCAGGAATCTGAAAGATATTCTTCCAATGAATAATCACTATTAGTAGTCACTCACTGATTTCTATAATTTTGTCTTAATCAATTTTGATATAATTTTCACTTAAAGAATTTGGCTTAATAGTGTGCCAACTAAGAGATTTTAAAGGAAAATTATAGTCTCCCAGAAGACAAAAATTCTTCTACTGAAGCAGAGAAGTCTGGCAGGGGTATGAAAACTTACCTAAGTAGTTGAGCTGCACACTGCTCCTATCATTTCCAACATCCATCTGTGGCCTCAGAGGAGTTGTAGACATCTCATTTGTAAATTGATGGGGACATTTTCACCAGGGTTCCAAGAGGAAAAAAAGGAGAACTTTCCCACTATCTCAGTCTCCTAACTAAAAGTGAATAACACATCAGACATGAACTGAAAAGAGAACAAGTTTATTTGAAGTAACTATGAATCTCTCTAGAAAGTGACTTTGCAATCCAAGAATTTGTCTTTCTTTAAGTACAAATTTGGCCCTGATGTTCAAGCATTTCAGGAAATGATTCACAGGCAATGAGCAGTATTAAACAAAGATGTAGCCCAGTACTCTTACTTTTCAATTGAGGGAAAACTAAGGTAATGGAAAGGGTTTTAATCATCTATTTAGCATTTAAAAAGTAAAATCATTTAGAAGTATTGAAATCTCTGTTCAAAGAAAGAAAATTAAAGGTGAATTTTTAGTAAGTTTTACAACTATGATAAATGCATTGAGTGCCCTCAAGTATAGCAAAGTAGAAACATTTTACATTTCCTTTTGCTGAAATGATGGAAGCATCTGTATTGGCTTTTTATTCTCTCTTTTTGTGTGCTCAGCTTGATGATTTCTCCATCATTTCTCATTCTACATCTATCAATCAACAAAAATTACAAATAGGATGAAAGAAAATATCTTTCTGACTCTATGATCTATAAGTCTATGAAATAAAGCACATAGACATGATGAAATAGTGAGTTAGGATGAAAAATGTATTTGACAGAATGTGTACAAGGAGCTAGACAGCATTAAAATTAAGAAAACTGAGCAGGGAAACACTGCAGTGTGGGTGAGGAAGTGAAACCTCTACAAACACAGTATCACTAAGATTCTGAGAGAAAATGTCTGAGCCTTTTTGAGTGCCTTTCCTATTGGCAGTAAATACAGCATTTGGATCCCATTCTGATTCCCGTTTTTACCTCCAAAACAGAAGTGATGTTCACCTTCTGAGTCCCTGATTTTAAGAATCAGATGGAAGAAGACACAGGCTATGCTCTGCTGCCAAGATGAAAACTGGGCTCTGCCCAGATGCAAGGCAAGGCAGACAGAAGTTAGTTATAGACTCAGAATATGTCTTTCCCCAGAGTGTGATTATCTTGTCACAAGAACAATGACTTCATGGTATTTCAGATTTGTCACTGAAGGCTGGTTCCAAGTTTAAATCATCTTCAGGTAGTTTTTTGATTAGTGATAATATACCCATTGATAATTACTCATCATTAGTGCGAATGGCCAAAAATAATCAAACAAAAATACAGTTGGGAACAACTTGTGGAAGAAAGCCTTGCAGCTTCCCAGGAAGACATGGATTGAGAAGGAGGGAGACAAGAGCAACACAGACACTCAGACAAGGGTTATTTTGGGGTATTATTTTGGGCTTGCCTGGATTTTCAAATCTTTTCTCATTTTCTTTTCTTTTCAAATCTTCCTCTGCTGAGAATCTTCCCTGCACTTTATGTTAGTCCCTGACTTACCATTTCAGTCACTGGTTATGACTTCCTGTATAAGGCTGATATCATTAAATATGCTATCTATCATCTTTTGCCCCTACAAATGATCACTCAGATTTGTCAAGATTTCAAAGCCTCTTATTCCATGCACTGATATAAAAACATCTCCAAGAAAATGAAAGCTTGCCTTTTATGGTCAGAGGACAAGCAGAGAACCACTCCAAGTTTAAGAAGATTTTCTTTTCTTTGAAACAACTTGAATGAAAAGATTTTTAAGTTGGAAGTACTAGTATATAATGTCCAGACTAGCTCTCTATAGAGCCTTGGTACCAGTTTTGGTCTCAGCAGAATAATCACCATGAAAATAGTCAGGAATAAATTCCAAAGTCTTTTTCTCCTTCTGTCTCCCCATCTGAACCAATCTGCTCCACAGTCTCAGTCAGTCTGGCTCCCAGTCTCCACCAGCAGTCTCACTCACAGTCTGACAATCTGCCATTCTCAATCAGTCTGCCCCATTCCAGTCTGACTTTGTCCCCAGTTTAAATACCCTATTATAATTATAATTACAGTATATTGAGTATGTGTCAACTAGAGAACCATTAAATCACCATAAGTAAGTACTAAGTATATATGGGAACTAGAAAACCATTATCTCATCAATTTCACTGAGTGAATACCTCGTTTCAAGTACACTTCTCCAGAGTTCCAGGTGTCTACACTAGTGTAATGAAATTTTAACTCTGAATCCGAGCTCTGAAACTTAATAATTTCATGATCCTGACTGAGGCAACTAACTCATGTTTCCGGATAGAAATGGGCAGGGTGATTATCTAAGAAAAGTAAAAGTATAGTGACAGAGTGGAAGGAATACTGTGTGGAGGGAGAGCAAGTGGGTTCAAAATTTCTTACTAAATTTTTTGACCACTGTAATTGTGGGGAATTCATTTACCATTCATGGGACTCAGTTTCTTCATCATCAATCTTAACACTCCAGACTTTTTCTCCTTCAACCATCAGTCTGACCCAGAGTATTGTACAAGCCCCAATATAGAGCTGGGAGCTTGTCTCTCACCTAATTAGCGTTATAGTTTCTGGATAGATTCCCAGAGATAGAAGAGGAGAACTTTAGTAAGAGTAAATCAGTAGGTTACTCAGATGACAAATCACCATTTATGGATAACAAGAAGATTGTAAAAACTAAAGATTATAATCCCTGCATATATGAATAGCATGATGCTTGTCAGACTACTCCTCATAAGGAGTAGATTTCAATCATTGAATGAATGAAATTTGGTGCGCTAAAATTTCTCTGTATATGATAGGAAAGTCAATCAGTGGTCAGATGTGGAATAATTTCTAACTGTCAGTGCTTAGCAGTAGGCCAGATTTCACACTTGTCTTTGCTGCATAAAAGTGGAAAAGAGTTAGGATAGAGACAGGGGACAATGACTTTTTCTAGGACGACAAGTTTATCTACCCAGTCCATTCGTAAGATAATTTTTTTTTTATCTTTAAATTTTAGAGTAGCACATGATCTATTACAAAATACATCTCCAGGGTACGAATTTCAGTGAAACTAATATAATTTTTAAAAATCTTAACTATAGATAGTATCCTATAAGACATAGTGAGTTTTTCTTATTTTAGGATTTTTTTAGTTTTTTTTTTAATACAAGGAATGCATGATAGCTATGCTATGAAAAAATATTTTCTGGTTGTGTGGTAATTTTCGAATAGTCATACCTGGGAAGATTTGGGCTGTAGGAGCTTTATGCTCAGCAGACTTCCTTGACTGGGCATGCCTAGACTTGGAATTCTTGCTTTTTTTAGCAGAAGTAACCTGCAAAGGGCTGAAACTGAGTTGATGCACTGAGGTGCAAGAACTGTAGGCCAATTACCAATTGGACAATACTCTATTAACATATGCTTGGAGAATGGGCCTGGCCAACTATTCTGTGCTGGCTGGATCTGTGGGTGTAGACAGAGAATTGTGAGACAGACCAGAGAGAGGAGTAAGAAAAGCAGGAGTCACTTTTTTGGTGGTGGAGAAAGAGAAAGAAAGTGTGGCAATTCCTATGTCCATTCCCCTGACTGCTACCCCAAAAGACCAAGAATAAACATCAAGGACTTTTGCTTATCCTGACTTCAGCTGATTCTAAGGTATTCATGGTACTAACTCACTCTTCACAGTAACTTTAACCAGGGGAACTTCTGTCACCTGTCTCCATCTTTAGGGACACCTGAAAGGATGGGGTGCTATAGAATCTGGAATGTCTAAGACTTGTGGCAAAAAATGGACGATCCACCTCTGTCTCTATTCATAAGGACTCTCTTAAGTTGTCTCTAAGAGATAAATTTGGCTTAAATGATCTCAAAACTAAAAAGCTTAAATTAAAACAGCACTGAAGGGCTCTGCTAAAATTTCCTGGGAACAAATCAAAATTAGACACTAACCTTTGAAATAACTCCCTCTTTCCTATTCTTCTAGGGACACAGGATCCTTCTGAATGCCTTTCAAAACCACCCCCTTACCAAAGACATAACATTATGTCCAACAATATTCTTGAAATCTATCCTTCTCACCTCCTGAACCAGATCTTGAGAATTTCCAGCCTCCACTCCTCAGTCCCTCTGATACAAGGAGTGGGACCCCTTTTTCTCCTCCTAAGGATTGTGATTCAGCCATCTCTTCTACCCTCTGCCCCCTGAGAGAAGCAGGAGACTCTCCGGGAAGGACACTCAAGGTAGAGGTGTCTTTTTCATTGCCAAATCTCTCCCAGACTAAGGAAAAAACTGGCCATTACTCTGAAGGCCTCATCAAGTCCCTTGAGGGGTCTAAGGTCTTTCAATTTGCTCTTTCCTGAGAAGATGTTAATATTAAACAATCTGCCCCATATATGTGGAAGAAGCTGCAGAAGTTATCCTTGGGCCCTCATACTCCCCAGATTCAGCTCTTAGAAATACTTTTGGAGTCTTTAAAAATAGAGACTGAATTGTAGCAGAGGAAAAAGACCACAAGGTTAAAGGGAGAAATGGAGAACAGTCTCCAATTTTATCTGCTGAGTTATCCGGGAACCATAGGAGTTCAGGCTTCAGCTGACATGGACAGGGCCATCAGCTCAAAACTTTCCTTGGAGGAAACTCGCCAGTACTTGCCCCAAATGCAACCAGGAGGGGCACTGGAGGAGAGACTGCTCACAGGGCACAAACTGTACTCCCCAATGTCCTCCCCTCCAGCAGGAATTTGGGGCTTGATCAAGCTCCCCTTTGCTCCACCAAGACAGACAAGCCCTAAGTATTTTTTGATCTGACCAGTAAGAGCACTGAATTTCTTTTTGATATGGACTTTTCTTTCTGTCTTGCTCTGGCACTCTGGTTTCACTTGTTCCTTTCCCCATAGAATGGGAATCAAAGGGAAACTTAAGAACTGTTTGAAGACTTTGCCTCTGCCTTGCAAGGTTGTTCACCTGTTATTTAAACACTTAGTTCTTATTTTTCACGACCATCCTGCTACCTTGTTTGGGTATGATTTAATGATGAAATACGGCTACCCAATTTTCTCTTTTCCGACCTCCACGTAATCTTTTTGTGCTGCTTTCAAAGTCCTCTCCTATTTATTCCTTCTGAAATCTGGGAGAAAATAGATTCCTCTGTCTGGAACCAAGGAATCCCTGGCCAAGGTCAAAATTTTTTTTTAAATTTTATTTTGCAATTATAACTTTTTTTTTGACAGTACATATGCATGGGTAATTTTTTACAATATCATCCCTTGCACTTACTTCTGTTCAGATTTTTTTCCCTTCCTCCCCCAACCCCCTCCCCCAGATGGCAGGCAGTCTTATACATGTTAAATATATTACAATATATTCTAGATACAATATATGTGTGTAGAACAGAATTTCTTGTTGCACAGGAAGAATTGGATTCAGAAGGTAAGAATAAGAGTTTACATTCATTTCCCAGTGTTCCTTTTCTGGATGTAGCTGATTATGTCCATCATTGATCAATTGGAATTGGATTACAAGCTCAAGATTTAAGAGATTTGGAGCTGCTTAACAGCAATCACATCTTGATTTATAGACCCACCCAAGAGATTTCTTAGATGCAGACATAGAAACTCTTAATTTTCTGATCCTTTCAGGGTCTCCTTATCCAAAATCAACATTGTCTGCCAGATTGTCACAAATTTGGGTAATAATCTAACCCCCATTCAAGGCCCTAATTAGGACAATGCTTTGAAAACCCTAAAAGCCAAATTGACCTCCACCCCTGTCCTGGCTCTCCTAAATAGAAAAGCCTTTCACTCTGTATGTAGATAGACCTGATCTCAGACCAATTGCCTACTTCTCAAAGAAATTGGATTCTGTTTCCCTATAAAGGCCCTTGTACCTTAGAGCAGTGGCAGCTCTTGGAGAAGCCTTAAAACTCACCCCAGGGAACCAGAGCATTTAGGAAGCCAAAGGGCATCAGAGGATTGCTGGTGACAAGCTGTCCATAAACCCAGAGAGGTTTCAGTCACATTTTGTAAAGGACACCAGAAGGGAGATTCACTTCGGGTCAAGGGGAACAGGCTAGCAGCTTTTCCAGCTGCTGCTCATTCATCCCTGACTATGGCACCTTTAATTCCCCAGCTCCCTGATTCTTATACATCTTCATATAGGTACCAAAAACAAGCCCTTGAACAAGAAAAGGGATACACCTTTGCTCCTTCTGGATGGTTTCAAATACCCTCAGGACAACTCCTAAGGCCAGAGGCAAGTCAATGGACAGTTATTTTTGCTCTTCACCAAGCTGGGTACTTGGGAAGAAATGTTCTTTATTCCTTGTAAAAAACATTTTTACTCTTCACAAGCTAGAGAAATGATCATACAGGTCTGCCAGGCCTGCCCAGTTTGTGCCCAAGTAAATCCTGAAGGAGCTGTTAAAGCTCCCCCTCTCCTGAAGCCAGTTAAGAGAAAGGCCACATGCCCAGGGGAAGACTGTACACATATTTCCCCTTGTAGAGGTTTCCAGTTGTTTTGTTTTTTGTTGATACCTTTAAGCTTAGCCCCTTTGAACTTGGTTTTAGGAGGACCTTCTTAACCACCATTCTTTTAGGTGCAGAACAGCATCTGGTCAGCCAGTTTGCCACACATCATGGTACTGTCAAGAAGGCCCTTTCTGAATAGACAAATGAGCATCATTTGATGCTCATATGATAGTCTCCTCTATAAATCCAAGGGACTTGGTATGCTTGAAATTTTGGAAGCCTCATGGTGCTGACCCTTAGGGTGTAAAGTGGACTCCAACATCAGTCAAACTGGAATTGTACCCAGCTGGACTCATATTTCTAGGTTTAAAAATGCTGCTTCTATTACCTCTCCTTCAGATATTTTAGAATATTCCTATAAGCCCATAGAGGATCTGAAGCTATTCTTCTAAAAGGCCCCTGAAAACATGGGAGAAAGAAGGGTGAAATTGTGTCATTTCTCACTCTACTCTTCTTTTCTTTTCTTTTTTTCTTTTTTTTTTGGGGGGGGGCATTTTCCACTTCAAGGGTGAGAACTTTGCTCCTAGCATTTTTCCTCCTACTTTTCTTGATGCCATTCTATGGCCCAGCCACTAGTTAACTCCTTCTTAGCCTTTCAGCAAGGGAACTCCATTGGACATTGGGGGCACTCAGGATTGTGGTGTGGGCCATCAGCATCCTCAAGGCAGCCCACAAGTGGGAACTGATACATTATTTGCAAAGGCCCCATTCCCAAATGTCAACATCTCCACCCTGGATGCCACCTACTTGTGAGATTTGTTTCTTCTAGCCTCCAAGCTATGAACTTCCAACAACTCATTCAGTTTAAAGATCATGGGACAACTGACTGGGACACACAACCTCCCCTAATTGCTGCTGCTTCCACCTTCAGATCTTGCACTTCCCTTTCTGGCCTGAAGCCCTATTGAACATAGGGACAACTCTACCACCCTTGTCAGCTTGAACAAGGTCCACAAAATGAGACCTTCCTCCCTTTGCCCCAAATGAATTTGACATGACTACTTGAGAGAGGAATGATGTAAATGGTGTCCCCCTGATCTTTGGGGGAGTGGTGGAAATGGGTTAGAGAAACCCTAAAATCTTTTTATATTAATTTTATAATTATACATTTTTTGACAGTATATATGCATGAGTAATTTTTTTAATAACATTATCCCTTGTATTCATTTTTCCAGATTTTCCCCTCCCTCCCTCAAGTCCCAACCCTAGATGACAGGCAATCTCATATATTTTACATGTGTTATAGTATAACCTAGATATAATATATGTGTGTAAATCCAATTTTCTTGTTGCACACTAAGTATTGGATTCAGAAGGTATAAGTAACCTGGGTAGATAGACAGTAGTGCTAATATTTTACATTCAATTCCCAGTGTTCCTTCTCTGAGTGTAGTTGTTTCTGTCCATCATTGATCAGCTGGAAGTGAGTTGGATCTTCTTTATGTTGAAGATCTCCACTTCCATCAGAATACTTCCTCATACAGAATTGTTGTTGAAGTGTACAGCGATCTTCTGGTTTTGCTCATTTCACTCAGCATCAGTTCATGTAAGTCTCCCCAAACCTTTCTGAATTCATCCTGCTGGTCATTTCTTAGCGAGCAATAATATTCCATAGCATTCATATACCATAATTTACCCAACCATTCTCCAATGGATGGACATCCATTCATCTTCCAGTTTCTAGCCACTACTAAAAGAGCTGCCACAAACATTTTGGCACATACAGGTCCCTTTACCCTCTTTAGTATTTCTTTGGGATATAAGCCCAGTAGTAGCACTGCTGGATCAAAGGGTATGCACAGTTTGTTAACTTTTTGGGCATAATTCCAGATTGTTCTCCAAAATGGCTGGATTCTTTCACAATTCCACAAATTGTGTATTAGTGTCCCAGTTTTCCCACATCCCTTCCAACATTCATCATTATTTGTTCCTGTCATCTTAGCCAATATGACAGGTGTGAAGTGATATCTCACAATTGTCTTAATTTGCATTTCTCTGATCAGTAGTGATTTGGAACACTCTTTCATATGAGTGGATATAGTTTCAAGAGAAACCCTAAAATCTAAACCTCTCCTGACCTTTGGGAGGGGCCTCACCTTCCTGTTCCTAGGGGAAAGTCCCATGAAGATCTCTACCTACAATTCAATTGGATATCTTAGCCTGGGTCATAATCACCACCCTTTATTGAATTGAAATTAGCCCTTAATGTCCCTAGCCTCAAACCTTAAAAGCTTAATAAAAAATGACTCTATCCCCCAAACCTTTGATAATTCCTTTCTGGGTTGGGCCCCCAGGGAAGTTGTTTTTCAGTGTAATAAACCGATTTTTGGCCAAAAACCTTGCCAGCAGATAGTGACTCTGAGTTCTTTCACAAAAAACCTGTAACACCACCCTGAGGACCTCTTTCCCTCATTTATCAAGAATAGGAATTATTCAAAAATCTTCCTTTGAAAATGAAATACAAAACATTTTTGCCACTAATTTTGCATAGTAGAAATGTCTTTAAGTTATTCCTATCTATGAAATGAAAAGTTTTGAAATCTTAAAGTCCCAAAAGAAGAATAAGGTATTTGAACAATAGCTTATAAGCCCCCATAATTGGAGTTAACCAAATTGTGAATTAAAATCAGTTAAGCCATCTTTACTTTATGTGATTTCATTCTACCTAAATTTATATAACATTTTTCATTTAATTTTTACTTTTAATTAAATATGAAATTTGCTTTCAATCAATGCCTTATAGAAACAATGGGGCTTGTGATTTTCTTTTCTTTTCTTTTCTTTTCTTTTTTTTTTCTCCTGAGGTTGGGATCAAGTGACTTGCCCAGGGTCACACAGCTAGGAAGTGTTAAGTGTCTGAGATGACATTTGAACTCGGGTCCTCCTAATTCAGGCCTGGTGCTCTATCCACTGTGCCACCTAGCTGTGGGGTTTATGATTTTAAAAACCACTGCTGTTAGGATAGATGATTTTCTACATACTAATAATTAGATTATATTTATATCATCATTAAGATAATGTTTTATTTCACTATTGAAATTCATGATGTGGTGATTATTATTACCGTGATACTAATTTTTTTTGCATTGTATATTCTGGGAAAAGATTTTGTAATAAATATATTGCTGGAATCATAGTTTTATGTCAGTGCAGATTCTGATTCTCTCTTAATTTTGATACCATGAAATTGTTAATTCCATTGTTCATCACAATTTTTATGATTACAAAAATAATGAAGTTTGCGTGTATATTTTAATTGGGAAAATAATAATTGCTTGCAATTTGGAAAGGAATATGGAAATTAGAGAATAATCATGGATTTTTTTGTAAATCCCTAGGTTTAGCAAGTTTGTGAATCCTTATGAACACTGTATAAGAAATTATGTGGTTTATTTGAATAGTGGTCCTTTTATGCTATTAAAGACACTTCTTGAATAAAGAAAAGAATATTTGAATATGTTTGATTGTGTTTATATAGTATCAAATAATTGGTGCCTGAAATGAGTTGTATTTATGGTAATTGGTAAGTTATGCTTGGATTAATGTATGCTGAAATTACATCTTCAATCAATTTAGATGTAACAGATACCATATTTAAATATATATTTTTTTGTTTAATAGCAGTTAGAAAACTACCATATTTTTCTGTGGGAATTTAATTATTAGAGTTAAATTTTTTGACTTCCTTTTATAGCAGAAGAAGAAATTTTATGCTGTATTTGAATAAAAGTAAGAAGAAAATAAGGTTAATTAAACCCTTTAATGAAATTTTAGATGGCCTAATAACTTTGATTTTCTAGCTGATTTATTTCAATATCATGAGAATATTGTTAATAACCATATCCAAGCTTACTCATGAATAGTGAGACTTACTATGTGAGAAAATAACCTCAGAGGACTGTAAGTTAATGGGTCATTTTTGTTTTGAGATTTGGTGTATCCTAGAACCAATGCTTTACCAGTTTGAGAAAAATGTCATCATCTTAATGACAATGAAGCCCAGATTCCATGGTGAAAAGATTTCAAGGTGACCCAGGAAAAGTAAATTAAGATTCTCTTGACTTAGTTTTCCATGTTAAAAATCTTTTCACATGACTGTTTCTGAATATAGGTGAGCTACCCTGACATGCATTTGGCTGCTTTTCTATTCTTACATGAAATAAATTGGATCTGAAATGCTTTATATTGTTATCCATGTGCTAAATCATTTTGGACTCTTGGGTTTGGGACTTATGGACCTGTATTGATGCTATTATAATTACATATTTTTCTTCTGGGATTTTGGCTTCACTTGAGTCAAGCCATTGACCCACTTATTGAGAGGCAGCATCTCCCTCTTAATATCTTAATATATGTTAAACTTCTTGGAGAATTGCTTTAATTCATCCTTTTTGTTAAATTTAATTTGTCATCTAATTTATCATTTGCATTAGTTCTTAGGGGAACAAGCTTCATAGACAAAATCTCTGCTTTCAACAGATTACAGGGAAAACAAAAATAATTCTCTTATTTTATAGTTAGTAGTGATTGATAGACATTTCACAACTGTCCCTCCATTGTCAGTACAGAAGGCTGCTCTACATTTAATCCTACAACAAAAGCAATGTCTAAAATACAATAAGAAAATTGATTATACATTTCAGGAATTAGAGCTCAAAATGGTCTTTAAAAAAAAAAGGATACTAAAGCGGTAACAAGGGCAAATTTTATATCTTTAGAGGCTTATTTGAAGAAAATAGAGAAAGAGAAGATTAATGAATTGGGCCTGCAACTTAAAAAGCTAGAAAAAGACCAAATTAAAACCCCCCAACCAAAAATTAAACTGGAAATACAAAAATTAAAAGGAGAAATCAATAATATTGAAAGTAAAAAAACTATTGAATTAATAAATAAAACCAAGAGTTGGTTTTATGAAAAAGCCAATAAAATAGATAAACCTTTGGTAAATCTGATCAGAAAAAAGAAAGAGGAAAATCAAATTGTTAGTCTTACAAATGAAAAGGGGGATCTTTCCACCAATGAAGAGGAAATTAGAGAAATAATAAGGAGTTACTTTGCCCAACTTTATGCCAATAAATTCGATAACTTAAGTGAAATGGATGACTTCCTCCAAAAATATAGGCTTCCTAGATTAACAGAGGAGGAGATAAATTGCTTAAATAGTCCCATTTCAGAAAAAGAAATAGAACAAGCTATTAATCAACTCCCCAGGAAAAAATCCCCAGGACCAGATGGATTTACATGTGAATTCTACCAAACATTTAAAGAACAATTAGCCCCAATGCTATATAAATTATTTGAAAAAATAGAGGATGAAGGAGTCCTACCAAACTCCTTTTATGACACAGATATGGTACTGATAGCTAAAGCAGGTCGATCGAAAACTGAGAAAGAAAATTATAGACCAATCTCCTTAATGAATATTGATGCTAAAATCTTAAATAAGATAATAGCAAAAAGACTTCAGAAAATCATCCCCAGGATAATACACTATGATCAAGTAGGATTTATACCAGGAATGCAGGGCTGTTTTAATATTAGGAAAACTCTTGGTATAATTGACCATATTAATAATCAAATTAATAAATACCATATGATCATCTCAATAGATGCAGAAAAAGCATTTGACAAAATGCAATATCCATTCCTACTAAAAACTTTTGAGAGTATAGGAATAAGTGGACTTTTCCTTAGAATAATCAGGAGCATATATTTATGACTGTCAGTCAGCATAATATGCAATAGAAATAAACTTCAATCTTTCCTAGTAAGATGAGGAGTGAAACAAGGTTGCCCACTATCACCATTACTATTCAATATAGTACTAGAAACTCTAGCCTCAGCAATAAGAGCCGAGAAAGAGATTCAAGGAATTAGAGTAGGAAATGAGGAAATCAAACTATCACTCTTTGCAGATGACATGATGGTATACCTAGAGAACCCCAAAGACTTTGCTAAAAAGCTATTAGAAATAATTCAGAATTTTAGCAAAGTGGCAGGATACAAAATAAATCCACATAAATCCTCAACATTTTTATATATCACCAACAAAATGCAACAGCAGGAGATACAAAGAGAAATTCCATTCCAAACAAATGTTGAGAGTATAAAGTATTTGGGAATCCATCTACCAAAGAAAAGTCAGGAATTATATGAGAAAAATTACAAAACACTTGCCACAAAAATAAAGTCAGATTTAAATAATTGGAAAGACATTCAGTGCTCTTGGATAGGCCGAGCAAATATAATGAAGATGACAATAATTCCCAAACTAATCTATTTATTTAGTGCTATACCAATCAGACTCCCAAGAAACTATTTTAATGACCTAGAAAAAATAACAACAAAATTCATATGGAAGAATAAAAGTTCGAGAATTGCAAGGGAACTAATGAAAAAAAGTCAGAGGAAGGTGGTCTAAGTGTACCTGATCTAAAGCTATATTATATAACAGCAGTCACCAAAACCATTTGGTATTGGCTAAGAAATAGACCAGTAGATTAGTGGAACAGATTAGATACAAAGCACAAAAAAGGGTACATCTATAGTAATCTAATCTTTGACAGACCCAAAGATACCAACATTAGGGATAAAAATTCATTATTTGGAAAAAACTGTTGGGAAAACTGGAAATTAGTATGGCAGAAATTAGATATGGATCCACTTTTAACACCATAAACCAAGATAAGATCAAAATGGGTCAATGATTTAGGCATAAAGAATGAGGTAATAAATAGATTAGAGAAACAGAAAATAGTCTACCTCTCAGACCTGTGGAGGAGGAAGGAATTTATGACCAGAGGAGAACTAGAGATCATTATTGATCACAAAATAGAAGATTTTGATTATATCAAACTAAAAAGTTTCTGTACAAACAATACTAATGCAAACAAGATTAGAAGGGAAGTTACAAATTGGGAAAATATAATTAAAGTTAAAGGTTCTGACAAAGGTCTCATTTCCAAAATATATAGAGAACTGACCCTAATTATAAGAAATCAAACCATTCTCCAATTGATAAATGGTCAAAGGATATGAACAGACAATTCTCAGATGATGAAATTGAAACTATATCCACTCATATGAAAGTGTTCCAAATCACTCCTGATCAGAGAAATGCAAATTAAGACAACTCTGAGATACCACTACACACCTGTCAGATTGGCTAAGATGACAGGAACAAATAATGATGAATGTTGGAGGGGATATGGGAAAACTGGGACACTGATACATTGTTGGTGGAGTTGTGAAAGAATCCAGCCATTCTGGAGAGCAATTTGGAACTATGCCCAAAAAGTTATCAAACTGTGCATACCCTTTCACCCAGCATCACTCTTACTGGGCTTATATCTCAAAGAAATACTAAAGAAGGGAAAGGGACCTGTATGTGCCAAAATGTTTGTGGCAGCTCTTTTTGTTGTAGCTAGAAACTGGAAGATGAATGGATGTCCATCAATTGGAGAATGGTTGGGTAAATTATGGTATATGAAGGTTATGAACTATTATTGCTCTGTAAGAAATGACCAGCAGGAGGAATACAGAGAAGCTTGGAAAGACTTATATCAACCGATGCTGAGTGAAATGAATAGAACCAGAAGATCGCTGTACACTTCAATGCTGTATGAAGATGTATTCTGATGGAAGTGGATATCTGCAACATAAAGAAGATCCAACTCACTTCAAGTTGATTAATTTTGGACAGAAATAACTACACCCAGAGAAGGAACACTGGGAAGTGAATGTAAATTGTTAGCAGTACGGTCTATCTGCCCAGGTTACTTATACCTTCAGAATCTAATACTTAATGTGCAACAAGAAAATGGTATTTACACACATATATTGTATTTAGGATATATTGTAACACATGTAAAATGTATGGGATTGCCTGTCATCGGGGGGAAGGAGTGGAGGGAGGAGGAGGGATAATTGGGAAAAATGAATACAAGAGAATAAAAAAATAGAAATAGGATTTCAAAACATTCTTCATTATATAAATGCTATGTAGTATTTCAGTGTTTCCATTGAAAAAAAATTATTGTAGTAAAATTTTTGGTGACTCTAAAAAAAAAGGGAATTTTTTTTTAAATAAAAAAGAGAAAAGTTAAAACAAAAGGATACATGGAATTTCAGAATAAAAGAATATGCAGGCAGGTTAAATGAGAAATATAAGTAAGACTTTTTCAAAATTTAAAGACCCATTCAAATGCTGAATGTGATTATTATTGGTATCATTAACATCACTTCTAGATTCTAAGTCTACAATTCTTTGACTCTATTTTTTGTTGACCTTTTTTCATCAGCTACTTAATCTTTATGGACAAGTGGAAATAAATTGCTGGTCAGTGAAATGTTTAGGGAAATGAGTAATGGGATATTTTCTTTTGCCAGAGAGATTCAAAGAAATGGAGAATTTGGGAATCAGAGCTGATAAGCACAAATGGGCTAATGGCTTGGTAACTAGCATCCATGAAAGCTGTAGTGGGCAACAACCACTGAGACTGTCTATCAAAATGAAAGAGATAAAATCCTAAAATGGAACTGACTGAGTAGAAGGAAACATAAATGCAAACCAACACCAAGATGGTATAGGTAGCTCTCCTTTCAGGGGACCTTCTTGACAATTGACTGGAGCTGTGGATATGCTGGACTTGTTGATGATGTCTTTGCAGGAGAATAATCAGATAGCCACTGGCCATAATCATAAATTCCACACCCAGGAGATCAGGAATAGAATATACAATTATATATATTGAGGCTTTGAATGAGGCTGAAACGGATTCTGAACAGAATCCGAGATTCCATGTCTTTGTGTTGTTAAGGTTTTCTGTAATGTTTTGCAAGTTCACAAACATATGGATATGTATCAGTATTTGTAGGATCCAGCAGAAAAAACAAAATGGGAAAATGTACATTGAAGCATGAGTTTTAAGTTGTGCCCATATGGAAGAGGAAAAGGGACTGATTGTGATAATCTGAAAACCACTCAGAAGGCAGGTATTAGTGAGAGAAAGACTTCGGGCCACTCGGTGGAGGAAACCAAGAAGGCGACAGCTGACTCGATCCAGGAAATTTTTCAGCCCAAAACCAACCATTGTCTGAGGAATTCCCTTGGAAATAAGTCCTATGAAGTTGGACAAGGACAAGTGGAAATAAATGGAGTCTATGGGCCTCTTCCTGCCAGCAGTTAGGAATTTGGAGATACAATGGCAAAGGAGTAAGAGATTTCCCAGTAAACCAGCTCCAGTTTGCATGAAGAAGACAATCCCTAGAACTAAGTCAAGATAAACAAGTCTCAGTGACTGATGTAGAACTCTTCATAGAGCCAAATAGAGATGAAAAAAAATAATAATAAAAGGAGAAACAAAGAAAGAATGGATGCTTTTACATTTTGCTAGAGAATAATTGCTAATGGTATGAGATGAGTAATATTTGTAATGCTCAACTTTATTGGCAACTGATTTTTCTTTGTAGCAAGAAAACACCAGATACCCAAATATAAGTAACCAATGTTGTTGATATACTACAATTTCGTCTGGCTATCAGGAGAGTTCTTTTCAGTCACAAAGAGAGATTGGTGAGATTGAGGAAATGATTACTCAATTTTAATCCAAAATTCTAGAATACAAAGAGAATTAAGAGAATACATTATTGAAATTAGCTAAAATTTAATAAAGGGAAAAATGAAAAATAACAGAACTCAATAGAGTATTAAATAAACCAGGTTTAACATTTATATGAAAAAAGCTTAATGGAAAGAAAATATATTCTGTAAACATTGAAGAAAATTATGTATTATTCATCTGCTGGGATAAAAGTATGTAGATATATTTAGTAATAGAAAAACACTATACTGTATCTAACATTATATTCCAAAAAATAAATAAGGGATCTAAGTATAACAAAAATAAATCCATATTGAAAACTTCAGAATGTACTGCACAAGGAGCTGTTAGACAATGTAGTTGATGGAGTAGCAGCCCTGGAGTCAGGACTTCAAATCCAGCCTTATTCACTTAATACTTCTTAGTTGTGTTAACCTGAGCAAGCCATTTAACCACAATTGCCTTGGGAAAATAAAAATGTACTGCACAAATGCTACAGCAAAAAGTTGAATGGTAAAATAATCAGATTATATCAGATGCCAACAAGATATTTACCATATGTAAACAAGTAAAATTGAGTTGAAATTTGACACACTGAAATCCCATGGTAACAAAAAATGTAAAGTTCAGTTCTTAGTTAAATATTGAATAAAAAATGATGTAACCAAAAAAGTGGGATAAAGCCAAGACAATAAATTGAAATTAAGCAAATTAGATAATTAAAAAACTTAAAGAGCAGCATGAATGAATTAAGGAAAAAATAAGATGAAGGCAATAATGAAAATTAATTTTTGGCCAAAAGAAGGAAAACTTAAATATCCAGATTTTGAAAGGAAAAAAAGGTAGATTAAAAGAAGGGTAAAATTTAAAAGTATGCAATAATTATGGCTTAAAATTGGAAAATTTAAATAATTATTTTTAGTAATTTAAAATACAAAAATTATCAGGGTGAGTAATCAACATAAGCCTGCTGGTCAGACAGGTCATCTAGATTAATTAAGTTCCTTGAAATATTTATAGATTGAAAGTAATACATTTCAAAATGATAGAGAGAAAAACTCTAGCTGCATATTTGTCTGCAGATTATACTGTCTTGGGTTTTCAAACATCTAGAAATAACTGCTGAATTTAAAAATACACTGAGATAATTCAATTGACATACATACAACATATAAATGAAATGTAATTTCAAGGTTCACACTGAATTGGGATAATATCTATGACACAGTCACTATAGTTTTCAACAATAATAATCCACAAAGCAGACAGATTATATTCTATTCCAGAAAAAGAGAAATAAAGTAGAAAAACAACAATAATTGTTTTCACATTTCATAGAATCTGATGGCAGAAAAAAATTTTATTATCATTCAAAATTTCCCAAACCAAAAAATATTATAGGAATTTACATACAAACAAAACAAAACAGATTTTTTTCAAAAAATGCAGAAAAGATAATACAAACAGAAAAACAATTTCTTCAAATAAACAATGTCTCTAAATAAGCCATTAATTCTTCTGGCTGCCCATGTTCTTTTAAAAAAAATACATACACCCATATATAATCTAGGTAAAAAAAAAAAAAAAATATATATATATATATATATATATATATATATATATATATAGAGAGAGAGAGAGAGAGAGAGAGAGAGAGAGAGAGAGAGAGAGAGAGAGAGAGAGAGAGAGAGATCCACACACAATCACACATACATATCAATTTAGGCAATTCTATTGACCCTAAACCTTCCCAGTACTAAATTGAAATCATCCACAGTATTCCTAAACCACGTATAGATGGAAAGGTTAACCTGATGCACCCATTCAGGCTGTCCATAAAATGTTGCACAATAAATTTCATTTTACTTTTAGGGATAGGCTTACTCTGTTCCCTGCTCATGATTTAATTTATCCTTAGATTAAACCAGATTCTATCTGAAAAGGTCGTTTTTCACAATCTGATCCATATTTGATATAGACTGGAACCAGAACAATAAAACTAACTCTTAGGATCAAAAAATAAATTCCATAAATATTCAATTTTCAGATTTTCTCCCAGGAATCTGAAAGATATTCTTCCAATGAATAATCACTATTAGTAGTCACTCACTGATTTCTATAATTTTGTCTTAATCAATTTTGAGATAATTTTGACTTAAAGAATTTGGCTTAATAGGGGGCCAACTAAGAAATTTTAAAGAAAAATTATACTGTTCCAGAAGACAAAAATACTTTTACTGAAGCAGAGAAGTCTAGCAGGGTTATCAAAACTTACCTAAGTAGTTCATCTCTGCTCTGCTCCTATCATTTGCAACATCCAATTGTGGCCTCAGAGGAGTTGTAGACATCTCCTTTATAAATTGATGGGGAAATTTTCACCAGGGTTCCAAGAGGAAAAAAAGGAGAACTCTCCCACTATCTCAGTCTCCTAACTAAAAGTGAATAACACATCAGACATGAACTGAAAAGAGAACAAGTTTATTTGAAGTAACTATGAATCTCTCTAGAAAGTGACTTTGCAATCCAAGAATTTGTCTTTCTTTAAGTACAAATTTGGCCCTGATGTTCAAGCATTTCAGGAAATGATTCACAGGCAATGAGCAGTATTAAACAAAGATGTAGCCCAGTTCTCTTACTTTTCAATTGAGGGAAAACTAAGGTAATGGAAAGGGTTTTAATCATCTATTTAGCATTCAAAAAGTAAAATCATTTGGAAGTATTGAAATCTCTGTTCAAGAAAGAAAATTAAAGGTGAATTTTTAGTAAGTTTTACAACTATGATAAAAGCAGTGAGTGCCCTCAAGGATAGCAAAGTAGAAACATTTTACATTTCCTTTTGCTGAAATGATGGAAGCATCTGTATTGGCTTTTTATTCTCTCTTTTTGTGTGCTCAGCTTGATGATTTCTCCATCACTTTCCATTCTACATCTATCAATCAACAAAAATTACAAATAGGATGAAAGAAAATATCTTTCTGACTCTATGATCTATAAGTCTGTGAAATAAAGCACATAGACATGATGAAATAGTGAGTTAGGATGAAAAATGTATTTGACAGAATGTGTACAAGGAGCTGGACACAGCATTAAAATTAAGAAAACTGAGCAGGGAAACACGGCAGTGTGGGTGAGGAAGTGAAACCTCTACAAACAAAGTATCACTAAGATTCTGAGAGAAAATGTCTGAGCCTTTTTGAGTGCCTTTCCTATTGGCAGTAAATACAGCATTTGGATCCCATTCTGATTCCCTTTTTTACCTCCAAAACAGAAGTGATGTTCACCTTCTGAGTCCCTGATTCTAAGATTCAGATGGAAGAAGACACAGGCTATGCTCTGCTGCCAAGATGAAAACTGGGCTCTGCCCAGATGCAAGGGAAGGCAGACAGAAGTTAGTTATAGACTCAGAATGTGTCTTTCCCCAGAGTGTGATTATTTTGTCACAAGAACAATGACTTCATGGTATTTCAGATTTGTCACTGAAGGCTGGTCCCAAGTTTAAATCATCTTCAGGTAGTTTTTTGATTAGTGATAATATACCCATTGATAATTACTCATCATTAGTGCGAATGGCCAAAAATAATCAAACAAAAATACAGTTGGGAACAACTTGTGGAAGAAAGCCTTGCAGGTTCCCAGGAAGACGTGGATTGAGAAGGAGGGAGAGAAGAGCAACACAGACACTCAGACAAGGGTTATTTTTGGGTATTATTTTGGGCTTGTCTGGATTTTCGAATCTTTTCTCATTTTCTTTTCTTTTCAAATCTTCCTCTGCTGAGAATCTTCCCTGCACTTTATGTTAGTCCCTGACTTACCATTTCAGTCACTGGTTATGATTTCCTGTATAAGGCTGATATCATTAAATATGCTATCTATCATCTTGTGCCCCTACAAATGATCACTCAGATTTGTCAAGATTTCAAAGCCTCTTATTCCATGCACTGATATAAAAACATCTCCAAGAAAATGAAAGCTTGCCTTTTATGGTCAGAGGACAAGCAGAGAACCACTCCAAGTTTAAGAATATGTTCTTTTCTTTGAAACAACTTGAATGAAAAGATGTTTAAGTTGGAAGTCCTACTATGTAATTTCCAGACTAGCTTTCCATATGGCTTTGGGACCAGCCTTGATTTAAGCAGAATAATCACCATGAGAATAGTCAGGAATAAATTCCAAAGTCTTCTTTGTCTCCTTCAGTCTCCCTGACAGAAACAATCTGCTCCACAGTCTCAGTCAGTCTGGCTCTCAGTCTCCACCAGCAGTCTAACTCACAGTCTGACAATCTGCCATTCTCAATCAGTCTGCCCCACTCTAGTCTGACTTTGTCCCCAGTTTAAATACCCTATTACAATTACAATTACAGTATATTGAGTATGTGTCAACTAGAGAACCATTAAATCACCATAACTAAGTACTAAGTATATATGGGAACTAGAGAACCATTATCTCATCAATTTCACTGAGTTAATACCTTGTTTCAAGTACACTTCTCCAGAGTTCCAGCTATCTACACTAGTGTCTTAAAATTTTAACTCTGAATCCGAGCTCTGAAACTTAATAATTTCATGATCCTGACTGAGGCAACTAACTGATGTTTCCGGATAGAAATGGGCAGTGTGATTATCTAAGAAAAGTAAAAGTATAGTGACAGAGTGGAAGGAATACTGTGTGGAGGGAGAGCAAGTGGGTTCAAAATTTCTTACTAAATTTTTTGACCACTGTAATTGTGGGGAATTCATTTACCATTCATGGGACTCAGTTTCTTCATCATCAATCTTAACACTCCAGACTTTTTCTCCTTCAACCATCAGTCTGACCCAGAGTAGTGTACAAGCCCCAATATAGAGCTGGGAGCTTGTCTCTCACCTAATTAGCATTATAGTTTCTGGATAGATTCCCAGAGATAGAAGAGGAGAACTTTAGTAAGAGTAAATCAGTAGGTTACTCAGATGACAAATCACCATTTATGGATAACAAGAAGATTGTAAAAACTAAAGATTATAATCCCTGCATATATGAATAGCATGATGCTTGTCAGACTGCTCCTCATAAGGAGTAGATTTCAATCATTGAATGAATGAAATGTGGTGTGGTAACATTTCTCTGTATATGATAGGAAAGTCAATCAGTGGTCAGATGTGGAATAATTTCTAACTGTTACTGCTTAGCAGTAGGCCAGATTTCACACTTGTCTTTGCTGCATGAAAGTGGAAAAGAGTTAGGATAGAGACAGGGGACAATGACTTTTTCTAGGACGACAAGTTTATCTACCCAGTCCATTCGTAAGATAATTTTTTTTTATCTTTAAATTTGAGAGTCGCACATGATCTATTACAAAATACATCTCTCGGGTACGAATTTCAGTGAAACTAATATAATTTTTTAAAATCTTAACTATAGATAGTATCCTATAAGACATAGTGAGTTTTTCTTATTTTAGGATTTTTTTAGAGTTTTTTTTTTAATACAAGGAATGCATGATAGCTATGCTATGAAAAAATATTTTCTGGTTGTGTGGTAATTTTCGAATAGTCATACCTGGGAAGATTTGGGCTGTTAGGAGCTTTATGCTCAGCAGACTTCCTTGACTGGGGATGCCTAGACTTGGAATTCTTGCTTTTTTTAGCAGAAGTAACCTGCAAAGGGCTGAAACTGAGTTGATGCACTGAGGTGCAAGAACTGTAGGCCAATTACCAATTGGACAATACTCTATTAACATATGCTTGGAGAATGGGCCTGGCCAACTATTCTGTGCTGGCTGGATCTGTGGGTGTAGACAGAGAATTGTGAGACAGATCAGAGAGTGGAGTAAGACACGTGGGTATCACTTTTTAGCGGTGGAGAAAGAGAAAGAAAGTGTGGCAATTCCTATGTCCATTCCTCTGACTGCTACCCCAAAAGACCAAGAATAAACATCAAGGACTTTTGCTTATCCTGACTTCAGCTGATTCTAAGGTATTCAGGGTGCTAACTCAGGCTTCACAGGAACCTTAACCAGGGAAACTTCTGTCACCTGTCTCCATCTTTAGGGACACCTGAAAGGATGGGGTGCTATAGAATCTGGAATGTCTAAGACTTGTGGCAAAAAATGGACGATCCACCTCTGTCTCTATTCATAAGGACTCTCTCTTAGAGATAAATTTGGCTTAAATCTCAAAACTAAAAAGCCTAAATTAAAACAGCACTGAAGGGCTCTGCTAAAATTTACTGGGCACAAATCATAATTAGACACTAACCTTTGAAATAACTCCCTCTTTCCTATTCTTCTAGGGACATAGGATCCTTCTGAATGCCTTTCAAAACCACCCCCTTACCAAAGACATAACATTATGTCCAACAATATTCTTTAAATCTATCCTTCTCACCTCCTAAATAAGAGAATTTCCAGCCTCCACTCCTCAGTCCCTCTGATACAAGGAGTGGGACCCTTTTTTTTTTCCTCAGGATTCTGATTCAGCCATCTCTTCTACCCTCTGCCTCCTGAGAGAAGCAGGAGACTCTCCAGGAAGGACACTCAAGGTAGAGGTGTCTTTTTCACTGCCAAATCTCTCCCAGACTAAGGAAAAAACTGGCCATTACTCTGAAGGCCTCCTCAAGTCCCTTGAGGGGTCTAAGGTCCTTCAATTTGCTCTTTCCTGAGAAGATGTTAATATTAAACAATCTGCCCCATATATGTGGAAGAAGCTGCAGAAGTTATCCTTGGGCCCTCGTACTCCCCAGATTCAGCTCTTAGAAATACTTTTGGAGTCTTTAAAAATAGAGACTGAATTGTAGCAGAGGAAAAAGACCACAAGGTTAAAGGGAGAAATGGAGAACAGTCTCCAATTTTATCTGCTATGATATCCGGGAACCATAGGAGTTCAGGCTTCAGCTGACATGCACAGGGCCATCAGCTCAAAACTGTCCTTGGAGGAAACTCACCAGTACTTGCCCCAAATGCAATCAGGAGGGGCACTGGAGGAGAGACTGCTCACAGAGCACAAACTGTACTCCCCAATGTCCTCCCCTCCAGCAGGAATTTGGGGCTTGGTCAAGCTCCCCTTTGCTCCACCAAGACAGCCAAGCCCTAAGTATCTTTTGATCTGGCCAGTAAGAGCACTGAATTTCTTTTTGATATGAACTTTTCTTTCTGTCTTGCTCTGGCACTCTGGTCTCACTTGTTCCTTTCCCCATAGAATGGGAATCAAAGGGAAACTTAAGAACTGTTTGAAGACTTTCCCTCTGCCTTGCATGGTTGTTCACCTGTTATTTAAATACTTAGTTCTTATTTTTCACGACTTTCCTGATACCTTGTTGGGGTATGATTTAATGATGAAATACCGCTACCCAATTTTCTCTTTTCCGACCTCCACATAATCTTTTTGTGCTGCTTTCAAAGTCCTCTCCTATTTATTCCCTCTGAAAACTGGGAGAAAATAGATTCCTCTGTCTGGAACCAAGGAATCCCTGGCCAAGCTCAAGATTTTTTTTAAATTTTATTTTATAATTATAACTTTTTTTTGACTACATATGCATAGGTAATTTTTTACAACATTATCCCTTGCACTTACTTCTGTTCAGATTTTTTTCCCTTCCTCCCCTAACCCCCTCCCCCAGATGGCAGGCAGTCTTATCCATGTTAAATATATTACAATATATTCTATATACAATATATGTGTGTAGAACCGAATTTCTTGTTGCACAGGAAGAATTGGATTCAGAAGGTAAGAATAACAGTTTAAACTCATTTCCCAGTGTTCCTTTTCTGGATGTAGCTGATTTTCTGGATGTAGCTGTCCATCATTTATCAATTGGAATTGGATTACAAACTCAAGATTTAAGAGATTTGGAGCTGCTTAACAGCAATCACATCTTGATTTATAGCCCCACCCAAGAGATTTCTTAGATGCAGACATAGAAACTCTTAATTTTCTGATCCTTTCAGGGTCTCCTTATCCAAAATCAACATTGTCTGCCAGATTGTCAAAAATTTGGGTCATAATCTAACCCCCTTCAAGGCCCTTATTAGGACAATACTTTTAAAACCCTAAAAGCCAAATTGACCTCCACCCCTGTCCTAGCTCTCCTAAATAGAAAAGCCTTTCACTCTGTATGTAGATAGACCTGATCCCAGACCAATTGCCTACTTCTCAAAGAAATTGGATTCTGTTTCCCTATAAAGGCCCTTGTACCTTAGAGCAGTGGCAGCTTTTGGAAAAGCCTCAAAACTCACACCAAGGAACCAGAGCATTTAGGAAGCCAAAGGGCATCAGAGGATTGCTGGTGACAAGCTGTCCATAAACCCAGAGAGGTTTCAGTCACATTTTGTAAAGGACACCAGAAGGGAGATTCACTTCAGGCCAAGGGGAACAGGCTAGCAGCTTTTCCAGCTGCTGCTCATTCATCCCTGACTATGGCACCTTTAATTCCCCAGCTCCCTGATTCTTATACATCTTCATATAGGTACCAGGAACAAGCCCTTGAACAAGAAAAGGGATACACCTTTGCTCCTTCTGGATGGTTTCAAATACCCTCAGGACAACTCCTAAGGCCAGAGGCAAGTCAATAGACAGTTATTTTTGCTCTTCACCAAGTTGGGTACTTGGGAAGAAATGTTCTTTATTCCCTTGTAAAAAACATTTTTATGGAATTATGCCCAAAAAGTTATCAAACTGTGCATACCCTTTGACCCAGCAGCGCTACTACTGGGATTATATCCCAAAGAAATACTAAAGAGCGGAAAGAGACATATATGTGCCAAAATGTTTGTGGCAGCTCTTTTTGTTGTAGCTAGAAACTGGAAGATGAATGGATGTCCATCAGTTGGAGAATGGTTGGGTAAATTATGGTATATGAAGGTTATGGAATATTATTGCTCTGTAAGAAATGACCAACAGGAGGAATACAGAGAGGCCTGGAGAGACTTAAATCAACTGATGCTGAGTGAAATGAGGAGAACCAGAAGATCACTGTACACTTCAACAACAATACTGTATGAGGATGTATTCTGATGGAAGTGGAAATCTTCAACATAAAGAAAAACCAACTCACTTCCAGTTGATCAATGATGGACAGAAATAACTACACCCAGAGAAGAAACACTGGGAAGTGAATGTAAATTGTTAGCACTAATATCTGTCTGCCCAGGTTGCATGTACCTTCGGAATCTAATGTTTATTGTGCAACAAGAAAATGATATTCACACACATGTATTGTATCTAGACTATATTGTAACACAAATAAAATGTATGGGATTGCCTGTCATCGGGGGGAGGGAATAGAGGAAGGGGGGGGATAATTTGGAAAAATGAATACAAGGGATAATATTATAAAAAATATATATATAATAAAAAATTATTAAGTAAAAAAAACAAAACAAAACAAAAACATTTTTACTCTTCACAAGCTAGAGAAATGATCATACAGGTCTGCCAGGCCTGCCCAGTTTGTGCCCAAGTAAATCCTGAAGGAGCTGTTAAAGCTCCCCCTCTCCTGAAGCCAGTTAAGAGAAAGGCCACATGCCCAGGGGAAGACTGGGAAGTAGACTGTACACATATTTCCCCTTGCAGAGGTTTCCAGTTGTTTTGTTTTTTTGTTGATACCTTTAAGCTTAGCCCCTTTGAACTTAGTTTTAGGAGGACCTTCTTAACCACCATTCTTTTAGATGAAGAACAGCATCTGGTCAACCAGTTTGCCACACATCATGATACAGTCAAGAAGGCCCTTTCTGAATACACAAATGAGCATCTCCCTTAACCTATACATGCTCATATGATAGTCTCCTCTGTAAATCCAAGGGACTTGGTATACCTGAAATTTTGGAAGCCTCATGGTGCTGACCCTCAGGGTGTAAAGTGGAAAGGATCATATAAGGTCATTCTGACTACTCCAACATCAGTCAAACTGGAATTGTACCCAGCTGGACTCATATTTCTAGGTTTAAAAATGCTGCATCTGTTACCTCTCCTTCAGATATTTTAGAATATTCCTATAAGCCCATAGAGGATCTGAAGCTATTCTTCTAAAAGGCCCCTGAAAACATGGGAGAAAGAAGGGTGAAATTGTGTCATTTCTCACTCTACTCTTCTTTTCTTTTCTTTTTTTTCTTTTTTTTGGGGGGCAAGGGGGGCATTTTCCACTTCAAGGGTGAGAACTTTGCTCCTAGCGTTTATCCTCCTACTTTTCTTGATGCCATTCTATGGCCCAGCCACTAGTTAACTCCTTCTTAGCCTTTCAGCAAGGGAACTCCATTGGACATTGGGGGCACTCAGGATTGTGGTGTGGGCCATCAGCATCCTCAAGGCAGCCCACAAGTGGGAACTGATACATTATTTGCAAAGGCCCCATTCCCAAATGTCACCATCTCCACCCTGGATGCCACTTACTTGTGAGATTTGTTTCTTCTAGCCTCCAAGCTATGAATTTCCAACAACTCATTCAGTTTAAAGATCATGGGACAACTGACTGGGACACACAACCTCCCCTAATTGCTGCTGCTTCCACCTTCAGATCTTGCACTTCCCTTTCTGGCCTGAAGCCCTATTGAACATAGGGACAACTCTACCACCCTTGTCAGCTTGAACCAGGTCCACAAAATGAGACCTTCCTCCCTTTGCCCCAAATGAATTTGACATGACTACTTGAGAGAGGAATGATGTAAATGGTGTCCCCCTGATCTTTGGGGGAGTGGTGGAAATGGGTTAGAGAAACCACAAAATCTTTTTTTATTAATTTTATAATTATACATTTTTTGATAGTATATATGCATGAGTAATTTTTTTATAACATTATCCCTTGTATTCATTTTTCCAGATTTTCCCCTCCCTCCCTCTAGTCCCTCCCCTAGATGAGAGGCAATCTCATATATTTTACATGTGTTATAGTATAATTTAGATATAATATATGTTTGTAAATCCAATTTTCTTGTTGCACATTAAGTATTGGATTCAGAAGGTATAAGTAACCTGGGTAGATAGACAGTAGTGCTAATGTTTTACATTCAATTCCCAGTGTTCCTTCTCTGGGTGTAGTTGTTTCTGTCCATCATTGATCAGCTGGAAGTGAGTTGGATCTTCTTTATGTTGAAGATATCCACTTCCATCAGAATACTTCCTCATACAGAATTGTTGTTGAAGTGTACAGCGATCTTCTGGTTTTGCTCATTTCACTCAGCAGCAGTTCATGTAAGTCTCCCCAAACCTTTCTGAATTCATCCTGCTGGTCATTTCTTACAGAGCAATAATATTCCATAGCATTCATATACCATAATTTACCCAACCATTCTCCAATTGATGGGCATCCGTTCATTTTCCAGTTTCTAGCCACTACAAAAAGGGCTGCCACAAACATTTTGGCACATACAGGTCCCTTTCCCTTCTTTATTATTTCCTTGGGATATAAGCCAATAGCAGCAATGCTGGATCAAAGGGTATGCACAGTTTGATAACTTTTTGGGCATAGTTCCAGATTGTTCTCCAAAATGGCTGGATTCTTTCACAATTCCACAAACAGTGTATTAGTGTCCCAGTTTTCCCACATCCCTTCCAACATTCATCATTATTTGTTGCTGTCATCTTAGCCAATATGACAGGTGTGAAGTGATATCTCACAATTGTCTTAATTTGCATTTCTTTGATCAGTAGTGATTTGGAACACTCTTCCATATGAGTGGATATAGTTTCAAGAGAAACCCTAAAATCTCAACCTCTCCTGACCTTTGGGAGGGGCCCTACCCTCCTGTTCCTAGGGGAAAGTCCCAGGAAGATCTCTACCTACAATTCAATTGGATATCTTAGCCTGGGGCATAATCACCACCCTTTATTGAATTGAAATTAGCCCTTAATGTCCCTAGCCTCAAACCTTAAAAGCTTAATAAAAAATGACTCTGTCCCCCAAACCTTTGGTAATTCCTTTCTGGGTTGGGCCCCCAGGGAAGTTGTTTTTTAGTGTAATAAACCCATTTTTGGCCAAAAACCTTGCCAGCAGATAGTGACTGTGAGTTCTTTCACAAAAAAACCTGTGACACCACCCTGGGGACATCTTTCCCTCATTTATCAAGAATAGGAATTATCCAAATATCTTACTTTGAAAATGAAATACAAAACATTTTTGCCACTAATTTTGCATAGTAGAAATGTCTTTAAGTTATTCCTATCTATGAAATGAAAAGTTTTGAAACCTTAAAGTCCCAAAAGAAGAATAAGGTATTTGAACAATAGCTTATAAGCCCCCATAATTGGAGTTAACCAAATTGTGAATTAAAATCAGTTAAGCCATCTTTACTTTATGTGATTTCATTCTACCTAAATTTAGATAACATTTTTCATTTAATTTTTACTTTTAATTAAATATCAAATTTGCTTTCAATCAATGCCTTATAGAAACAATGGGGCTTGTGATTTTCTTTTCTTTCTTTTTTTTTTTTTCTCCTGAGGCTGGGATCAAGTGAGTTGCCCAGGGTCACACAGCTAGGAAGTGTTAAGTGTCTGAGATGAAATTTGAACTGGGGTCCTCCTGAATTATGGCCTGGTGCTCTATCCACTGTGCCACCTAGCTGTGGGGCTTATGATTTAAAAAACCACTGGTGTTAGGATAGATGATTTTCTACATACTAATAATTAGATTATATTTATATCATCTGATTAAGATAATGTTTTATTTCACTGCTGAAATTCATGATGTGATTATTATTACTGTGATACTAATTTTTTTTGCATTGTATATTCTGGGAAAATATTTTATAATAAATATATTTCTGGAATCATAATTTTATGTCAGTGCAGATCTGATTCTCTCTTAGTTTTGATACCATGAAATTGTTAATTCCATTTTTTTTAATTTTTATTTTTTATGACTTGAAAAACTATGAATTTTGTATGTATATTTTAATTGGGAAAATAATAATTGCTTGCTTTTTGGAAAGGACTATGAAAATTGGAGAATAATCATGGATAATTTTTTTTGTAAATCCCTAAACTTAGCAAGTTTGTGAATCCTTATGAACACTGTATAAGAAATTATGTGGTTTATTTGAATAGTGGTTCTTATTTCCATTAAAGACATTTCTTGAATAAAGAAAAGAAAATTTGAATATGTTTGATTGTGTTTATATAGTATCAAATAATTGGTGCCTGAAATGAGTTGTATTTATGGTAATTGGTAAGTTATGCTTGGATTAATGTATGCTGAAATTACATCTTCGATCAATTTAGATGTAACAGATGCCATATTTAAATATATATTTTTGTTTAATAGCAGTTAGAAAACTATCATATTTTTCTGTGGGAATTTAATTATTAGAGTTAAATTTTTTGACTTTCTTTTATAACAGAAGAAGAAATTTTATGCTGTATTTGAATAAAAGTAAGAAGAAAAGAAGGTTAATTAAACCCTTTAATGAAATTTTAGATGGTCTAATAACTTTGATTTTCTAGCTGATTTATTTCAATGTCATGAGAATATTGTTAATAACCATATCCAAGCTTACTCATGAATAGTGAGACTTACTATGTGAGAAAATAATCTCAGAGGACTGTAAGTTAATGGGTCATTTTTGTTTTCAGGTTTGGTGTATCTTAGAACCAATGTTTTACCAGTTTGAGAAAAATGTCATCATCTTAATGAGAATGAAGCCCAGTGTCCATGAGGAAAAGATTTCAAGGTGACCCAGGAAAAATAAATTAAGATTCTCTTGATTTAGTTTTCCATGTTAAAAATCTTTTCACATGACTGTTTCTGAATATAGGTGAGCTACCCTGACATGCATTTGGCTGCTTTTCTATTCTTACATGAAATAAACTGGATCTGAAATGCTTTATATTGTTATCCATGTGGTAAATCATTTTGGACTCTTGGGTTTGGGACTTATGGACCTGTATTGATGCTATTATAATTACATCTTTTTTCTTCTGGGACTTTGGCTTAACTTGAGTCAAGCCATTGACCCACTTATTGAGAGGGAGCATCTCCCTCTTAATATCTTAATATATATTAAACTTCTTGGAGAATTGCTTTAATTCATCCTTTTGTTAAATTTAATTTCCCATCTAATTTATCATTTGCATTAGTGCTTAGGGGAAAAAGCTTCATAGACAAAATCTCTGCTTTCAACAGATTACAGAGAAAACAAAAATATATTTTATGGTTAGTAGTGATTGATAGACATTTCACAACTGTCCCTCCATTGTCAATACAGAAGGCAGTTCTACATATAATCCTACAACAAAAGCAATGTCTAAAATACAATAAGAAAATTAATTATACACTTCAGGAATTAGAGCTCAAAATGGTCTTTAAAAGAAAGGAAACATGGAAGTTCAGAATACAAGAATATGCAGGCAGGTTAAATGAGAAATATAAGTAAGTTTTTTCAAACTTTAAAGACCCATTCAAATGCTGAATATAATTATTATTGGTATCATTAACATCCCTTCTAGATTCTAAGTCTACAATTCTTTGACTCTATTTTTTGCTGACCTTTTTTCATCAGCTACTTAATCTTTATGGACAAGTGGAAATAAATTGTTGGTCAGTGAAATGTTTAGGGAAATGAGTAATGGGATATTTTCTTTTGCCAGAGTGATTCAAAGAAATGGAGAATTTGGGAATCAGAGCTGATAAGCACAAATGGGCTAATGGCTTGGTAACTAGCATCTAAGAAAGCTGTGGTGGGCAACAACAACTGAGACTGTCTATCAAAATGAAAGAGATAAAATCCTAAAATGGAACTGACTGAGTAGAAGGAAACATAAATGCAAACCAACACCAAGATGATATAGGTAGCTCTCCTTTCAGGGGACCTTCTTGACAATTGACTGGAGCTGTGGATATGCTTGACTTGTTGATGATGTCTTTGCAGGAGAATAATTAGATAGCCACTGGCCATTATCATAAATTCCACACCCAGGAGATCAGGAATAGAATATACAATTATATATATTGAGGCTTTGAATGAGGCTGAAACGGATTCTGAACAGAATCCAAGATTCCATATCTTTGTGTTGTTAAGGTTTTCTGTAGTGTTTTGCAAGTTCACAAACATATGGATATGTATCAGTATTTGTAGGATCCAGCAGAAAAAACAAAATGGGAAAATGTACATTGAGGCATGAGTTTTAAGTTGTGCCCATATGGAAGAGGAAAAGGGACTGATGGTGATAATCTGAAAACCACTCAGAAGGCAGGTATTAGTGAGAGAAAGACTGCGGGTCACTCGGTGGAGGAAAACAATAAATCGACAGCTGACTCGATCCAGGAAATTTTTCAGCCCAAAACCAACCATTGTCTGAGGAATTCCCTTGGAAATAAGTCCTATGAAGTTGGACAAGGACAAGTGGAAAAAAATGGAGTCTATGGGCCTCTTCCTGCCAGCAATCAGGAACTTGGAGATACAATGGCAAAGGAGTAAGAGATTTCCCAGTAAACCAGCTCCAGTTTGCATGAAGAAGACAATTCCTAGAACTAAGTCAAGATAAACAACTCACAGTGACTGATGTAGAACTCTTCATAGAGCCAGATAGAGATGAAAAAAATAATAATAAAAGGAGAAACAAAGAAAGAATGGATGCTTTTCCATTTTCCTAGAGAATAATTGTTAATGATATGAGATGAGTAATATTTGTAATGCTCAACTTTATTGGCAACTGATTTTTCTTGGTAGCAAGAAAGCACCAGATACCCAAATATAAGTAACCAATGTAGTTGATATACTACAATTTCGTCTGGCTATCAGGAGAGTTCTTTTCAGTCACAGAGAGAGATTGATGAGACTGAGGAAATGATTACTCAATTTTAATCCAAAATTCTAGAATACAAAGAGAATTAAGAGAATACATTATTGAAATTAGCTAAAATTTAATAAAGGGAAAAATGAAAAATAACAGAACTCAATAGATTATTAAGTAAACCAGGTTTAACATTTATATGAAGAAAGCATAATGGACAGAAAATATATGCTGTAAACATTGAAGAAAATTATGTATTATTCATCTGCTGGGATAAAAGTATATAGATATATTTAGTAGTAGAAAAATACTATACTGTATCTAACATTATATTCCAAAAAATAAATAAGGGATCTAAGTATAACAAAAATAAATCCATATTGAAAACTTCAGAATGTACTGCACAAGGAGCTGTTAGACAATGTAGTGGATGGAGTAGCAGCCCTGGAGTCACGACTTCAAATCCAGCCTTATTCACTTAATACTTTTTAGTTGTGTTAACCTGAGCAAGCCATTTAACCACAATTGCCTTGGGAAAATAAAAATGTACTGCCCAAATGCTACAGCAAAAAGTTGAATGGTAAAATAATCAGATTATATCAGATGCCAACAAGATATTTACCATATGCAAACAAGTAAAATTGGGTTAAAATTTGACACACTGAAATCCCGTGGTAACAAAAAATGTAAAGTTCAGTTCTTAGTTAAATAGTGAATAAAAAAATGATATAACCAAAAAAGTGGGATAAAGCCAAGACAATAAATTGAAATTAAGCAAATTAGATAATTAAAAAACTTAAAGAGCAGCATGAATGAATTAAGGAAAAAATAAGATGAAGGCAATAATGAAAATTATTTTTTGTCCAAAAAAAGGAAAATTCAAATATCCAGATTTTGAAAGAAAAAAAGGTAGATTAAAAGAAGGGTAAAATTTAAAAAAAAAGAAGGGTAAAATTTAAAAGTATGCAACAATTATAGCTTAAATTTGGAAAATTTGGATAATTATTTTTAGTAATTTAAAATACCAAAATTATCAGGATGAGTAGTCAACATAAGCCTGCTGGTCACACAGGTCATCTAGATTAATTAAGTTTCTTGAAATATTTATAGATTGAAAGTAATACATTTCAAAATGATAGAGAGAAAAACTCTAGCTGCATATTTGTCTACAGATTATACAGTCTTGGGTTTTCAAACATCTAGAAAGAACTGCTGAATTTAAAAATACACTAAGATAATTCAATTGACAAACATACAAAATATAAATGAAATATAATTTCAAGATTCACACTGAATTGGGATAATATCTATGACACAAACAGTCACTATAGTTTTCAAGGTCATAAATTATCAACAATAATAATCCACAAAGCAGACAGATCCAGAAAAAGAGAAATAAAGTAGAAAAACAACAATAATTGTTTTCACATTTCATAGAATCTGATGGCAGAAAAAAATTTTATTATCATTCAAAATTTCCCAAACCAAAAAATATTATAGGAATTTAGATACAAACAAAACAAAACAGATTTTTTTTCAAAAAATGCAGAAAAGGTAATACAAACAGAAAGACAATTTCTTCAAATAAACAATGTCTCTAAATAAGCCATTAATTCTTCTGGCTGCCCATGTTATTTTTAAAAAAAATACACACATATATATAATCTAGGTAAATATATATATATAGATATAGATATATATAAATATATATCTATATATATACAGAGAGAGAGAGAGAGAGAGAGAGAGAGAGAGAGAGAGAGAGAGAGAGAGAGAGAGAGAGAGAGATCCACATACAAACACACATACATATCAATTTAGGCAATTCTAATGACCCTAAACCTTGCCAGTACTAAATGAAATCATCCACAGTATTCCTAAACCACGTATAATGGAAAGGTTAACCTGATGCACCCATTCAGGCTGTCCATAAAATGTTGCACAATAAATTTCATTTTACTTTTAG